>NC_139515.1:79196823-79547516 GCF_947247035.1 Vipera ursinii | reverse complement strand
AGCCCTCGACTTATAACAGTGATTGTTTAGTGATTGTTCGAAGTTACAACGACACCAGTGGTGGGATTCAGCAATTCACACCAGTTTGGCAGAATCGTTAGCTAATTTTTTGTTGCCCAGGCCCGGAATGGGCTTCCGGAAGCGGCATCCACACAGAGAACTGGTTGTTCAGATATATTTGAAGCCCACCACTGAACAACACTGAAAAAAGTGACTAATAACTGCCTTTCACACTTACGACTGTTGCAACATCTCCCATGGTCACATGATCAAAATTTGATGCTTGGCCACTAGCTCCTATTTATGACAGTTGCTATGTCCCGGGGTCATGTGATCACCTTTTGTGTCTTTCTGACAAGTCATTGGGAAACCAGATTCACCCAACAGTCATGTTAACAACTTTGGTGATTCACTTAACAACCGTGGCAAGAAAGGTCATAAAATGGGGCAAAACTCATTTCATAGTTGTCTTGCTTAGCAATGGAAATTTTGGGCTCAATTGTGGTCATCAGTCAAGGATGATCTGTAACTAGGGAAGGTTCCTTGGCAACTACAGCGACTTAAAGATGAACCTCAAGTCAGGAGGGTTGAAGAATAATTTCAGGTGCTGCCTTTGGGGACAAGTCAATGAAGCCAGTTTGGGAGTATTACCTAACAGTGGGAAATCATGTGCTCAAACTGCAGAGGGCATGGGTGGGAAGGCACTAGCAGTATTCTCAAGACCTGCTTGTCACAGGTAATGGCAGCAACCTGGGTTAATGAAAAAACTAAGTCAGGAAACCACAAGGCTAAGGAGCTAAAACAACAACAACTCCAGCTACTCCTGCAATGTTGCAAGGAACATTAGCATGCCACATGCCACAACATGGACATGTTAGGAAAATCAGTCAGAATCGAAGTCAACTCGAGAAATCTTTCAGATCTCTTAGCTAAATAATACTTGTGGAAGTCGCCTTAAAGAGTAGCTCGGTGTTTCAAATGGTGGGCAAGCCTCCTTTGCCATACAGATAATTGAACCAAACCTAGCAAATAACGCTGAACTAGAAAACCAGCTGCCCAAGGAGATAATGGAAAGGTTTGCCAGACTAGCTGATCGGTGGGGATGGAGGGTTGAAGAAAAATATGCAAAAAAAAAAGAAAAAGAAAAAGAGAAAGATAGAAATATTCAGCTCCTCTAAAATACTAGCTAGGATGATACTTTCTGAAGTTAACTGTTCCGGAAGGCAGATGAGAATTGTTTAATTTCACGAGTTGCTCCTGAGTCAGTTGAGGAAAGTAGCTGAGTTTTATGTTTTGCTTTTGGAAATATTTTTTGAGGTGAAAGAGGGGAAGGTGACAGGCCTGCTGGGTACCCTTAATTTTTAAAGAGACAGGCAAAGTTGTAAGTGCAGCCTCTTTGTAGCAGATACTCTGTTTTCCAGCCATTGTGAGACAGCAGTTAAATCAAAGAGAATATGTTTAAATAATGAGCCTTGGGAAGGGAGAAAACAGCAAAACAGAAACAATTTGCGGTGGGGGGGTTTTGCTTTGGAGGCGATCAGTAGCATCAGCACATGAAATGAACTGCTGTGCATCTCTTTCTTTTTTGGCTGCAACAATATTATTTTTATCTGGGGTCTCTTTGACTACCAAGTAGCAAAACACTCCATTAATGCAACAGCGACTGGTTCATACTTGATTTCAAAGAAATAAGAGTCAACATTTCATTGTCAAAATAGAGAATCTTTACTGCTAAACCCCAGGCAAAGACATTGGCAAGTCTAAAGTAAATATGAGAGGTCACCAGAAGTTCAGCCAAGATATTGTTTAGCTTCATAAGCAAAAGGTCACGTCTCATAATAAAAACTGACCTGGGGCCTGCATGTCTCCCAGTGGCTCATAAATAATGGTATCCTTTCCCCAGCTTGCTTCTTTTCAAACTGACCTCTTTCCAAATTTGCTTGGAAAATGAAGATACAGAATTTGTGATCATGTACTGTCTAGGATAACTCACTGCAGCCTACTTGCTACTGCCAATTTGCCTTGGTCCACTCACCACGGCCATCTAGCTGTGGCCGACTCACTGTGGGACAAGAGTTACACAAATATCAAAGAAATGGTGGAATAGAATAATTAAAGCAAGGATGCCAAAGGAGCAACAAAATGAAATGTGAATGATAAAAATTAAAATAATTTTTAAAATAATTTTCAAAATTATTTTAAATAATTAAATGGAATTATTGAATTGTCCTGCAGTGAGTTGTCCAATGGCAAGTTGGCCCTGGGGAGTTGGCTGTGGCAAATTGTCCCATTCCGACTGCAGAGGAGGCAATCTAGAAGGATGCTTGGTACATTGGGAATGTTGAGGGACTTCTGGTTTGCGTCGTGGCAGAACAGGATGCAGGAAGGCAGGGCTCTGTCTTCTGCCCTGATTTCGCCCTGCTAGGGCCCTCAAAAGTGCTTAAAATCGCCCTGAAGAGGCGATGAAGAGGAGGGGTGCCTTGTCAATCACAGAAAGATGGTGGTCTTTCTATTCAATCCAAGGAAAACCCTCCAAACTGGCAAGGGTAAGACCGGCTACATTCCTGTGGCCGGACATTAGCTGCTGACAACCGAAGAGGAAAAAAGCACTTCTTAATACATTGTAAACAGCATGTCTGGAACTGGGTGAGATTATTAATCCTTTCTTTACCATATTACAACTGAATTTCCTGGGAAAGGCTCCCAAGAAGCGAAAAACCTCTGAATGTAAATGGAAGCGGCTTTTTAATTTTATGGGGGACAGAAACATACAACATTGAAGTGGAAGATACAGTTTCAATAAATTTGAGAACTGAGATAACTGTTAAGATTTTCTCTTTGAAAAAAGAAAAAAAACATTGAGGCAAAATATAAGAAATCAATCCTTTGTTTTAAGAGTCGAAAATGGACTTTGAATGACATCTAGTGATGGATTTGTGTATAGCCCTATAATTTGCTTTGCTTGGTGATTCCTACCCTGGGAGAACAGCTGGCAATAAAGTAAAATATTTTGGCATACTTATCATCCAGACCTTCTTGTATTATAAATATCTACTGAGCTTGGACTTTTAACTTCAAGAGCTAGTGGGAGAGAAAGAAAAATTTGGACTATGCGTGGCTGGGAAAGACCTTTGAGCTGTTTTCAGAGAGGTTGAACATTTTGAACACTTTGAATATTGTGGATTAAAACCTTGCCTGATTGACAATTTTTGAGACAAGGGATTACTATAAAATATTGCTTTCAGAACTGAACCTATACTTTGGGATATATTGGATTATAAAGGATACATATAAAGACCAGAAAACTAATCTCCAGGAATGAGGCCTCAAGAAAAAACAAACACCTTCCAGAAAGAAATATATTCTATTCTACAACTAATTCACCAAAAAAATTGTTGAATGCAAAGAGGATATAAAAAAAATCACAATGAGATTAAAAACAATTTAGACAATATAAACAAACAAATCTCAAAATTAAATCTATAACTAGAAAGCTCTCAGATAATGACTACAAAGTATGAACAAATAATTCAGAAATCAGAAGAAGAAACAGAGGAAATGGATTTAGAGATGGAAGAGATAAAAGAACTGCAAGACTTAGCTATAACAACGAAAATGCAAAAGAATTTTTACCCCTTAGGTCTGCAAAATATATTTGATGGCAAAGAAAAAGATTTTTAAAAAAGGAAATATAGACCTGTTAAGGGAAATGTCACAACTTGAGAGACAGGTAATAAAAAGAGAAATGGAGGGAGAAACTCCCAGTTGAGTTGTTTAAGGAATACAAATGGGCAGAATTCCCTCCCCCTCAAAAAACAAAACCTTATCCAAATTGTTTTCCTCATGCCAAGCAATTTTCACGAAAATAGAAAGAAAATTCCTGGGTGATCTAATTGCCCTGGCTTGGAAACTGACTTGTCAAAGGGAGAAAGCAAGAGTCAGATTTAAAGAAATAGAGGACTTGACCTTCTAGAGGGGGCATTATATGTTTAAATACTCTTTTGAATACGATTAAAAGAATGGAATTTTTTTTTCATATATAATTAGACTTTTACAATGAAACATATGATTTAGAATTAAGATAGCATTTTTTCCTCTTTTTTGATATGGGAAATATGAAGATGAGGAGGATTGATTTGAATAAAACTTTCAGCTATATAAATGTAATTAATTTTGAGAAAATCATAACTGATAAAGATATTTCAAATACTGATGGGAAACCAAACTTTAACAAGAGCACGAAAAACAGTGTATTGATTAATGAATTGACATTATTGACTTATGAATTGATATTATCATTATCTGTATGATATTAGTAAAATAGGATGAAGATGCTTATATCTAACTTTGTATACATTAACAGTACCAAAAATTGTCATGGTATAATGAAGGGAAAATGGAAAAAATATGGAGAAGAAAGGAGGATCAGGGAAAAAATACTGGATTGTGCAGTATTGAACAGATTTATATTGAAAAGGTTAATGTTAAATATTTGAACCCAGGCAACACGTTTACTAAGCACTAAAGACTGTAGTTTTTAAAAATTAATAAAACTTTTATGAAAAGAAGGGAATGTTGAAAAGATGCCTCCTGGATTTTCAAAAATATTGCCAAAAGGCAAACTGGTGAGATGTCCCCTTGCTATCCTGTTATGCTTGCACCAATCTTGGATGTCCTCTATGTTTCCAGCTTATCTTTGTCAGAATAAGGTAAAGGTAAAGGTTACCCCGCACATGCGTGCTAGTCGTTTCCAACTCTAGGGGCCAGTGCTCATCTCCGTTTCAAAGCCGAAGAGCCAGCGCTTGTCCAAGGATGTCTCCGTGATCATGTGGCCGGCATGATTAGACACCAAAGGCACACGGAACGCTTTTACCTTCCCTACCGTATTGGTCCCTATTTTTCTACTTGCATTTTTACATGCTTTCGAACTGCTAGGTTGGCAGAAGCTGGGACGAGTAACAGGCGCTCACTCTGTTACGTGGCACTCGGGATTCGACCCGCCAAACTGCCAACCTTCTGATCGGCAAGCTCAGCATCCTAACCCACTGAGCCACCACATCCCTTTTTGTCAGAATGACATATTTTAAAACAAGTACTGGGCTGTAGCCCGCCATAACTTTGACTAAGATACCTATGCTTAGAGGAAGAAGAGCAAGCAAGGTCCCATTCATAGCTATGGTTACAGAATTTTAAAAAAAATCTTAAAATAAGGGTGGGCTGATGGTGACGGGTACCAAAATAAGGGTCAATGGGACACTAGTATTTACAGGCATCTTTTAGCCAATCTCTGATGTATTCGGTTTTAATTGCTACCTTCATTTGTTCCTTCATTTTGTTTTAGTCCATCTCCAGAAGCTACTTTTTCATGAAACAGGTACATTTCACTTTGAGATGTGCAATGTGGGCTTCATACATGTCTACAATCCTTTATCACCGTGGTGGAGAACCTATGGCACGGGTGCCACAGGGTGGCATGCAGAGCTCTCTCTGTGGGCACACGAACTGTCGCCCCAGTCGTAGCCCTTCAGCTGGGTTTTATAAAACCTTTTCGCTTTAGGCCTTCACCGCCATGTGCAAAATAAAAAAAAAGTTTCAATCAATCAATCAATTTCAACTTCTCACTGGAAAAAAAAGATCTCGCAAAGTTGGAATTGATTGATTGAACTTTTTAGTCCCACCCAATCTGCTGTTACCACCGCAGCCACACCCACCTAATGGGCCATGCCCACTCACTTGGCCACACCCACACAATTGGCCACGCCCACCCAGCACCCAACAATACATAAGTGGGTTTTGGGTTGCAGTTTGGGCTCTCGGTCTCTAAAAGGTTCACCATCGCTGCCTTATCCTGAGATCCCTCAGGATTAAAAGGTGGTTCAAGTCAAGTCTGGTGTAAACATGGAAAATAATTTGGTTCATGTCCTGAAATAAGGGTTGCAATTTATTTCCAGGCAAGAAGAAGTCCATGGTTTCTTTCAGGAGAGGGCATTGTAAGGTCTTCTTCCTTTTTATCCGTAGTTTTCAATGCCTCATCATAAGGAATTTAAAAAGATGCCCAGAAGCTGCATAACGGTGGTCATATAGAAGTAGGTCCCTCCTATTTGTCAACAGTTCTCCAGAATCTCTGGCATTGCTACCTTGTGTCTTTGACTGGAGTTTAAACTCGAGACCTTCTGCATATATAACATGCATATTTCGGAGTAAATGATGGATAAACATATGTCATCCAACACCCATGCCTGCTACTTTTCCCCCCTTGGGCTCCAAAAACACAGGCAACCATTAGATGGCAGTCAAGAGAAACAGAAATCTAAATTCTTTACTGCCAAAATGTCTTGTCTTTGTAAAAATGACAGATGTCGCATTGTGCTGCAAGCTCCGCTCTTTTGGGCGTGGATTTGCATGTACGAAGGGGACAGAACTTGCAACAGGAAGGTGCAGTGCAGCCCTTCCACTCTGTTTTTAAATTCCAGGAGGTGTTTATTCCTCACTTAAAGATCAACTAAAGAAAAACGTATTTGCCCTAGGATCCAGTATCAACGGTTCCAAATGAATACTATTGATTATAGCAAGCAAACAACAGGGTTTATTGCTTGAAAAAAATTGAGTGCTGAGAGTCTATCTATCCCTATGGTCTGCTAGACAGCTCACTCTGCATCGGAGGCTGGGGAAGTGATAGCAAACAGGCGATGGAAGATTTGTAGAGTTCAAAGTGTGCCCAGCATTTTTGCTGCCACTCTTAGGTGCTGTCCCCTGGCTGGTTGGCATGGAATGAAGAAAAAGGGAGAAGGGACCTAACATCATATCTAGCTTAGAAAAGGTTGTACTGCTTCTACTGTTCCTAAATTAAATGCATGATCTTGCTCACTACCCATATCAGGGGGTATATTTCAAAATATTAAGTGGCTACAGCTCTCGATCATGAGAGACAAATTAATGTAAATTGAAGACAAACCTTCTAGTCTAGTGAAGTGAAGTCTAGTCTACTGAAGAGAAGGACCAGGGCAGACATGATAGCAGTGTCCCAATATTTGAAGGACTGTCACAGAGAAGAGGAGGTCAACCTATTTTCCAAAGCACCATAAGGTCAGACAAGGAATAACGGATGGAAACTGATCAAGGAGAGATTCAGCCTAGAAATAAGGAGAAATTTTCTGACATTGAGAACAATCAACCAATGGAAGAGCTTGCCTTCAGAAGTTGTGGGAGCTTCATCACTGGAAGCTTTCAAGAAGAGACTGGACTGCCATCTGTCAGAAATGGTGGGTTTCCTGCTTGGGCAGGGGTTGGACTAGATGACAAGGTCCCTTCAAACTCTGTCTATTCCTATTCCTATTCCTATTCCTATTCCTATTCCTATTCCTATTCCTATTCCTATTCCTATTCTATCCTATCCTATTCTAGAAATCTTCTCTCAAGTAGTTGGGACCCAGGTCCTATGGAGTTTTAAAGGTAATAGCCAGCCTTATATCTTTCATGCAGAAACAGATTAGCAGGCTGGCCCTGTTAACAAGGTCCCCACAGACAACTACAGAGGAAGTGATTTAACACAACAGAACTTAGAGTGGTGCCCATGTTCTTTTGCAGATGCCTTGAGAGTAAACCCCTGCTCTTTCCATCTCATGTTTCTTCTTGCTGCCTGACATTAAGAGCTCTAGGTTTATAAAACAGTCCCAATATTTTAAGGGGACCTTTGCATTTTGGACAGGTCATGTGAACTGAAAGATTGGGGGGGGGAGTTGGAGGGGAGAAGGAGGCATTTATTTCTGCTATGGAATGCAAGTAAGTACATGCCATAGCTATACTATGCCTATAGTAGGTAAGAGGGAGATGAGGGAAACTGAAGTGATGCGAGAGTGTCTAAGAATCAAGATTAGAAGATCAAGCGTAATGCATAGATGAGCTATTGGAGAAACTGTGTGTTCATTCTCCCCCTGTTGGAGAGACTGATCAGCCATCAAAGGCTTGGATCAAAGGACTGATACAGGTGCAACCCCTTCGGCAAGATAGGCTGTAATCAAGGAGGACCCACTGATGGAAAACTGCCTGGAGATACAAAGGGAGAGGCTAGTGGTATTTTTTTAGGAAGATGTTGCCCACATTTTGGATTTCCTGAAGCTATTAAAATTTAAAGAAAACAGTGGCATAGAACTGACTGCTCAAAAGGCTTGAAGATGTCCCTGGTGAGAAGAAAGTTCTGCCTCAGGTATGATCCACTTGTCCCTGCTCTTGTTTCTATTTCAAGAATACATCTTGACCCTAAATGGGCTTCTTGAGGTTTTTTTTTTAGAAAACAATTTTTTTTAAAAAAAATGGCAACAGGAGCCTACAGCCATATAGGAAACTGTGAACTCCTATCTGAACCAAGGCAGGGATAGCAGCGAAGAGAAAGAGAAGAGCAACGGTGTTGAGATAAATCCATGATTCAGAATTGATTAGGTTGCTCCTTATAGCTACTGCGCAAGAGCATCTATCGATCATTCTCACAATTCCAAAATTCTATCCATGAAACCTGGAGAACTTGTGGGATGTTAACTTTTGGAGAAGGAAATTAAAGCAAGTGGGGGCATATATATCCCTTGGCAAATGGCTGTTTTATTTTGAGCAAAAATAGTATGTAAGTCCAGAGTTGGGTCTCTTATTGATCAGGCAAATTCCACATCGTTTTTCACAATTTCCCCCCCCCCCAATAATCAAGTATTCCTGATCCTAAGCCAATAGCTCTCCATCGCAGGAAAAATAAATAAATCACCTCCCTCAACTAGGCAAATAATGTCCATTACTTCTAACAGAAATCTTAATTATACTGTCGCCACACGAGACTCCCTTGAAATAAGCTATTGCTTCACATCATTGGTGCCAGGCCTGACCTAATTTGCATTGTGATTAGATTTTCTCCCCCCTCCCACTTTTCAATCTTATATGGCCCTTGCAGAAATGTGCAGAGATTCATAATGCCAGATTAGCTGAAAATTATGTCCCCACCAAATATGACAAAACAGGCTCTGGATAAGTCACAAACCAGCTTTTGATCATTGAAGTACGACAGGAGCTTGGAAGGTAAGATGAAGGGTATCCTTGCTTTGGGGCAGGACACAGCTCAGCGGGAAGACAGACAGTGTTAGGAAAAACCCTGGCATGTTGCTGTCACCCACTGCAGGGGAAATGAAGTTGTCCTCGCTTGAACAAGCTGTCGCTCGCTGCCTGAGGCATTGACAGGTACCTTTCTTAAAATGCTTCACAAGGGCCGTTCTTCACAGGGTGTCTGCACCGCTTGCACTGAGCAAAGGAAAAATTGGCTATTGGTATTGCAGTAAAAAGATCCAGTGAAAAATCAATCTCTTAAAAAAACACACCCAAGTACAGAAAGATTAGCGGCATTAAATGAAGTAATTGGTTGCTGCAAAAGAGCAGGGGGGCTGGACTAGAAGACCTCTAAGGTCTCTTCCGGCTCTACGCTGATTGATTGATTGATTGATTGAAGAAGTACAGGTAGTCCTCGTCTTACAACAGTTCATTGAGTGACCATTCAAAGTTAAAACGGCACTGAAAAAATGAACTTGTGGTTGTTTTTTTTACAGCCACTTTGCAGCCATTGCAGCATCTCTAGGGTCATGTGATCAAAATTCAGCTGCTTGGCCACTGACTCATATTTATGACTGTTGCAGTGTCCCGGGGTCATGTGATCACCTTTTGCAACCTTCTGACAAGCAGAGTCAATGGGGAAGCCATTGGGGAAACCATGTTACTAACTTAACTGCAGTGATTCACTTAACAACTGTGGCAAGAAAGGTCGTGAAATGGGCAAAACTCAGTTAACCAATGTCTCACATAAATTTTGGGCTCAATTGTGGTCATAAGTCGAGGACTACCTGTAAAGGAACCATCAGACTAGGGGTTCTCCATTGTGAGGGGTCCTTGGTGCTGTGCGAGCCTGGTGTTTTCGTGCAGATGTTTCATTACCCAAAATAGGTAATATCATCATACAGTAAATATTGATGTTACTTAGTTGAAGCATCTGCAAGAAAACAACCAAGCTCAGAGAGCACCAAAGACTTCTCATTTCAACCCTGAGCTACAAATATTTCCCTTTACTGGTTCTCCATTTTTTTAAGGCCAACATTGGAGATAAGCTCCTAGGTGCTCTTAACTTAAAGGAGCCCTTGGTCTCTTACAAAACATGATTAGGCAAAACTGGTTAAAGAAGTTCACTACAGTTTTCTAAATCCCTCAGGGTACTTGACATCCTCAGGATTGTCCTCAGGGTGTAGTCAAAAAAGTCAAGATGGTGGCTGCAACAGTGCAAACAAAACTGTCCATTTCTTACGTGGATTTTTATGTAATCATCCCTCGTCACAACTGCCTGGCTCTGATCATATCCTGAGGATGTTCCTGACATCTCCAGGTGGGTGACCTTTAAGAAAACCTAGAGGCATAGATCAGATTGGGAATTTGAAAGAAATATCCCAGAATGGATCTATGGAAAAGCTCTTCCATATGTTGCCTAGAAAACTAGGTTAAGGTAAAGGTTCCCCTGCACATGTGTGCTAGTCATTTCCAACTCTAGGGGCCGGTGCTCATCTCCGTTTCAAAGCTGAAGAGCCAGCGCTTCTCCAAGGATGTCTCCGTGGTCATGTGGCCAGCATGACTAGACGCCAAAGGTGCACAGAACGCTGTTACCTTCTCACCGTAGTGGTCCTTATTTTTCTACTTGCATTTTTATGTGCTTTCCAACTGCTAGGTTGGCAGAAGCTGGGACGAGTAACCGGCACTCACTCTGCTATGCGGCACTCGGGATTTGACCTGCCAAACTGCTGACCTTCTGACCTTCTGATCGACAAGCTCAGCGTCCTAACCCACTGAGCCACAGGTCTGTTAATCATTTGCAGTGGAGGTTGATTCGAACTTTGCTTACAGATACTGCAAGCTTAACCCCAGCTATCTCACTCAACAGGAATTGTAAACTGATGCCTGACAGAGCAGGCAGTACTGGCCTAGATAGCTAAAAAGTCATTTGTATGTTAGCTTCTTCCCAGGCATGAATGAAGAGAAGCTGTAAAATTGTGTGAAGATTAGGAATCTCTTCCTGATTCTTTCCAGCTGTCTTGTCCTCCTGTTGGCATATTTCTAGCCAACATAGTCTAACATACTCAGGTGATAAAAGCTAATTTTGAGCACAGGACAATATTGAAAAAAATTGGAACCAGATTTTCAGTTTGCGGAGGACATTCTGAGAAGGAGCTAAGGGATACCGGGCCTCTCCCAACCCCATATTCTCTCATTAAGTTCCAGTTTGATAGTCTGTCTCCATTCACAAAAATCGCCTTTCAGTGCCCTGGAATTGGCTAGTGGCTTCTAGTTGCTAATAATCATTTCCAAAGGGCATAGGATGATAGTTAGCAATAGATCATAGGAGGCGATTAAATGGAGAGACTAGAGAACTGCTCTGATTTCCAGTATGTTTATGATTGCGTTTAAGGAAATCTTATTTCGCATTTTGAATAAAGAAATTATATGCATTTTTTGTATTATTGTCTCTTGAGGGTTTACTGAGATTCTGAAATTTAAAAAGTATGCTCAAAAACCAGTATTTTACATTCTTTCTATCTATCTATCTATCTATCTATCTATCTATCTATCTGTCTGTCTGTCTGTCTGTCTGTCTGTCTGTCTGTCTGTCTGTCTGTCTGTCTGTCTATCTATCTAATTATTTGCTACTCAGTAGATTTCTAAAGACACAAACACACACATACACAAACACACACACAGAGCAAAATTGTGTAGTGAGAATTCTAGGAACTACTGATTTAACTCATAAATAATAAAAAAAGATCTTTTGATCCCTAAACTGAATAGCATTTATTCATAGAGAGGAATCCGAATCTTTTTTGTCAATTATATTATAATATATTCCAGCTTCCCTTACAGCCTGCTATATCATATTGAAACTTTCTGCAGTGAACTGATTCTTTACTATTTTTTAAAAGATGTACTGTAGATCATCTTTAGGGATTTTTAAATTGCAAGAGATCTAGACCTTGATCTTTTAAAGAAACCTATATTATTCAAACTTCCAGAAGATCTTGAATTGTCTTGAATCTGTGGTGGGGAGGAGCGAATTTAACTTTCCTTCCCTCTCATTTTTTATGTAAGCCGTTTTCAACAAAGATAAATTGAAAAATAAATTACTTAAATCAAATAATAATAATAAGTTGGAAGGGACCTTGGAGGTCATCTAGTCCAACCCCCTGCTCAGCAGAAAACCCTATACCATTTCAGACAAATGGCTGGCCAGTCTCTTCTTAAAAACTTCCAGTGTTGGTGCATTCACCACTTCTGGAGGCATGTCAAGAATGTAGTTGATGTCAAGAATGCACTGCTGAAGATATACAAGTGGAAATCGAACTGGTATATCTGACATTGTTAAGCACTGTGTTCCCCACACTAGAATAAACATTTTGATTTTAGATTGATATAGTCTGTTAGACTACATTGTACTCAATAAAGCATCCTACTAAGTAATGTACATGAAATTAGAAAAGAGAAGCTAACAGGATTCCTATCTACTATACATCATTGTATGTTTGTGTGGGTGTGTGAAGGAACATGCTGTCATTGTTGTTTTAAAAATAACCTGACATAATGTCACTGTTTATGAAGTAATCACTATTTGGCGTTAAATACAAGCAAATCTGGAAAGCAAAGAGGAATCGCTGATTTGTGGCAAAATCATTATCAAACGGAAAAGAATTTGTTTTCATCTTTTTTTTCCTTGATCAAACTCCTGTTGTTAGGTCTCCTGTAGGCAGCAGAATGATGCTCTCTTCTGTTGACATAACAGCTTTTTTTTTTAAGCTTAGGGAGACATTTAAAGAAGAGACTGATTACAGGTAGTATATGAACAGGAACCAAGATTGGGAAGTAATGCCATATTTTCCGCAAGGAGAATCTGTGATCTTATAGCTCTCCTGGCTCAACCAGGAAATGGCAAATTCAAAATGTTTGGAAAGGAAACAGATAGTAGGCACCAGTTGGAGAGAAAACAGAAGATTAGCGTTGACCAAAAGGAAATATTTCACAACTAGAACAGGCTTTCCCAAGCCTGATTAGAATTCTAGACGTATTGGGTCTACGGTCCTTTTGGTGAGCTGGCTGGAATTTATGAATGGACCACTCATGTTGAAGAAGATTGGGCTAGAAAAGAAACTTGAACTTAAATGTTTAGAAGCTGAGCTTGGGAAAGGGGAGAAGAAAGACTGATATCAGAGTGATTTTTCCCCCCACTCTAATACCTACACGAGGCTTTGTGTACCACAGAGGCTATGATCCTGGCTGAGTTTTCTTTACAATATGAACAAACTAACTGAAAGAATGCTAGTTTAGTTATAAAAAGGTAAAGGTAAAGGTTCCCCCGCACATGCGTGCTAGTCGTTTCCGACTCTAGGGGCCGGTGCTCATCTCCGTTTCAAAGCCGAAGAGCCAGCGCTCATCTTAGGACGTCTCCGTGGTCATGTGGCCAGCATGACTAGACGCCAAAGGTGCACGGAATGCTGTTACCTTCCCACCGTAGGTTAGGTGCTGTCAGGACCCACCCTAAACCACGTCTTAGGAAGACAAAACTCTTGGAGCCAAATCTTAGTCCAAAAGAAATCTTTACTATGACATGCTTGGTTGTAGGAATACAAGACAGGACTTAATATTGTTCTACAAACTAAATCCTTATAAAGAGTTCCCGGTTCAACCCCCCCCTTAACCCCATTTGATCAGTCCCCCATCATTTACCTCGTATCATCCCTCTCGTGGGAAAAAGGAACTTAGGACCTTTTATGTTTATTGCTCTCTTCCGTGACACAAGCCAGATGCTCCTACCCTAACCCCTCCTTTTCTTCCTCCAGTTCAAAAGGCTTCTCTTTTCCTTTGAAATGCCTAATACAGGCTCAATACACATTCGTTCCCTCCTCCTCGGGAGATGGCAGGATCCATGTAATAATGTTTTAAACATACATTTATGAATATGATATAAATGGATTCTGACAGGTACTCCTAAACTTACAATCACAATTGGGACCAGAACTTCCATTGCTAAGGAAAGCAGTTGTTAAGTGAGTTGTGCTCAATTTTACAGCTCTTTTTTGCCACAGTTGGAAAGCAAATCGCTGCCATTTAAGTGAATCGCCTGGTTGTTGAGCAAATCCAGCTCCCCTCGTTGACTTCGCTTGTTGGAAGTCAGCTGGGGAGGTAGCGAATGGCAATCACCTGACCCCGGGACTTTGCAACTGTTGTAAATACGTGCCAGTTGCCAAGCATCTGAATTTTGATCATGTGATCCTGCGGGATGCTGCGATGCTTGCAAGTGTGAGTACTGGTTGCAAATCACATTTTTCCCAGGGCTGTTGTAGCTTTAAATGGTCACTGAACGAAAGGGGAGGGCTACCTGTATAAAAACAACAAAAAGGAATGGTGCAATGATCTGCAAACAGGGAAATGAAACAACATAACAGCATACGAAAACCAGCATGAACTACGTAAAATTCACAGTCAAGGTAATCCCATTCATCAGAACAATCAATACAGAGACTGCAGCGGCTCTATCACAGGACTGGGTCCTGATACCCCTTGGCAAAGCCGTGTCTTCAGGGCTGGCTTTGTGAAAAGGCAGCAGAGACGGGGCCAACCTGAACTCTGATGATTCCCGGGGCAGGTAGCAGAGCAGAAAACCTCTCTTCCTGCATAGTGTCGCTCCCCACCTGATGGGACCCGAAGTACATGCCTCTTGCTGGACCTGGTTGAATGGGTAAATGTAATTGGGGAGAGGTGATCCCTCATTTCACAAAGAAGGCATTAACTTATTCTCCAAAGTACCAGAGGGCAGTACAAGAAGCAATGGGTAGAAGCTTGTTAAAGGGAGAGCCAGCTTAGACGTAAGGAGAAGTTTTTTTGACAGTCAGAACAATTAATCAATGGAACAGTTTGCCTCCTGAGGTTGTCCATGCTCCATCATTGAAGGTTTTCAAAAATAGACTGGACAACAATTTGACCAGGATAGTATAAGGCTCCTGCACTGAGCTGGGTGGGGGTGGGGGAAAGAGACTACAAGACCTCCAGGGTCACTTCAAACTCTTATGATTCTATGCTTTTAAAAGGAAGGGCTCTGTTTTGTCCTTAGTGTGACCCTGTTAAATCTTTCAGGGGGATGGAAATGACAGAAAACATCAGGGTGTTTTTTCTTTCACAAGCATCCTTTGCAAAGGAGCTTGCTGCTTGAACGGCTCTCCAAATATTCCGAGGAACCTTACAGGACAGTTAAAGCTGGGTTTTCTGCCAAATGTGTTTTCCTGAGAGGTAAATTAAGACAGCATTTCATTTTTCCCCCTCTACCAATACAATGCCTGGCATTTTCACACACCAGATCAACACTGGAAAGGATTTAAAACTTCTTCGTGAAGATTTTACAACTGATCTTCCCACGTTTTGACCATTAATCAGTCCAGCAATTCTGTTGGTGGACCTTGGGGCCTGCATCCAAGGGCAACTGCACAATAGGGTGAGCTGGTCCAAGGATCTAGAAGAGCAAAGTGTCCTGAGTTAGGTCCCAGATTAATGCAGGCTTGGTTTTATGGTTAAGAGCCTTTGGAAATTTGCATCATTTTAAATAGAGTGAACCCTAACCTGGACTTAGTATATGGCAGGACCCGTGTGGGTGCCTGCATTAGGTATTTACAATTTGAAGTTCTGGCTTACCTGTCTTTGAAGCACACATGTTTTTGGCAAGAAGAAAGTGGCAGATGCGTTTATCAAATTCTGGATATGCCCTTTGGAGGTGAATGAGTCAACAGATACATCTGTAACTTCAGCTGTCAGCTGTGTTGAGAAAGAGGACCAGTTGCATGCATGAGGTATGTTGAATCATCTCTGGCAAGAGGGAAGCTGAAGCTAAAAGCATTTACTCCTTAGACCACAGGGGAGCATCAATCTATGAAGCAAACGGAGAAAATATTTTTTTTTAACATCAAGACACTGGTAAATCACTACAAAGATATACCTAACACAGTGTCTGTCCTTGGTACTTAATATTTCATTCCAGATCTTAATGAACAACAGAAGGGACTAGAACTTGTCCACAGCACTGGGGATGTTAGACACTAAAAGGAACATTATGCTATTTCATTTGGGGGTAGGCTACATTGACTCAAAAAGAAAACCATGAAATGAGCTATTCTGAAGGAAAATATGCTGTTAGAATTTTGTAGCATGTTCTGGGATATAGAGACAGTAGTACTGATGAATTTACCTAGTTGGGGTAATCAAATGTCTGCAAGAAAACAAGAGCGACCCCTGATATACAGACAGTCCTCGGCTTACAGCCAATTTTTTAGTAACCGTTTGAAGCTACCACGGCACTGAAAAAAAGTGATTTATGACTGTTTTTCCACACTTACCACCTTTGCAGCATTGTCATGGGGTCAAAATTTGGACGCTTTCACAACTGGTTTGTACTTACGACAGTTGCAGTGTCCCAGGGTCATGGGATCAAAATTCAGACCCTCGGCAACCAACTCATATTTATGACAGTTGCAGTGTCCCGGGGTCACGTGATCACCTTTTGCGACTTTCTGAGAAGCTAAGTCAAAGGGGAAGCCATTGACTAATTTAACAACTGCACTGATTTGCTTGGTGACTATGGCAAGAAAGGTCATAAAATGGTCAAAACCTCACTTAACAACTGTCTTGCTTAGCAATGGAAATTTTGGGCTCAGCTCTGATTGTAAGTTTAATTTAATTTAATTTAATAATATTTCTATACCGCCCTTCTCCCTGAGGACTCAGGGCGGTTCACAGGGCAAGAGTAAAATACAAAATTACAAATATTAAAAGGAAATTAAATAATTGCCCGATTTTAAAACAATTGATATATTACAATTATAAAACCCCAAAGATAATATTAAGAATACAAAAATAAAAACCCCCACCAATCCCCCATCAGGCTAGGCCGGCTTGTACAAACAAAAAGGTCTTGAGATCGCGACGAAAGGAGCGAAGATTGGGCGCCATCCGGAGCTCTACCGGTAACTGATTCCATAGTTCCGGAGCGCCCACAGAGAAGGATCTCCCCCTGGGGGCCACCAATCGACATTCTCTGATCGGTGGCACCCTGAGGAGGCCCTCTCTGTGGGAACGCACAGGGCGCAGGGAGCTTGATGCCGACAGCAGGTGTTCCCTGAGGTACTCCGGCCCCCTGCCATGGAGGGCTTTGAACACCATTACTAGTACCTTGAATCTCACCCGGAAGGCAACTGGTAACCAATGCAGCTCACGGAGCAAAGGTGTAACGTGGGAGTATCGGGAGACTCCCAACACAACTCTCGCAGCTGCATTCTGTACCAGTTGGAGCTTCCGGGTGGTCCTCAAGGGCAGCCCCATGTAGAGAGCGTTGCAGTAGTCCAGACGAGAGGCCACGAGCGCATGAGTGACCGTGCATAAATCATCCCGGCTTAGATAGGGCCGCAACTGGCGCACCAGGCGGACCTGGGCGAAAGCCCCCCTAGTCACAGCTCCTATATGGTCTTCCAAGGTGAGCCGTGAATCTAGGAGGACTCCCAAGTTGCGAGCCCTATCTACGGGGGGGTAATAGTTCACCCCCCATAGCAAGAGGTGGAATGTCCGAATAAACCCGGGATGAAGGTATGCAAAGCCACTCAGTCTTGTCGGGGTTGAGTTGAAGTCTGTTCCTCCCCATCCAGACCCGAACCGCCTCCAGGCAACGGGACATCACGTTGAGGGCATCACTGGGGTGGTTTGGGGTCGAAAGGAAAAGCTGGGTATCATCAGCATACTGATGATACCCAACTCCAAAACCACGAATGATCTCACCCAGCGGTTTCATGTAGATGTTGAACAGGAGAGGCGAGAGGACCGACCCCTGAGGAACTCCACAAACGAGAGACCTCGCGGTCGATCTCTGCCCTCCTGCCAACACCGACTGCGAACGTCCCTGGAGATAGGAGGAGAACCACTGTAAGACCGTGCCTCCCACTCCCAATCCCCTGAGACGCCGCAGCAAGATACCATGGTCGATGGTATCGAAAGCCGCTGAGAGGTCTAATAGGACTAGAACAGAGGAATGTCCCCTGTCCCGAGCCCTCCAGAGATCATTCACCAGCGCGACCAATGCCGTCTCCGTGCTGTGCCCGGGCCTGAAACCCGATTGGTACGGGTCTAGATAATCCGCTTCATCCAGGACCAGAGGGAGCTGATGCGCCACCACACTCTCAACAACCTTCACAAGAAAGCGAAGGTTGGAGACAGGACGGAAGTTGTTCAATACAACTGGGTCCAAGGCAGGCTTCTTGAGGAGGGGCCTCACCACCGCCTCTTTCAAGACGGCGGGGAAGCTACCCTCGTTCAAAGAAGCCTATATAACTGCCTGGAACCAGCTGCATGTCCTCTCCCGGGCTGCATAAACCAGCCAGGAAGGGCACGGGTCCAATAAACATGTGGTGGTGCTCAGCCTCCCCATGATCCTGTCCACTTCCTCCGGAGTCACAGAATCAAACTCCTCCCAGGTGATATCGACAAGACCGCCCGTGTCCTGATCGTCAGACTCTGCCCAGTCAGAGTCCAGACCGGTCCGAATCTGAGCGATTTTGTCTGACAGATGTTGGTTAAACTCCTCGGCACGGCCCTGCAAGGGATCCTCCCTCACCTCCTGATTTAGGAGGGAGCGAGTCACCCTAAACAGGGCGGCCGGGCGATTATCTGCGGACGCGATAAGGGTGGCGAAGTGGTTAGACCTCGCCTCCCTTATCGCAGCGAGATAAGACCTAATGTGGGCTCTTAGTTGCAATCGGTCGGATTCGGATCGGCTGGATCTCCAACCGCTCTCTAGGCCCCGTCTCCGACGCATCATCTCCTGGAGCTCCGCAGAGAACCATGGAGCTCGACAGGATCTGCACCGGGTCAGGGGCCGCAGGGGTACAACTCGGTCAAGAGCCTCAGTGGCCGTCCTTTCCCAGGCTTCCACTAAGGCATCTGCTGAGCTGTGAGCAAGGGAGGCAGGTGGGGACCCCAGCGCCGCCTGGAACCTCTGGGGATCCATTAAGCGTCTGCGGCGGTACCATTTAATTGGTTCCATACACCCACGGTGGGGGGGTGGCAAGACGGAAGACCAGCCGCAGGAGATGATGATCGGTCCATGACAGGGACATAATAACTGGAGAGCCCCCACCAAGATCATCTAACCACCGTCCAGATAAGAAAACTAAGTCAAGGGTGTGGCCTCCCTCATGAGTCGGTCCCAAAATTACTTGCGTCAGGTCCATGGCCGTCATGGAAGCCATGAACTCCCGAGCCAACTCAGATGATCCTCCCAGCGATGGTAGATTGAAGTCCCCCAAAACTATAAGTTTCGGGAACTCAATCACCAGCCCAGAGAGGACATCGAGCAGCTCAGGCAGGGCTGCTGCTACGTGACTAGGCGAAAGGTACACCAGCAGCAAGCCCAACTGCGCACCAGGGCCGCATCACAGAAAGAGAGACTCACACCCGACTATCTGGGGAACGGTGGCCTCCCGCGGACACAAGGTCTCCCTCATAACAACAGCCACACCCCCACCCCTACCCTGAGCCCGAGGCCGGTGTAGCACCCGGAAACCTGGTGGGCAAAGGTCAACCAGAGGAATCCCGCCCTCTGGGCCCAACCAAGTCTCTGTGATGCAAGCCAGGTCCGCCTGCTCACCCTCGACCAAGTCGCGGACGAGAGGAGCCTTATTAGCGACAGACCTGGCATTCAGGTACACCAGCCGGAGCTCGGGAGGCTGCACATCCTCACTCCTGGGACCTTGGGGCGGAGCCAGAGGGTCAGAGTGCCCCACCGCTTGTAAGCAGCGGAGAGGCCTTCCCTGAGATCGATACGGCCCTCTGCTCCTACATCTGCTGCCATTCCCTAACGTCGTGGGAATGGGTAATCCCATGACCAGCCTTGGAGCCCCGGAGGCAACCGACCCCCGCTCCTCCCCCCGCGATCTACATTGGCACTGGCCTGAACAGAGGTTGTTGGACCGCCCCCCTTGTCCAAACAACCAAAAGAAACCTCCCGCCTCCCTAACCCCCTAAAAATTTAGACAAAAAAATAATCAGGGGCCTCTTGTTAGGTCTACGTCGAAGGCCCCTACCCGTGCCCAGCCAACTCTCAGGGTCCCAATAAATGGGCCCTTCCTCGAGGTTATAATCGGCTAGAAAGGCGGGTCACACCCAGGAAGGGGGAGCACCCCTGAGGGCGAACAAGTCCATGGAAGAATATTTAAAGGAAGGCATAAGAAGCAGTCCGGATAGAAGGCAGTCCATAAATGATAGTCCGTGAGGAGGATCTGTTCAGAGGGTAGATAGGTGTCCCAGACCTCCGTCCAGCCGCTGCCACTCAGCTGGGTAAACCCCCCGGGCAGGCCCACCACCGTCCTCTCACGACGGCCGCAAAGCCAATTCTCAGGGGGATAGTAGTCTGGAACAACCACTCTGGGTATAGCATGCCCCATAGAGCTCTCACCTCTAGGGGCAGCAGATGTAAGTTCAAGCCACCCTCTCACGATGGCTAATACCCAGAGTTCTCTGAATCCTTTGGGGATATTGTTGAGGACTACCTCTATTGTAGAAAAGGTCCTGAGGAAGATAAAGCCTCACGTTCTGCTCTATCAGGCCTTCAATACCAAAATTTGGGCAATTATGATTTTCTGTGGAGACTCTTGATGGAGTGATATATTACAACTCCACAGCTTGCAGAAGGCTTGGATTTCAACTACCATCACTTCATTTCATATGGTTGTAGATGATGAACATTGAAGTCCAAAACTTTGGGGAGGGTCCCAAATTGAGGAAAACAGTATTAGAGCTTTTTTTCAGTCTGGGTCTTCAGAAAGAGAGGATGATTATTAAATCAGCTTAAACTTTCTGTGATAGAACTTCCAGATGCCATGGAAATCTTCAGAGCCCCTCCCAGCAAAATTATTTAAAAAGGAGATCAGGTATGGTTGGAAAGGAGTATAAATGCATTTATTATGCAGCTGATGTTGCCAACTGTAGTTTTACAGCTTCCAGGGACTTGCATGTTTGTTCAAACTGTCTGCTGATGACCTTCAAAAATGAGCAAAGGTATTTCCCCCCCCCAGTCTTTAAAACAGGGAGATATGCATCAATGCACTTACAAGGGGGGGGGGAAAACAGAAGCACTCTTCAGCTATTTCATTATTTCAGAAAAGTAATTATAGGTTTTACATAACAAATTATAGTTTTTTTAAAAAATTCCATTTATATCCAGCCCTTCTCCGAAGACTCAGGACGGTTTACAAGCTTAGCAGTAGCCTTCATTCTATGTATATGCCTGCTTATTAGGGCTTTCACACACACACCCCAAGCGGCATTATTACAAAGTCATCTTAATTGCCCCCAACAATCTGGGTCCTCATTCCCTTTTGCCTGTGTTCTAAGCAAGTAGCATTTGTTATCTCGGTACCACCAACTCCAGAATAATGGGCAGTATTATTCTTGTTGTTGTTGTTGTGTTGTACATTGATGCGCCCAAAAGTTTTTATTGAGGTGACTTGTAAATCTATTGCCTAGTTTGCATTTGAATTAGAAAAATTCATCTGTTATCAATGGATTTGCTAAGATCAGATTTGGAGTTCCAGAAATGATTCCAGTGGAATTTAAAAGAGGGAATTTGAAAAGGGGAAATTCCACATTCCCATCTTTCAGCATACAGAAAAATAGGGTGGCTGTGTGTCTTTTTTTTTTTAACTTCAACCATGAATTTGAGTTTGACTTATGCATACCCCCTTTATATTTCCCTTCTATTAAATTAAGGCCACTTAATACACTTTCTAAATGTTATGCTTAAAGGAATGCAGATTTTAGGACTCTTTCATAGAATCCCTTTGTGCCAGTCCTTGTCCCTATACTGTCATCGCTCTTCTGCAGCTATTAATTTCTGGCTCAGCTAAAGTGCAGGAGGAAATGCCACAAATATAGTTTTGCAGCATTAATTAACTATTTTTACTGGTCTGAACTTTTGCCTTGTCTCAATTCTCAGCTCTCCATTTTCCCTGCTCCAGGATAGTAAGTAAGTGCATTACTGCAGATATAAGAAAGAACCCTTGTATTTGTTATTTTCCCATTAATATGCTACTTTTAATTTTTTTTATTACTTTAATATCAGGATCTTGAGTCAAGCTGGGAATTTTGAAATTTGATAAGATAAGATAAGATAACCTTTATTGTCATTTTTTTTAACTGTGGGCACAATGGCACACATCAAAAATGAAATCTAGTTGCCCACTCTCAAAGTGGAACACATACATGACACACACCTAACCATACTATATACACATATGTATACATCCACACACCTACATATACATAACAAATAAATATTAAATACTGTCCATCTTGAATATATAACGGAAGGAGGAAGCTTGAGAGTTCACAAGGTTAGTGCTGTATGGAATGAAACTATGGCTGAATCTGGATGTTTTCCTACAGATACCACCAAGCCTCCTCCCAGAAGGTAACAAGGAAAACAGGTCGTGAAGAGGATGTATAGTGTCCCAGATAATCCTATGGACCCTGCTCAAGCAACGCTTCTGTGCTACAGTATGTCCTGGATGGATGGGAGGGAACTGCCAATCATCTTTTTGGCCATCCTCACCACTCTCTGCACCGCCTTCCTGTCTGAAGCAGTGATGCTTCCAAACCAGACTGTGATGCTGTATGACAGGATGCTCTCAATCGCTCCCCTGTAGAAAGTGGTCAGGACAGGGGAAGGAAGATATGCTTTTCTCATGTGATGCAGAAAATGCAGGCACTGCTGTACCCACTTCACCAATGTCTCGCTGTTTAACGACGAAGCCAGCCTACTTGTTAGCTGCACACCCAGGAATTTGATGCTGGTAACCATCTCCACAGGTAAGTCATGAATGCACAGAGAAGTGTGGTTGTGCCTGCCTTTTCTGAAATCGACGATGATCTCTTTGGTTTTTCTGGCATTTAAAACCAGGCTGTTTTTCTTACACCACTTCACAAACACCTCAACCTCCTTGAGGTAAGCTTCCACCCTGTCATCATGAACAAGGCCCACTACTGTTGTATCATCTGCGAACTTCACAATATGGTTGGTGGCAAACCTAGCACAACAGTCATGGGTCAACAGGGTGAACAGCAGCAGACTTAGGACGCAGCGCTGAGGAGAACCTGTGCTCAAGAAAATGGTATTAGAGGTATTTGTTCCAGCTTGCACATATTGGGGCCTGTTGGTAATATTTGTTTGGATGATTGGTAAATGCTGAGAAAAAAGTATGCATTCTAATATTCTCTTTTTCATTTGCTTCAGATGCAGATTAGAATAGGCTCAGGAAAGCAGCTTTTCCTTCTATGACTTAAATGCTTCCACCTATGACAAAGTTCTTATGGGGGGAAAAAGAATAGGTGCCTAGTGAAGTATTAAATATTATCTCAGTTTTTTACAATTAACTTAAAATAAATTCTTCATCTTCGTTTTACTTTTTACTGTCTGATGATGACTGCTCTTTAATGTGCTAGGAATATTTTGCTATGTTAGCACTGAACTCAGATTAACTCTAATTATTTCCCAGTTCCCATGCATAGCTGGAAACATTGTATATGGATAATATTTACTGATACTTGTCAACGCTAAATGTCTTTGTGGAACATTTTGCTCCTAGGCTGGATTTCTTCTTAGTGATCAATACAGATAGTCCCTGATTAATGATCATTCATTAGTGATTATTCAAAATTACAAAGCACTGAACAAGTATACTTTCAACTATTTCTTGAAGTTGCAATTATCACAGCAGCCCCAAGATCACGTGATTGTAATTCGGCACTTGGCAACTGGCTTCGACTTATGACAATTGTAGCATCCTCTGACCATTGTCATTTGTGATCTTCCCTGCTGAATTACCATAAGCAGTCAATGGACAAGTGGCAGGAAAGGCCACAAATTGCTACCAGCAATTACCTTTGTTCTCAAAAATAGTTTTTAAGAACATAAATTCATGGATTTATCATACTAGAAAGATCCACCAAATCTAATTACTGCTCAGAGTAGGAATTCAAATTAAACCATCCCAGATAGATGGCTATACAGTCTTTACTTGAACAAATATCCCCTTTTCAACCAAACAATATAAAAAGCATAACAGTAAAATAAAATAAAATAAAATAAAAGCAGCAAAACACAAAAATAATATAAAACCTATAATCAAAATATAATTCAAACTGGTATATACATATTCAACTATCAAGAATCTTTGCTAGGACTGCAAGGAAAAAAATCTTTTAGTTGCATTTTTAAAAACATGTATGTTTTTAATGTAAAGTAGAATGCCTATCTGCTACCATGAAATATGTAGTTCATAATTTCAAAAAGTGAAGATATTAATCTCTTTCAAATTAAATAGAAGGTACATAAAAATATTCTTTAGGTTGCAGACACGTAATCTATTTCTGCAATTAGGACAGTATATATAAAAATGTTTTCTGACAAGTCTCCAATTAATAAAATGCTAAAGGACTAGAAAGTTTCATAATGGATACTAAGTGCAGTATTAAAAGTAACCACTTGCTTTCAGCCCCTGGGCAATTATTTGGCATTCAGAATGGAAAAATGAAAAATAATTAGTGATTTTAACTGAAATGTTTTGCTGTTCAAAAGCAAACTTTAATTTAAAAAAGTGTAGGAAGACAGCATCCCCCCAGAGAAGGAAATAATTTGGGGGATATTAAAAAAATAATCAGAATATATTTCTCCAAAGGAAACCTGGAAACTCTGATTATTGGACTGACTGACCACATTGCTTGAATGTTTAAAGACCTTGGACTGTATTTTGGCTTCTCTTTTGAAACTGCTCGGGCAAGCCTATATTCACACAGACCCGTTAGGTTTATGATGTACGTTTCATTCCTTGTTATCTATGTGGCCTTGAGTACATTCCTCTCCTAATCAGACTGTATGTGAAACTACTCGCAGCCAGAGTCGGCTGAAGGTGTGTGTGTCTTCTTTTGTTGAAGGCTTGCCAGAAACGTGGGAGCATTTGGGGAAAATTTGGAGCAATTGAAAGGCTGTTTGAATTGCCAGCTGACTGCATTGCCTCTGTGCTGTGCCCTGGGTCATCACAGGACTCCTCATTCCAACCCTGAGCTACAAATATTCTCCTCTGTTGAAAACATGAATAACATTCTAGCTTCCTCTTCCCATTGCTTTTTGTCAGAGAAAAGCAATAACTGTGTACACCTTCCCTTAATGTTTGTAGACAACAAGCGCAGAGAAGGATATGTGTGGTACACAAATTGATTCTGGATTTTAATTTTCAGTCTCTATTACTTAGGCTGGATTTTTTATTACGTATCTCTTGCCCTGCAGTTGGTCTCACAGATGGGAATTATGCAATAGGGAACACAATCATTTGCTAGAGACGTATCTTGCATTTCTGCCAGGAATTTCATGAACTGTGTGTGTTATTACCCCATCTTATTTTGCCATCACAACCATCTTTGTGAAGTAGGCTGGGCTGAGAGTCCATACACTCAAAACCATTGAATAGGTTAGGTGAGGGTAGACTTGAACTAAAATCACAAAACTGAACCTCACTTATTTGGCCATGTCATGCAGGGGAATTCACTGGAGAAAGCAATTATGTTGGGAAGAATTAGCGGTAAAATGAAACCAGGCTGCCAAAGAACACGATGGCTGGACACCAGCAAAGCTGACATCAGTCAGAGCATGGAAAAACTCAAGTAGTACCAGATCAGAAGATGTGAAGAGACCTGGATCATAGAATCACCAAGAGTCAGAGACAATTGAATGGACAACATTATCATCATACTTGAACCTGGGTTTCTTTGGACCTAATTCATCACATTAACATCTACATGCTTTGGTTCCTTTAACTGGGGGTCAAAGGGTGTCCTGTCATCTCTGTAATCTACAGAGGTGAAGAAATGTTTGGCTGTGATGGCAACCTTGCCTTCTTATGGCCAGAGCTGACTAATGCTCAAGGTCTTCAGCCAAAGGCACACTCCAGGATCATGTCTTTTAAAAATATGAAACTTTTGGAGAAACTTTTCCTTCCCCTTTCCCTGCAAGTCCCATATTGAAGCCAATTTGATCTAAAAATGCTACACACACCCCAAAAAAAGGTGCATAGCTTTAGAAAGGGCAAAAACACAGGAGCCCAGAAACAGATATACTTTTCATCTGGTTTGCTTACCTATAGAGGAAATAAAGATCAGCATCAGAGGGTAAAAAGAATTATAATCACTGATCTTAGGAAATTGCAGTTTGTGTCTCTCTGTGTGAACCGATGGAATGTCTGAGCTTTCTTACTAACTACTTTAAATAAACCTCTAAAGCTTCACTTCATCATACTAATAGGCAACAAGCTATTCTCTCATGACCCAGAGCTGAAAGCTCCCTATGATCTCCTTTCTGCTTAGTATGCCTGATGTCTTCCAATTTGTTCTAATGATATAATTTGTTCATAATTTGTACCCTTATACAAGAACATGAAAGAACAGAAATGTACGTTCTCACAGAATTTCCAGGAGCCAGAGCTGATGATCCTGTTGAGGGTCTTGTTGATCCTGGAATTGAGAAACTGACGAGTCACAAACACAATGCTCCCTAAATGGTGCTATGGAATCACATTTCTCCCTGGTTCTCTAGAGAAGTCCGTAGAATAAAACAGGCCATAAATAACAAGAGTAGAAGTTGTGTGAGTTTTGTTAAGAGGTCAACTGGCCTTGCTATGATTATGCCTACTACGTGGTGGCTTATTTTGTGGTTTCCATTTCACCATCAAGCAGCCATCCAGTAAAGCTCTTCAGAGAGTTGAAGGGCTTATTGCAGGGGTCTTCAAACTTGGCCCTTTTATGACTTGTGGACTTCCAACTCCCAGAATTCCTCAACCAGCAAGTTATAAAAGGTCCACATTTGAAGACCCCTGGCTTATTGTCATCTGGCCCAGAAAACACACTATTGGAAGATCTATAAATCCCATTAAAGTAGATTTGCAAGACAACTTGAGGTTAAAACCATCTGCATTCATGCTTTAGACAAAAGATATATCGCAGTGTCTATTACGTGGTCTGTCCAATGATATGGGGTCACTTTCAGTTTATGAGTCTTAAAGATGAAGATGATTGCTAGGGCACCACATGTTCTCTAGACTTCTGTCCATCTCATCATATTGAGGTAGCCAAGCGATTATTTCAGTCCCTTTCAATTTGTGTTCAGGTCTGGTTTGGGATAGAAATGCCAATGATTGCTCTAGCAGGTGATCCCTTGGGGAAAGAGGGAATCTGTTGCTCATCTCTGATCCTCACAGCTTTTGACACTGTTGTTCATGGTACTCACTTAAGCCAATTATGTGAGTTGTGGCACACTCTTATATTGGTTCAGCTTCTATCTGCAGAAATGGTCTTAAAGAATAATATTGGGGACTGTGGCTCCATACCTGGGAGCTATGCTGTGGCACGCCATAGGGCACTGCTTTGTCCCCCAGTGAGTTTAATATCTAACATGGAACAGCTTGGGGAATTCCCCAGGGCTTTTGGAGCTGGGAGTTATCGATGTGCAATGACACTCAGCTCTATTTCTCCACAACACTTGAACTGGGGAGACAGAGCAGGTTCAGATGTAATGACAGACTATAATGATGAGATGGAAGAGGATTATTAAACTGAGACTGAATCCCAGCAAGATGGAGACTGGGGGTTGTCTGTTCTAAATAGGACTGCACGTTGTCCAAAAGAATGGGCACATAATTTAGAGATTTTCCTATAATCTGAAGGCTAGTTGCTTTCCATGGATGAATGGTTAGGCAGCTTATCTATCACTTGTTTGCTTTCCACAGACACACTCCTTCCTTCCTTCTGAGGTTGGTAAAATGAACACCCAGATTGTTGGGGGCCATATGTTGACTCTGTAAACAGTTTACAGAGGGCTGTAAAGCACCATGAAGTGGTATATATGTCTAAGTGCTATGGCTATTGCTACCTCATGGAAGTTAAATTTCTTAGTAATGCCCTATCTATAATGCAACAATCCAGATAAGCACTAGATTTACAATAAAGACAGACAGGAAACATTCTCTTCGCTGCCATTTAGTGATCATCTTGAGTTTTGTACACGATATGTCTGAAGGTTACATAAAACCATCCATAAATAATATAATTGTTTAAATATTCATATTTAGATATTTCATTAATGTGGATGATTTCTCTCTTTCTCTGTGAAACACTCACACATTTAACTTCATCTTCTTTTAAGGATCTTTTTCTTGACCTTATTAGACTCCCAATTCTAAGCCGCCTTCTAAATGCTTCCTTTCTTTCCTGGGCTAGCTACAAATCAGTATTAATTGGCATGTTCTAATTGGAAGGAGGAGAAATGTAGCAATGAAACATTTGTCCTAATTACCAGAGGCCCACAGGAATACAATTATCTGTTAGAGATTTATTTGGGTTCCACTTTTAAAAAAGGCATCATAAGAAACAAAGCTACTATCACCAAGATTACCTGAGCTGAAGCTTATTTTACCTGCTAGTAGTAAGACACTCCAGCTTCTGTCCCTTCCCTGGAATTGTCATTTTCTACACTCAGTTTATATGGAGAATCCAGATTACTATTTTTCTTTTCATGACTCTGTAATCCCTTAACTAGGGATCAAGTCAGTGTAACTGAGTGTTTACTGTCCTTCTTGATGCCTACATGCAGTTTGCAGCAGATATTTTCTCTTTGCGCTCTGAGAGAGAAACATTGATCAGTTCCTGGGATTGAACTCTCTCAACCTTCTGAGTGGGAGCGAGCATCTTCACTAGGCCACTCAGAAGAATCCACATTGTATTGTTGCATAAAGTAGTATTTACTGATTTTCCTCCCAGATTAGATTGGTATGTATGTATGTATGTATGTATGTATGTATGTATGTATGTTCTGCCAACCTAGCAGTTCAAAAGCACGTAAAAATGCAAGTAGAAAAATAGAGACCACTATGGTGGGAAGGTGGGTTAGGACGCTGAGCTTGTCGATTAGGTTGGCAGTTTGGCGGGTCGAATCCCGAGTGCTGCGTAACAGAGTGAGAGCCTGTTACTCGTCCCAGCTTCTGCCAGCCTAGCAGTTCGAAAGCACGTAAAAATGCAAGTAGAAAAATAGGGAGCACTACGGTGGGAAGGTAACAGCGTTCCGTGCGCCTTTGGCGTCTAGTCATGCTGGCCACATGACCAGAGACGTTCTTGGACAAGCGCTAGCTCTTCGGCTTTGAAATGGAGATGAGCACCGGCCCCTAGAGTCGGAAACGACTAGCATGCATGTGCGGGGGAAGCTTTACCTTTATGTATGTATGTATGTATGTATGTATTTATCATCATCATCATGCAGCACTGTTGCATCAGAAATTTTTTGAAGTTTTATACCTTCAAATGAAAATCTCCTATGCAGAGATTCTGCCTATTTTTATTTCGTTCTGCTCAGCATGACTGGAGATTAGTAATAGATAAGCCTTTAATTAATCATCTGTGGTCCTATTGGGTCAGGTGCTAGTTATTAGAACCTTTCAATTATTATTATTATTATTATTATTATTATTATTATTATTATTATTATTATTATTATTTTATTTATTTATTATTATTATCATTGCTTTTTCAAAATAAAAAAAACTAATGGGAAATAAGTAGCTAAAATGAAATCCAACCCTTAGAACAAAATGACTAATTAAAAACTACACTCTAGTAATCCCTCACAGATAGAAAGGATTTTTTTCTTTTAAAAAGCAGTATTGGTAAGTAATATTCATTACAGGCAGGATTTCGAAGAGGCAGAGGAACTAGAGATCAAATTGCCAACATACGCTGGATCATGGAGAAAGCTAGGGAGTTCCAGAAAAACATCTACTTCTGCTTCATTGACTATGCTAAAGCCTTTGATTGTGTGGATCATAACAAACTGTGGCAAGTTCTTAAAGAGATGGGAGTACCAGACCATCTTATTTGTCTCTTGAGAAACCTATATGCGGGCCAAGAAGCAACAGTGAGAACTGGACACGGAACCACTGATTGGTTCAAAATTGGGAAAGGAGTCCAGCAAGGCTGTATACTGTCGCCTTGCCTATTTAACTTATATGCAGAGCACATCATGAGAAAGGCAGGGCTAGATGAATCAAAAGTTGGAATTAAGATTGCTGGAAGAAATATCAACAACCTAAGATACGCAGAAAGTGGCAGAAAGTGAAGAAGAACTAAAGAGCCTCTTGTTGCGGGTGAAGAAGGAGAGTGCAAAACTTGGGTTGAAACTTAACATTAAGAAAACCAAGATCATGGCATCTGGCCCTCTCAATTCCTGGCAAATAGATGGGGAAGAAATGGAGGTAGTGACAGATTTTGTTTTCCTGGGCTCCAAGATCACTGCAGATGGGGACTGTAGCCAAGAAATTAAAAGGCGCTTGCTCCTGGGAAGGAAAGCCATGGCAAATCTAGACAGCACACTAAAAAGCAGAGACATCACCCTGTCAACAAAAGTGCGTATAGTCAAGGCTATGGTCTTCCCAGTTGCAATGTATGGCAGTGAAAGTTGGACCATAAGAAAGGCTGAGCGCCAAAGAATTGAGGCCTTTGAACTATGGTGCTGGAGAAGACTCCTGTGAGTCCCTTGGACTGCAAGGCAATCAAACCGGTCAGTCCTAGAGATCAACCCTGACTGCTCTTTAGAAGGCCAGATCTTGAAGCTAAAACTCAAATACTTTGGCCACCTAATGAGAAGGAAGGACTCACTGGAGAAGAGCCTAATGCTGGGAAAGATCGAGGGCAATAGAAGAAGGGGACGACAGAGAATGAGGTGGCTGGATGGAGTCACTGAAGCAGTAGGCGTGAGCTTAAATGGACTCCAGAAGATGGTAGAAGACAGGAAGGCCTGGAGGAATGTTGTCCATAGGGTCGCGATGAGTCGGACACGACTTCGCAGCTAACAACAACATTCATTATTTAATATTAGTGTATAAAGTTTGCTGATCAGGACATAGCTGTGTGAAAACATTATTAGAGAAAAGACTTTGACAGCTAAAATAAATTTTAATTGTTTGAGTTACAAAGGAGGTCCCCATGTCAAATGTTCCATGAAGTAGTTTTGCTAATGGAATGGAATAGAATGGAATGGAATAGAATAGAATAGAACAATCTTTAGCAGCCTTGTTTATATTTCTTAACTTACCTACTCTTTATTACCATAAACCAGGGCTTTTCAACCTTTTCACCCATTGTACCACTTTCAGGATACGTCAACATCTGAGTACCACCAGTTGGATGTCAAGGTGTCAAAAACTTGACCAAAAAAAAAAAAAGGAAAAAAGTGATGACGTACAGGTAGTCCTCAACTTACAACAGTTCACTTAGTGACTGTTCAAAGTTACAATGGCACTGGAAAAAGTACCCAAGCCACAGCCGAGCAAGACACCTGCCTGACCGCCCGGCGGTGCTCTTCCTCCTGTCCGAGGTTTTCATTGTTGTGAGCATTTCTGTTGAGGATTGGCAGCGGGGGTGGGGTGGGGTGTGTTTGGTTTTTATTCCCCCCCTCTGCTGGGTGGTTGCAGCAGGTTTTGGTCACTTCACATGACCCCAGGACACTGTGACCATCATAAATATGAATCAGTTGCCAAGCATCTGAATGTAAATCACAAGACCCTGGAGATGCTGCAACATTCCAGCTGATCGGCGCTTCTTCTGGGCTCAGCAGAAGCGCCAGGATCAGCGCCGAGCTCCAGCTGGAGTCTGGCACTGATCCTGGCGCTTCCGCTGAGCCCTGACAGCCCTAGCCATCTCTCGCTCAGGCTTGTGCGGTGCTGCCACCGGTTCAGCCCCTCCCCCGCTACCACTTTTCTAGGATGGTCGCTTACCACCTGCCAGGTGCCAATGTACCACAGGTGGTACCCGTACCACTGGTTGAAAAGCCCTGCCATAAACAACAGTCAAACTTGGAAACCAATTTAGGGTCTCATTTATTTGTCACTGTAAAATGAAGTATCACTGGTTTCCTCAGTATGAAACAAATCATTAGAACTAGTTCCTTGCTTTTTATTCCCAGCAGTGCTTTTCCAATGTACTTAATTGGGTAAGGGGGAAGTGTATAGCAATACCAAAAGCAGTTTAACTGATATACGTGATTAACCCTCTGAAGGTTACATTTAATCCAGAACAATTATCTGAAATTATTTACTGCCCTCCCCCTAAATGCCTCTGCTAGTATTCTTCCTCTGCCCCCTTCAAAATGCTAAATAGGAAGAGCAATTAATAAAAGAACAAACAAGTGTTCAATTATAGAACACAGTGATTTGAGGACCTTTTAATGTTTCAGACAAATATCTCCTTTTGCTGAAGGATATTCTTTGTTGTTTTCTCATGACTTAACATTATGAGACATCATCTGCTTATTGTCAAAGTGATGTCCAGAACTTTGCTTGGGCTAAGGATGTGTTCACGGTTTTGTTTATTATATTTTCACTGAAATTCGGTCTGATCTCTATATTGAGATTGGACAACCATTTATATAGGGTTTCCTGGTTGAGCAGGGGCTGGACTAGAAGACCTCCAAGGCCCCTTCCAACTGTTATTCTATTATCTTGAATTATTGTAGCAGCCTGTTGGCTGGGCTACCTAAGTCCTCATTCTTCCCTTTGTTTTAATTCAAATTCTACTGTTTATATTTTTCTGAGTCTTATTTTTCCCCTATTTTTTTGCCAATCATTACAGTGGCCTGGTATTCACGAAGGTCACCAGTATATTGCTGGTGCTAACACATCATGCCCTGTACATGGACTCAATCATTTCAAAGACCTGTGGGTGGCTAATGTGCATGATCTTGTTATCAGGTCAGGCATAACTGGTTTCTCAGCCTGCTAGAATAGCCATGCCGTTTGTGAGCCTTTTCACCTACAGTAGCTGTTTCTTTGAAATCAGCTTCTACCACGGTTACACTTGGAATCAGATCTCTTTAAAAAGCACTAAAAATTCTTCCCCCTCCCCCAGGTCCCCATGAATTTATTTTTTTTTTTAAAAAAAACTTACATATTAATCTGAATTCATAATTGTTGACAATATTATGTGCTACAGGCCTTTTGTTTTAGCGATTCCTTATTTTGTATTATGAGGTCATGACTGCTTATGTTAAATTCTTAATTGTTTTATCCTAAGCTTGTACTGTGCTTAAGTTTTAATTACATGATAAATTGCTAGTAGTATTCCTGACAAGGCCCATCAGGATGGCACATACTTCCCAAGCTGTTGCGTGTCTGGCGAATGAGGAAAGAATGATGTTGCAAAATGTTGTCTGTGGAGATTCTCAATCGTCCAGGTCATGGTTGCCCCAAAGGTGTTTTTCCAAAACACAATTGGGCTTTCTTGTTTTTTTCTTTGAAAACGTTTCGCTTCTCATCCAAAAAGCTTTTTCTTGCTCCCAATTCAAGACTAACAGTACTTCCGGGAGAAAGTGAGTAAGGCCTGTTTATTTTCAGAACAATGTTTGACTCAATTATTATGCTTATGTGCTGCTAGAATGATCTGGGTAGAGGCTAACCTGGGTGATTGTGGGAACAGGACTACTGGAAATTTGTATTGCCCTGCTGGAGCTCGTGAACAGACCTTTAAATTCAGGTGGATTTGGTACCTATGTGCAGAATTGATTATAAAGCTCCAGACAAAATTATTGCAGAGCATGCTTTGTTCTGGTTATGGTAAGGCAACAGGTAAATCCATTATGTAGAAGATTAAAAGATATATATTTAGAAAGTATTCATTTTATTCTGCCTCAGGAAAGAAGCTGATAAGTTTCTGCTTCAACAGGGGGGAAGTGTTGGCTGCCAGTGGAGTTGCAGGAGTGAGACATAGAATAATGGAATTGGAAGGGACCTTGGAGGTCTTCTAATCCAACCTCCTGCCCAAGCAGAAAACCCTATACCATTTCAGACAGGTGGTTGTCCAAGCTCTTCTTAAAGACCTCCAGTGTTGGAACAGCCACAACTCCTAGAGGGAAGACACAAAAAAGGGCGCTGGGATTCCTTTTTCTCAGACCAAACATGGATCTTCCCTGCAACTTTCCTCCTTGCTTGCTGGATGTCATTGTTGCTGCCCCAGCAGCAGTAGCGCAACAAGAATTTACAGTCACATCTGGCTCAAGCATGAATTATTCCAAGTGTGGTAGTTAACAATGGCTTACTGTTGGGCCGGCAGGCGCCGCCGCCCAGCAAGCATGGAGTTCCTTTGAAGAAAGCTGTAGCAAGGAAGGCAATATATGTGCACCTGATTTTGGGGGGCTGCAGGGAGGCATGAGGATGAATCAGGCAAGAGGAAAATGGGGGCAGGGAACTAAGATAGATTACTGGTGGGAAGGTTGGCATGGTGGGGGTTGATGGTAGGCTAAGAACATGCTACTGATGGGTCTGTTGACCTCAGGGACAATATCCCCCAAGATCAGTATTGTCCTGAGCTATATTGCCTTGCAAACTTTTGGTCTTTCTGTCAGCCAAAGCAGGGATAGGGTTATTTCCATGGAGGCACAGAGTCTTAAGTATGCAAAGGGTCAGTCCTGGGTTGAGTCCGGCAGGTCACTGCCTTTCTTCAGGATCTTCATGTGACACAGCATGTTTAGCAAGTAGGTTTTCTTCCATTTTTCTAATTGAAAACACTAATGTCCTCCCAAGTCACCTTGACCCAGGTTCAGTCTACATTTGCAACAGGCTGGAATGAGGTCTCTTGCTGTGAGGGGTTAGGGATGCATAGATGAGGTGAAGGACATGCACAAATAGAGAACATCAAGAAGAGGACCTTTGGCCAAATGCACTCGAATTAACACATCATTACAATGCAAGACTGAATAATGAATTATAGAAATTAGCTGTATTTTTATGAACTCTGCTCTAGTGATAATATACTTAAATATAAAATGTAGAGTGTTAAATAAAATGGGGAAAGCAGAATTTTAATGTTGTTTTAAAGTTGCATTTTTCTTTTTTCCAATCATCTTTAAGCTCATTGCTTTAAATATTTAAGTTTTTTTCCCTCGCTCTTGCCCTGGATTAGCAGCTTTCTTCTATCACATAGTTTTGTTTTCATTCGTGTGCTGCCTATGTGGTTATTTGTTGAGAATTTCATTAATATAAAGAGATTGCAAGAGCATCTCAAATTATGAAGAGATCCAGGGAAATTAATTCCCAACCACACATGCACAAAAGCAGACATATTTCATTATCCTGCCATGATACTGAACGATTAATGATGAAAATAATGCTGAACTCAGGAAAAAGTAAACAAAAATTATGAGTATAATTCTGAAGAACTAGAGCACTCTTCAACAGTAACCTTAGTCCTGGTGAGCTAAGAAATGAAGACAAAATAAGTCTAGTATGAAATCCTCAGGACACCAGGAGCTTAATGTCTGCCATAAAACAAACAAACAGCAAAACCATAGGTTGTAAGGGGAAAGATAGTGACTTGACTTATTCGAGAGGAACCAAATAACCTTGGAAGGAAAAATGAATGGCCAAATCAATAAACCAAAGGATTAATTTACTTGTTTTTTGCCTACATAATACCTACATATCTTCCTTACTCCCCACAATTATGTACCAAACAATTCTGAATATGAAGATATCCTGTTTTAACAGCCATCCAGTTCAATTTAATAGTAGAAAATAGAAAATCATAAATTACCTGAAATTGCCCATTATGAAAAAAATGTGTAACAATTATTGCAAAATAATTTTAGCATATGCATATTGTATGTATACCAATGAAATCTTTTTTCCTTTCTTTTGGTAATGTATTTCTCCTTTTATGATGAATGAGTAAAAACTGTGTCATCTGCGAAGATAAATCTGTGGCTGTATGAGATCTATACAGAATGGGATTGTTTGAAATTTATCCTGTGATAAAATAGTTAATTTCTTTTCCTCTCTTGTTGAAGATAGAAGCCTCATGGTTTGTCCACTTGGATAACCCTTCTGGAAAGATTCCTCTCCTGGATTGTGTCTTAGATTTCTTTTAGTAAATATTTTCAAACATATTATCAGCTTCAGTAGTGTAATGTTTGCTATGTAAATAGGAGTTATAGTAGTGTGATTTTATGCATTTTTCCTAGATGTTAAACTCCTTGTAAATACATACAAGATAGCAAACTTAATCATGGGATTGATATGGAAATGTTGGACTAAATTTAGACACAAGCTGCCTTACTAAGAAATTTATCTGCTGCCCATCTCATATCCAATGACTCTTTTGAAGACTTTTGAAGTTCTCCATTAAATTTATGGGCAGGGGAATTGAGATGATTCTTTTGAATTTCTCCTGCGGGAAGAGAAATTCTCCAATAATTTCCCAAGGATATGATTCCATTTTAAAAATGACTAGTAATTAAAAAAACCCAACTGGATAAGTTCCATTATGACGCCACCTCTAATCATGTAAAACTAGGGAGGCTATAGAATGCGGAAAAGATGATTGTGCAATAAAAGATATGATATTCATGTGGATTCCTAGCCACCTTGTAATTAAATACTGTAAATGAAAAAAACACACAACCACAATAGTCCATGCACATGAGAATACCTCTGAAATTCTCTTGAAGGCCATTTCAAAAGCAAATTCCCTTTAATACAGCTGAAGAAGAATCAGTAGAAAAAATGCAGAGAATTTCTCTGCCTGGCACTTGAATAAACACACCTAAGGAATAAGTACTATCAACATGCTGAAAATGATTACTTATTGTATTTGGCTAGGAATATCAAAGCATTTGTTGAAGACAGCTTTCAAGGGAAATTAAGTGATCTTTTAGGCAGCAATTCCATTTCTAACATATGCTCACAATTCAAAATATGTAATCTTCAAAAAACAATTAATATGTCTGCTGCAAATCCAAGACGGCATTTTGAAGAGAATAAATGAAAGTCGCACACAGGAAAATAAATTTTGAATGAAAATTATTATACTCTCTTGGCTTCCTAATATCTCCTTAACAAGATAGAAAATAAATGCAACACACCCAGATTTATTCACATGCCTGAAAGGGGAGGACGGGAAATAATAAACTCTGATCATTTGGGATTTGAAAGAACTTAGAAACATTTTGTAAAATGGTACTGAAGGCACACAACGTGAATTTAGAAAAGAATTAAAGAAGGATGGAGTATTTTGATGCAAACAATCTCAGTTGATGATGCCCTCTGATTTTAGATAAAATACCTCTTTCCTAAAGATTTGGAAGACTGTCCTCTTCTAAAATAGTAGTGTAACAAAATGCATGGCAAAATCTCTATTGGGCACCCAGTTATTTGATGACTAAATTATTTGCAGAAATGCTGACAACCAAATACTTCTTGTGGGAATGGCTGCTGATCAGCTGAGGAATCCTCATCTACCACTTTTACTAAACACAAGAAATGGAATTCAGCAGATTGTTTAAAGCCTTTTCTTTATGATTGGTGAATTTATCATCATTAGTTCTAGAATTAGCTCCAGAAATTCTCAGATGGCTGGAATTTACTGTAATGTGCCCCAAAGGGCTTGATTTTCTCTTGGATCTGCTGAGCTGAACACTTCTTCTCAATTGGGAGAAAAACCTTTGTGAGTCTTCTGCCCAATCCTTCCCCAGAGACCAGGGCTTTGCCAGTAAGTCTATCCCCTTCTTCCCCTCTTTGATCTTGGGTGAAGCTGCATTTGCAACCAGCTGGGTTTTGCCTTCCTGTTCTTGGGCCTTGGGTGGAGCTCTTGGTCCATCTGGGTCTTCACATCCCTTCTTCCAGAGGAACCATCTGTGGACCTGTCTTCTCCTTTCCCAACCAGGAATCAACAACTGCTCCACATGCTTAACTTCTCTCTCCAGCCACTCGAATCACTTCAGACAGACGTTTTCTCTCCTTTCCTTCTCTCTCTTCAATTTTTACGGTAGACCAGTGGAATATCCCCCAGCAACTGAGGGAGTCCTCTTAGGACTCTAGACTCTAACATCGATATCCAAGGTGGGACAAATGGGACTTGTTTCAAAATCTTCCCACAGTAGTCCTGGCTAGGAGCCAGGTCAGCCCATTACACTTTGTGACACTGCAGCTGCCATTCAAGGCCAGAATTGAGCTTCTTTCCCCTTTTTACTCACTCCAATGGTTGCCTTATGCCAACAGAACAGCAACCACACTAGGTCTCTCAAGCCCATATACTACAATCCAATTTCTCTACTTTGAGACATTCATCCTGATATCAGGTGCATGAAAGTTTTATCATCTCAGTTCTGGGACCTGATGAAAGCTTTCAGTGCAAAATGATTCTTCACTGCATCTATACACATGCAAGGCAGAGATGTCTACTACACAAAATTATATATTAAAAGTGTTTGGCTGAACCATAATGTATTTTTAGTTTGTATGCATTAAAATTTGATAATGTGTGTGTATTGTTGATTAAATAAGTACAATATATCCAGTAGTGTCAGTGAGGTGGTTTTTTTTAAAAAAAAAAAAGCAAAATGGCCCATGTAGCCCCCATAAAAGCCTTGCCCCTTTTGTACAATGTGAACACATGTATCAAAGGAGGCATGCTTGCATTTTGATGCTATTATTTGCCATTATGCTTTTTTTGACTTTTCCTATAAATGCTGCTTCTTTTAAGGTTATCAAAAATAACAAGTTAATTCTATTTACCATATTTCCTCCTAATACAAGCCATATATGAAAATGCAAACAGCATGTAAAATGCATTTTTGTAAAATGCATTTGTAAAACAGATTTTTCTGTTTTAGCTTATTTTTATTACACATAAATGTGGACCTTTAAGCCTTCCTGAAAATATTGGCCCTATATTGAAAATATAGGAATATCTTCCCTGACAGCTGAAATATTACATAATCCACATCATTTTCTGTTAGTCATTATTTCAACATCTGCAGTGTCTAGTGATGTAAACCATGCAGTCTGCTTGAAATATCCATCAGTGCAAAGTTGAATGCCAGTTCATGCTGCAATACTTCTATGAATGTACATATCCCCAAGGTCAATCGTGCCACTCAATAAAAGCAACAACATATACAACTCAATATTAATAACATATTGGATTATATAAAGAACCTGTTTCTATGAAATTTAGGTAATTATCAGCTACTGGCATAACACTGCACCAGGTTTTTTTTTTAAAAAAATTCAGAGCCTGGGGCAAATGGGAAAATGAAAGTGCACAAACTTGCCGACAGGGATCCATGTGACTGGGAACTCAGAAATTACTAAAAATGTGTGATGACATATTTGATTGGACCGACCTTTTTTCCAGAAGAGAAGTATGCTAAATTTTAAATTACATGCTTTTACAAATCCCTTGTTTACCTTTCTTGAATCATGAGTACATGCATTGGATGCATGAAAGAATGTCAAAGGTCCAGAAGCTTTCTTTCTTCTTAACAATAAAAATTAGTTACAACCTTCAAAAGATTGAAGATCTTCTAGTTATTACCGTAATTTATTTACCATATGTACAGTATAAGCTGTGCCTGTATACTAGGATTCTGGGTGGCAAATAATACAAGGTAAGCAGTTAAAATTATAGTAAGTCCAAAGAAAGACCCCCAAAAAAACCCACACACAAAAGGCATAAGTACAAACTGGGGGTCTCCTGGAATAACCTGAATTTAATTTAGCTCATGAATATCTGGAAGGAGGCCGTCCTCACCACTAGGGGTAACGAAGAGGACTACCACTGAGAAAGCCTCTTGTCCTACTCCTCATGGATTTTATGGAGGGGAGAAAGGTTGGCTCAACCTCTCTAGATGTTTGCACTAGCCAGTCACATACTAACTTGCCAAAATATTGTCCAATATAACCCAGTATAGGGCCAAGGAGGACTTTAAAATGATGGTTAGCACTTTGATTTGGGTCTGAAGTCAGGTGGCAGCCAATTCAATTACTTCAGAATAGAGATAATTTTACTCACAGCATTGTCCTGTCAGGAATCTTACGACCAATTTTGAACCAGTCTTAGTTACTGATTTGGCTCTCTTTGGAGACTGCTTCTAATGTTGAGTTTAAACTATGTGGCATGAAATAGCATTGATAGGTCTAAGATCACGGTGTTTTTGACAATTTACTGCAGTGTCCAAAGTTGTTTCTGTCCTACAACTGGGTCCGACACTTGACTGGAAAGAATCAAGATAAAACTGTATTGTTAAAACTTCCAGTATTGTCCGAGATTGAACTGCTACCATGTTTTTCACAATCCTCTTCAGAAAAGGATGCTAGAGACTGACAAAATGTTGTCAATGTAGACTGAGTCAAAAAAAGGTATCTTCAGAAATTAAACTATTGTGTCTACCTGCCATGGGAAACATCTTGCCCTCCCTCAAAGTGCTTAGATTTTCCAAATTCAGCTGCACACATACTTGCCTGACCACATAGAGGAGTCAGGAAGAGTACTGGTCAAGATTACTGATGGTAGCATTCTAACCAGAGGACCCTGTCTGCATCTTCAAATTCCATGGTGCAAAAGAAGTCTAAATAATTCCATGAACATAGCTCCACTTATTGCTGTGGACTACCAGTATGTCAAATCAGTGTCCAGAGCAGACATGAGCAATTTTATCTGGTAGGAAACTCACAAGTTTTATTTGGCTATAAAAAAAACCAAGGATCTGGCTGGGGTACAACACAGACATTTGCTTACGCCACTGGCTGTCTCAGAAATTGGGATTCCTGTTGTCCTTATCGTTGGGCACCTTATCTGACATGTTTGAGATCTTTACCACAGAATTTTCTTGGTGAGTTTTTGCAAAGTACGTCACTGATCTTATTGATGAAATGGGACCACTGCAGCATGAATGTTATGAAACCGTACAGGATGACTAGTTAAAAGAAAGAATTGTTTATGGTTACATCAAAATATTATGTTTGTCATTTTCTACAGAAATTTTAATATAACATTAAATGTTTGCACAATGTACTGTTTGCTTTTCCATATATGGTCTAATTTAACACTTATGAAAAAGTATGTTTATTTCTTTCTCATATCAACCATCTGGTTTTATTTTTTCCCTTAAGACTGCAGTAATTGTTCTTGGTAGTCAAATCAGTATCACCTCCTGATTGACTGTTTATGGGATTAAATAAAATAAAGTGTATATTGGCAATGAAATCCTGAGCATGCTTACTTAGAAATAAGTCCTACTGAGTTTGATAGTTTTACATAAATAATTTACATAAAATTGAAGCCTAAAACTAGCATTTTGCATGAACATAGAAATACTTAAATCTGCTGCAGCAAAACTACTATTATCTATTTTTCTCAGTTTTGAATCTACTAAATGGATTTAATTCCACAAAAGTATACTATAAGAATTAGTTCTGTCATAACATTCTATGTATTTTACAAGCACAGCATTTTCATGTTTTAAAAATGTCTACGTACAAATCACAGCACCTGGCTACAAAAACATAGCAGATGACAGAATTTTTGAGTTTTAAACAAAAAATCTAATAAAGCTAAGGGATCATCCACTCCTAAATTTTAAAGTGGTGGAAAATAAAAAAATATTCTTGGGTTCTTGCTGCTAAGAAAAAACCATTAAGCTACAGTGGTAGGACTTCACAGAAATCTGACATCTTTTCTCACATATAGGTGGCCCTTGTTTAATGTTATAATTTGGATGGGCAACTGCTGCTGAGCAACACGGTTATAAAGCCCGACTACGTGATGTGCCAACTTATGATGGAAATTGCAGCAGTTCTGGTAGCCATACATAATAACAGAATCACATATGCCTGAATGTGCTTCCCCACAGGGCTTATCTGAGACATTTCCTCAAGTTTTGATTTTTGGAATAGGCCCTAGTCTCTCTTATCTGACCATAGTCTTGGCAAACGATCTTCCCTCTGCCCTTCCAAGGCCATTCCCTGTGCCAATAAATAATATTTGTAGCTCAGGGTTGAAATGAGGGTTCCTTGACTGCTCTCTGGCTGTTTTCTTGCAGATGTTTCATTACTCAAACTAGATAACCCTCTGGGGCACTGATGATATTACTAGTACTCAAACAGCAACAAGGACCCCTCATTCCCTGTGCCATCTATAGATGGCTGGCGAGTCACTAATCAATCCCCAGATAAAAATGGCCTGGAGACTTGGGAACACCATTTCCTTCCCACCCACCCCCCAAAGCCTCTTGCTCTGCTACTGCCCTTACGTTTTCTTCAGGTTTTCTAATTGCCCTGGAATTACTGAAAATAAAAAATATTTAAACGAGTCTATTATGCATACTAGCTATTATGCAGATTGGAGAAGCTGTATAGGAAGTTATTTCGCACGGGCAACTGATTCAGAGACTTCCTCAACGGCTCCAGCGATTCCAGAGATGGAAGAGGTATTTTGGGGGGAATGAAGGGCGGCAAGGATGAAGGTCTGAGGAACTCCGGCTTCTCAAACGAAGAGGATTTCTCTGTCGTTCCTCAACGTGGCTTCCTAGACGGGATATACAATAAAGCACACAGAGCAAACCGTACATCTCGAAACGCCGGCCCACCACTCCCAATCGCCATCGGAGCAAACCTGCCAGCGGGTTGTTGTTTTTTTTTTAAAAAAAAAACACCTTCCCACATCGCGTTCTCTCCGCCGCCGGGCACGAGAAGACGCTCTCCTTCCCGCCTTTTTCATGGGCTGGCCAATCACGCCGCGGGGCGCGCGGGAAAACCGTTGGGCGAAGAACTCCAACTCGTGACGCCACAAGAGCCCCGCCCCTTTTTTTCCACACGCGCGCGCTTTTTTTTGTTTGTTTTGGGGCCAGGAGGCAGCCTGAGGCGGCGATGTCTACGGGGTTGACGCCCCGTTGCCTCTAACTGGACCGGGTGGGTGGGTGAGAAATATGCCGTGCAAGGAGCCGCTGACCCCATTGCAAGAGAGGAGCGAGGCGGAAAGCTCCGTGAGGAACTGCTGGGAACCATGGAGACCAGATATCCTTGCTCTCTCTCTCTCTCTCTCGGTTTCCACGCGTGGCTGAAGTGCCTTGAGCCCTGTGGGTTTAAGTGGCTTTGCCGTCTGTGGAGACAGAAGCTGTCCTATAAATTTAGCAACTGGGCGAGATTGTAGAGCCCAAACTTTTCTTTTAAGCTCAGTGAGTTCATCCTTGAAAGGGAAGAAAGGTCTGCCGTGTCTTCTTTGGCATCGAAATAAATACCTTAATTTGCTTCTTGTCCCTTGGGAGACATATTTCTCCCACGTGCCGTTATCCCTCTTTTAACAGGAATAATAAATACCTGCCCCACCCTCTTTGAAGAAGGAGCATCGGGCAGCTTATTAAGTGAATTACATATTATAGTTGGTCACAGAATCAGCCAGATGTTTAGACTGGATTTGGCTTTATTTTCCCCAGCCAGCCCTTTCCAAGGACATGGATCATCTTTACAGATACTCCTTAACTAACAGCGGTTGGTTTAGTGACTGTTCAAAGTTACAAGGGCATTGGGGGGGGGAAACGACTTAATGACCATTTTCCACACGACCATTGTTTGTGTCCCTGAAGTCATGTGATCAAAATTAGGACACTTGGCAACATTCATATTTATGACAGTTGCAGTGTCCTGGGGTCATGTGATCACCTTTTGCAACCCTCTGACAAGCAAAATCAATGGGGAAGTAGATCACTTAACAGCTGTGTCAGTAAACAGTTGCAGGGATTCACTTAATAACAGGCAAGAAAGGTGGTAAAATGGGGCAAAATTTACTTAAAGGTTTCACTTGACAGAAATTTTGGGCTCAATTGTGGTCATGTTCAGCAGTGCACTATTAGATTTGTGTGCTGCGTTTCTTATACATAAACTCAGTGTGGTGAATATGTATATAATACTCCTTCCTCTCCTATTTTCCCCAAAACAACAACCATGTGAGGTGGTTTAGGCTAAGAGGGTGACTAACTCAAAGTTACCTTTCTGCCTTTCATGCCTAAGGGATCACTTATTGCTCTGATCACAGAGTGTCTTTTAGTAGAAACTTCCAATTGGGGGGGGGGGGTGATACATTCCTTATCTCCATACTCTACAAAGGCATATAAATTTAATAAAAATCCTTGCACTCTAAAGTGGGAGGAGAAAAAGGAATTGCTGTCTTCCAGATTATTTATTCATTTTGGATTTTTCTTATCCTATATTATTTTTATAAATAACTCTGTGGTGAACATACCAAATACTCCTTATTTTCTCCACACCCCTGTGAGATAGGTTGGGTTGAGAGAGTGTGACTGGCTCCAAGTCACTCATTTGACTTTCGTGCCTAAGGCAAAACTAGAACTCATAAGTCTCCTGGTTTCTAGCCTGGTATCTTGACCACTAGACCAAACTGGCTCTCTTATGTCCATAATACATACTTCAGGGAAAATAATCACCAACAAGAGTGCACTGCTGACTACATTATTAAGAATGTATTAATTCAAAACTGGATTTTGGAGTGAATCACTTGAATGTCATCGATTAATCCTGTGCATAAAGAGGTATTTTTGTTACGTAAAATGCATGGGTTTTGCTTCTCCTTTTCCAATCTGTATAAACCATTGGCTCTCTAACCTCTTTGAAATACATTTTTGTTATTCGCTGGCTGTAACCTTTTTTAATTTGGTTATGTTTTTCAAGGTTTGATAGTTTTCAGCATTTAAAATACTGCCATATATAATAAAGCATTCTTAACTGCTGTCCTACTGAGATGCCCATTTTAAGCATCTTGGAATCAGACATCTTTATATCTAGGTTATCTGCAGATATAACAATTTGGTGTGCATATTTCAGCTTGGCACCAAATCAAAATGAGAATTATGATTTATATTTATTTCTGATTCCCTTAACCAGCTTTTCATTTACATGGTTTTTAAGCATTATCCATGACAGATTTAGAAAAGGAAAGATTAATTTGGAAAGTACCCTGGAACTTCTTAATAAATTTGACATTCCTTTTGATTATATTCATGTGAAATGCATTTTTAAGGTGAGAAATTATTATTTAATCATTTTAGAAGTAATATTAACATGCTTTTATTTTTAAAGATAAATATGTAACATATTAGATATTTACCAATTTAGTTATCATATCCTTCAATTATCATTTGGGGCAGTGGCAATTATTTTGTGGGACAATTGTGTGTTTCTTACAGTGCCATGTATGATAATTAAATATCAGAAAGAAACCAATAGACACACTAAATATCCATGGTAAATTGGTGGAATATCATGCAAGCATTATTGGTAGTGGCCACAATTTAAAATTATTGTATTAGTTAATTTAGTGCAATAGCTGTACATATCCAATCATATATCCTAATTAGGAATGCCCAATTTAATTACCTTTTGCAAAAACGATCATAGAGGTACTCTGTATCAGGGCCACAGTACTGAGATGGAGTTGAGCAGTTGAGCAATGCATGCTCAGTGAAGGTAATTTAGGGCTTTCTTTGCTAGCCAATAAAAGACTGGCATTGTGTTCTCTCTGAAGGGAAGTCCTAATCCCCCTTCCCAGAAACACTGATTTGTGAACTTTGCCTTTTTAAGTGTGGTTAACAGTGATTTCACCAAACCCCCACTGTTCTGTCAAAAGAGTTTGGAGGTTTCAATATTTATAGATTGCTTACATTTCTTACAACTGCAATTTGGATCAGAATTTTGGTTGCAAGCAAGGCAAAGAGAATTGCACCTGATTTTATAAACTTTTTTGCCACAGTTAAGTAAATCATTGCAGTTAAAAGAAGCAACATGATCATTAAGCGAATCTGGCTTCTTGCACTGACTTTGCTTGTGGAAATCCAGTTGAGAAGCTTACAAATAACAATCATATGACCCCAGGATATTGCAACTGTTGTAAATTCAAACAGAGTACCAAGAGCCTGAATTTTGATCACGTGATCATGGGGATGTAGTGCTGATGTTCTCCAAAGCAATGAAGATATGTTTGTTGTATTTGGTGAACTGGCCAGCTGGAAACTCTCCACATAAGCTTGGGTGAATTGATCCCTACTAACCATCTTACAAGATAACTATAAGATTGGGTGACAGCAGCAATAGAAATAGAGATTGCTCTGTTGGACCACAATGCCTTTTTGGTACAATAAATATCTAAGAAGAGTAACTGAATATTTTTTGGTGTTTTTCTTTTTCTATTCATGATATGTATTGTATATATCTTATTTTTCTTTTAAACCAGACAAGTGATTCATTCAAGGCTGGAAACATTACTATAGAGGATTTTAGAAGAATATATCGTGCTATAGCACATAGATGTGAAATTCATGAGCTCTTCACAATCCACTCTCCAAACCACAGAATACTATCACTACCAAATCTAGTTGGATTTCTCAGAAATGAACAGTTTCAGGATAATGCTGATGAAACAGTTGCATCTCAACTTATTGCAAAATTTGAGCCCATTGAAGAAGGTATGCTGTATTTTTAATTTCTGAATATCACATTTTTTTACCAAATGGAATTCAGTAGTACTACAGTATACATAATACTTTAGAAATAAAACATACTCTCAGGAATCTAATTTTTGAAATATAAAAATATGGATCACTTTTAATATTGAAATATCATAGATTTTTCAATACAAATTACTTAAAATATGGCAAAGATGGAATTGTCTTTCAGTTGTCATGCTAAAAATTATTCTTCTATTTTCTGGCATTTCTTAATGGAATGGGGCTGATGGAGAGGGGAATAATTGTGTGCTATTTTGTCCTGCTTTCCAAAGCAGCTTTGGACAAAGGTACCCTGCTTATCTGGTCATTCTTTGGTGGAGCCTTGGTGGAGCAGTGGGGTAATGCCTCCTTAAGTAACACCAGCTGCCTGCAATTAGTGCAGGTTCGCATCCCACCAGGCTCACGGTTGACTCAGCCTTCCATCCTTCCGAGGTAGGTAAAATGAGGACCCAGATTGTTGGGGGCAATTAAGCTGACTTTGTAATAATGCCGCTTGGGGGTGTGTGAAAGCCCTAATAAGCAGGCATATACATAGAATGAAGGCTACTGCTAAGTTTGTAAGCCGCCCTGAGTCTTCGGAGAAGGGCGGGATATAAATGGAATTAAAATAAATAAAAATAAATAAATAAAATTCTTAAAGAAAAGGCCAATATGTCCATATAGGGATTTTTTTTCATTTAATTTAAGCCAGTTTCTGCTGGAATATATAGTGTCCTTTCCTTCATTTGGTGGTGGTTGGATTGAGAAATGATTGCTGCTGAGCTTAGATATTTTTACAATTCACAAGTGATCTAAAATAAAAGATAAGGGTAATCAAGTCTTGTGATGGTACCATTTTATGCATATTGCACTGAAAATTGCACTGGGTAAGGGACAGATATTATGTAAAGGATTAACATTTCCATCTTTCCAATATTTACATCCTGCAGACATAAATAAGAAAATACATTCTGGAAAAAAGTCTCTGGGCAATTTGAAATTTTATTCCTAATTTGTACAGTATTTGACATATGTTGATACAGATTTTTCCCATTAATGATTAATTCAATTAAAAATTATATATCCTACAAATAAACAGTTGCCAGGTCCCATAGACTAATACTAGTACTTCATAGCCAATGGTTTCAAAGACCAGTGATATATTTACTTAGTCTAATATGATAATTCTTCTTATCTGTCTCACTAAGATTTAAGTCAATATAACTATGGCATCTTCAGACTATAAGCTGTGTAGCATGGGAAAAAGTGATGATATTTAGTCTGCAATTGTAACTGAAAGCAGACTGCAGAAAAGTCTTAAAGACAATACAGAATAAAATGACAGATATAATCAAATGCTGATAAATCTGAAAAATCTAATCTTCATTAAATTTACATAGATTCATTCTTAAAAAGATTTAGAATTGCTAATAGAATTTTAAAAAATGACCATACATGAATTATGTGTATAAAATTGTGATATTTTCAAAGCTTGAATGCATTGCAGACTTTAATTTGTACTTATTTTGAATAGTAATATTCTGTTTTCTACTTACAAGGATCCATAAATTAATCTTTGATAAATTTATAAAAATTATGTGACTTTACAGAAACAAAGCTAAAATAGCATTATCAAATAAAATCAGGTGTAGATGTTTAAATGCTAATTATGAATTCTGTTAAAGACTTTAAAGAATAAGATTATTTTAGCTTGGTATTAAGGCATAAGAGAAATTAAGGCCTTCCATACTTAGTCTCAGATTTCCCTCCTAACAAAATGCACATGAAAAGTTAATTGAAAGAACAAGTGTTTCAGAACTTCAATTACCGGTAGTAATATTTATTAGAAGGAAGATTAAGATTACTACATAAGAATCCAAGTGAGTATTCTATTCTTAAATGAGGCACTAATATATAGACAACAACAATGGTCACAGGCTTCAAATTGATGGGAATAACCGAGAGACTAAAGCCTCATACCTTTTTATGTGCCTGCAATGCTTGTGACATGCTTTAAAACGGGCAGACTTTGATGACCCAATTGGTTTTGCCATTTTTAGACTGTAGCTGTCAGAACCCTATGTTCTGTGTGCATGGGATTTCTTATTCTTTTCGGGTTCTGCTGTTCTCCTGGGGTGGGGGGAAGCTTGAGATGCCGATGTGTATTTGCTTTGCTCTGTCTTTTGCTGTATCCTCTTTGATGTGTCTAACGGGGTGAGAATGGAATGTACCTCTGGCCATCTGCCTTATTTCTGAGCGTGGAAGAAACGGCGCAGACACCTAACAGCCTTGGAAGCGGTGCTGTGATGACCCAGGGCACAGCACAGAGGCAATGCAGTCAGCTGGCAATTCAAACCGCCCTTTAATTGCTTAAAATTTTCCCCAAATGCTCCCATGTTTCTGGCAAGCCTCAGAACAAAGGAAGACACACAGACCTTCAGCCGCCTCTGGCAGTAAGTAGTTTCACATACAGTCTGATTAGAAGAGTAATTCACTCAAGGCCATGTAGATAACAAGGAATGAAACATACAATCCAAAATCTAATGAGTAGATGGAAATACAAGCTTGCCTGAGCAGTTTCAGAGAGAAGCCAAAATACAATCTGAGGACTTGAAAATCCAAGCAACGTTGTCAATCACTCCAATGGTCAGAGTTTCACGGTTTCCAGTTGTGCCTTGTGGAGAGGGGTGGGACGCTCTCCTCCTGAGTAGTTGAGCCTGCCTGCATTGTTCCCTCTTTCTCTCCACTCTCCGTGCTCTAGGATCAGGAGGGGGTGGCCCTTGATCATTGCCTGAACTCTGTCTCTCCTGTTCATCCTGTCCCAATCCTGAAGGGCCCTGGCCTACCTCGGCCTGCTCTTCCCCACATTCCTTGAAGCCACAGACACCTCTCCCTCGACCTCCATAGGGTCCCGTTCCAGCTCATTTTCCTCAGCAGATTCAGGTTCCAATGGTGGCATGACAGGCGCCTTATCACTTTGTTCCCATGGTATGTTCACACCTGCAGATTGGCCTGTTTAAACCATCCAGATGGACAGGGTGAGGTTACTATGGACACTTTTGATTACTTGATTCGCACGGGAAACTCAGATCCTGCCTTCTATTCCTGTTGTCAACACCTCCCAATAAAAGTTCCTTTTGAAATGATGCTGTTTCAAGAGTTCTGCTTTTAAGGTGGGTCCTTACATTAGCTATGAATTTCCATGATAGATAATATAATGGAAAAAACCATCTTCCATGTCCTTATACTCTTTCAAATGCAGGGGTCTATAAGCCTGCTATTGTGGGTGAAAGAGATCTCCCTGTTTCTGTTTTGCTATTAGATGTCTTATCAATATGAGAATCAACCCTCACACTTAAAAGAACAAAATAAATGAGTATCAGAAAGGAATAATACTTGTATAGCATGTTTCTGACCTGTAGATGTCAAAAATTGAAGGTACATAAAAATTAAAAGATTTAGGAAAGGATGAAAACAGTAGAAATACTAAAAATAAAGGATTTACATTTTAATTTTCCAGATACTGTAATCCTTGCAAGTTTAAGCATAGCCAAATCCTACATTTGTCTATTCTATGTTAAAAGTAATTAGTGTACTTGGCCTTAATCCCTATAGTGTTCTAACGTTAATTATATTTAGCTCATATGCATTGCTTTAAAATATTTTACAATATTTCAGAATGTGTATGCTAAGTCAAAGTGTTAAATCAGAAATACAGAGAATCTGTCTTGAAATTAGGATTGCCTTGTATGATACTAATCCTGATGCGGATCACAGTCTGGAAAGATTTTTGTCTGACTCTTTAAGTGTTACACTCCATCAACAGTTATTTGGTTATTGCAAAAATAATTTTCTTACCTATATATGAAAATGAAATTGTTTCCGATCCATTTCACTATACATTTCATGTCACACTATTTAGTTGTGGATACTGCATTTAAAAAAAACTGTTTTGAAGAAAATAAAAAGACACTCCCTTGAATAGACCTATACTGTATGCATGTGTGTGTATGTATGTATGTGTGTGTATATGTATGTATGTGTGTATATACACACAGAGAGAGGGAACATCTTCCTGAAATGGATAAAATAAAGTGAAGAAACATTAAAAAAAATCTTACTAATGCATTTTGGGTATTACATGGAAATGTAGAGGAGAATAGAGATTAATTATTCACACTAGTCAGAAAGCGAATTAATGGTTGTGTCCCCATTTCTGTACCTGATGTTAAACTATGAGTAAGATAACGTGATATACTACATAAAAATCAAGATGGAGATAAGATAGTGATGGCTGATTTGGGTGCCATTCATACATATAAATGGAATAAAATGGAATAAAAGTAAGATGGAATTGAATGGAATAGTGTTCATCTAGAAACATTGAATAATCCTCTTACTGGCTTTGAAAGTATAAATGCCAGCTGTAATTAGTTTACCATTCTGAATTGATACAGCACTTAGGGAAAACAGGACTAGTCTCACTTATATAAGCCTACTTACCTAGAGATGAGTACTACACTATGTCTGTGTCACGCCATCTAGATGATGATATGAAACATTTACTAATGAATGTGGTCATTAACACTTAGAACTAATTGGACTATCTATCCTCTATCAAAGATAATTAAAAGTTTGCCAAGAAAAAAAACTAAGAAAGTTTAAAATAGATTACAGGAACCATTGAATTTGGAATATTGTTTATTAAAGTACTTTTGAATTAATTAAATATAATACATATTCTATAAGGATTATTTAAACTTGTTATAAAGGATGATTGGGTGATTTCCATAAATAAAGACACAAAGAAAACTGGAAGCTGTAAAAGACCATATATAGAACTACAGAGTGCTAAAGGGATTTAAAAGTTAAAGGAAAAAATCCTCTATTTTCTATTTCTCATTTCTGGATTGCAAATTAAAAGGAAAATGGTTACTACTAAAAGAACAGCAAAAATAACAAGGAGATCATGGTTATAGAGCAAATAACAGAAAAAGAAATGGTGGCACAGGTTTTATGAAAGATATTTATAGAAATGGGGAAGAAGCATTAATCACAGTATTAGTGACTGAGGTAGCAGCAACTATAACTGCATCAACTAAAAGTCATCTGATTTCACTAGAAAGAATGAAAAGATTTGCAAATATGGAAAAAAGATGAACAAAAACTGAAAGAATCTCTAATACAGATGAATGGTGTGTCATAGTTCCTATAGATAGAGATGAATAAAGTAGAACTCTGAGGCTTGAAAATTCCTCAAAGAACATGTTTATTAGGTACAAACTATTGGCACAGTCAAAAGTGAAACCAAGTCTGAATATACAAATAACAATTGCCCAGTTACAAAGTTTAATGTCCTACCCACAAAACTATGCAAGTAACTACGTTCCCCAATATACTCATTTGGTGGGCTTTTTTATGCAACGCCCAGTACCTGGTCGCGGGAGCAGTAGATGACCTTGGTTCCCATGGGACAGAAAATTATTTTGACTAATGAAGCACCTGGGCAGCCCCTCTCCCTCCGTTCGATGTGGCAACCTAGAAGGAGAAGAAAAAATGGCTGCAGCCACACTCATTGTAGAGTCGACATGGAGAAGTTAAACAGTTTAAAGGAAAAAATGAAATTTTGGAAAATAAGACAAATGGAAATTTGGATAATTTGGCACTACTGGAATCGAGAGAAACACTTTTTTTCTAGGCTGAAAACAGCTCCAGAGGAACCTGGTGAAGATATTAGAGAGTTGTTGAAGCCTTACTAAAATTTTTGGAAGGAAACAAGTGGTCAAATTATGCAGAATTAATACAAGATATGCAAAGATTGTAACAAGAAATGTACCAAGAGATTCATGCTTGTGCTCTTTATCAGGAAGAAAAGAGGCCAAGATATTAACATTGTTATTGATTAACAATTCAGAAATGATTATATTCAAAGATATACTTATCAGAATATTGGAACTGGAGAGGGCACAGTTGCATCAAAAGGAAGGATAGGCAGAACAAATACAATAAGAAATTGAGGAAAAGATATGTTGGGAGCTACAGGGATAAACTTTGTATTGTATTTTTTTCTTCTTGGGAAATCCTGACTCAAATCTTAATAGACTAGAACAGACATGTCAAACTCGCGATGTCATGATGTCATGTGACGTATCAGAGCTTTTTCTCCATTGCCGGCAATGGGGTGGGTGCAGTTTCCTGATGATGCGGCTGGTTCACGGGCCAGCAGTTTGACACCCCTGGACTAGAACAAGTAATTTACTAATTAAATTAACTAAATAAAATTAACAACTGTTTTTCTTTTAAAATTTAGAGCATAGATAGAATGTGTTATGCTATGTGTGGCCCCTATTATGCTGAGCTTGAGCCAGAAGTTGATGGCAAATATTTAATTTTGGCAACATATTTTGGGGTCATTTTTCAGGTTTGGGTGGGTTTAAGTGTAGAATTGGTAGCAATTTGTTCCCCAAAGCTGTCATTTCCCTTATTAAAAAAAAAGAAAACAGGCTTAAAAAAGTGAGCTGTCCCATTTTCAGTGACAATACACTGTTAACAGGTGGCCTTTTTAGGTCCTTCAGACTAAAACACTGGGTTCAACTTTGGACTCTTTAGCACTTGCTCATTCCTGACTTGGTAGAAGTCAATAAGAGTCCTGCAATTAATGTGTAATTAGTAAGTAATCTACCTCAGAAGGTGTTAGGGGAGAGAATTTTTCTGATGCCTTGTACTGTATGTTGTGGTCATAAGTAACTGTAAATGTATCTTATTTGTAAAATTGTACATAGAACTTTAATGGCAAGTAATGAAATTCTAGACAAATGTACTAGTAAGTCATACACCAAACAAGGCAAGTAGTATATGTAGGAAATGTATTAATGGATGGGGTTGTACTTCCCCTGGCAGATGGTGTGCAACTTGGGGGCTCTTCTGGACTCATGACCCCTGCTCAAAGAGCAAGTGGCAGTCATGACTAGGAGAACCTTTGCACAACTTCATGTTGTGCGCCAGTTGTTCCCTTTTGTGGGAGTCCCTGTGCTCAGTCACTCAAGCCCTGGTCGTCTCATGTCTAGACTACTGAAATAAACTCCACATAATACTACTCTTGAAGAGTATTCAGAAGCTACAGCTGGCAAAGAATGCAGCTCCATGGACATTCTTGGTGCCTTGAGGGTGGTCCATGTAGCACCACTGTTGAGCTAGCTGCATTGTTTGCAGGTTGCTTCTGAGTCCAATTCAAGGTGTTACTACTTTAAAACCCTTTATGGCATGGATCCATTACTGTTGCCTGAGGAACTGTCTCACCCAATGGGATTGGCCTGCCCAGTCCAGGCTGGCAGAAAGGGCATACTGCGGCAATTCCATCAGTCAAGGAATTCTGCCCAGTGGGGTCCAGAAATAGATACCTGCCCTTTGGAATATTGTGTCCCTTGAGGTGAGATCTCCACCCATTCTCTTGGCTTCCCAAAAGAGCCTGAAGACCAGGCTCTGCCAACTGGCCTGAGGCCTCTATGGGGAAACATCATACTGGAGGTAGCTAATGAACTAACAGAAGGGTACCTCGCTCCCTTTCTCGCTATCTTTGTCAATTTTAATTTTATTGCTAATATTTATTATTGTAATATTTTAATGTTTTATTCTATTTATTTTACTTGCAAGCTACATAGAGACTCCTCTTGCTGCGATGGGTAGCGTATACATTTCATAATAAAAACAAATGAAATAAATTAAGAATATTCTTGTTATTATTTTAGGTTTCTTTGGTATAATAGTGAGTGGCATTATGGCCTAGTGGTGAAGACTCTTGCCTCCCACTCAGAAGGTTGAGAGTTCAGTTCTAGGTAGTGGCAGAGGTTTCTCTCCTAGGAAGCAAATAAAAAATATCTGCTGTGAACTCTGTAGTGTCAGGAAGGGCATCTGGCCAGTAAACTCAGCTCCATCTAGTCACCCCAACTGTACCCCGAATTAAGGGGTTACTGGGTTGTAAAAAAAAGAAGTTACGTTATAATAGTATGTGAGCTTGTTTGTATATGTAGTCCCTGAGTTTAGCTTGACTCCTAGTAATTTCATGACATGTCCACATAGTTTTTGAGTGGCTGTCTTCCGTATATTCCAGAAAACACTCCTTGAAACTTCCCATATTTGCTGTTCTGTAGCTTAAAAAAACATGTCAAAATCACTGAAATGCACCACAGTGCAGAAAAGTTAACCTTCCATCACTGTATGGCACTTTTATGAGAAAAAATGCCTGAGCAATTAATTTTACTAAATTAAAAGCTAAAATTGTTAAATTATTCTCATGGCTAAATGGCATGAAACTGCATGTCTAGTCCATTTGCCAGTAGTGACTTATTGTTTAGTAGCTGTTTTGCCAGGGATTTCTTAAGTGGAGATTTTTGTTGTAAAGTCCTCCGTTCAGGAAAAATTTGTGAACAGAAATTTAATGTAAACTCAATCAATCTTGCAAGTCATCTTAGAAGAAAATATATTAAGTTATAAGCCTACAAGCATACAAATACCGGTACATTATTTACTGATACAGTTGTGACTGTATTTATAGGCTCCAAAGATGGAGAGAGAAAAATATATATATTGAATTTTTTGGTACTAGATAATAAAGGTTGTATATTAGCAAAAAATTGTTTCTTGATTTGCTTTTCTTATTTTTCTACCGTACTTTTTTTTCTTGCATTAAAAATAGTGGAATATACAATTTTTGTACCCAAGGTGTGTCACAGTCCCATATAGTTAAGATACCGATACAAATCATATCTGTATGGCTATAGCAGATTTCATTGTCTGGGTCTTCCACTTTGCAAAAATTGATGGGTCATTGGGTAGGCTAGATAAAAGCGAGGTTCTGTTTACATTGTGGCAATTTATGTACAGTATCCCATAATTGCATGTGACCACATATGAGTTGTCTTTTGCATCTGGATGAGTATGCAAAGAGAGCCAAAAATGGATTCCGAAAAGGAGCATACTTGTGAAAGATAGTACGCAAGCCAAACTCCTTTGATCTAGTCAGTGGCTACAAGAATTAAATTGTCCTCTTGCCTTAAATATCTGAAACAGTCTTTAATTGCCGTTTGCCTTCATAACCTTTGCATTTGAAAATAGTATTTTTAGTCCTATTGTCTTCTTAGCTTCTTAGCACTTAGCAACAACAGCATCAGATTTGTATAGCAGAGACCTGCTGGAACATTAATAACAGAATGCTTGTGGAGCGTGGCAGTCTTAAGACGCAGTAGATAAAAACAGACCATACGCTGCATATACATTCTGCTTGACGCATTGGAATAGGAGGGTGAGAGATGGTATTATTGTCTTCAGGACTGTAACCTATGTTCTGTTTAACATTTTGAAGTACTATAAAAATGAATGCAGTCATTTAATTAGTTGCAGCTTACTTGTTCTAGGGGCCTAGATGTAGGAAAGTGTTCCTCCTTGACAAATACAGTTACTCTCTTCCTAAAGAACTTGTAGCCTAAGAAAGTGAGCCTTGGAAATAATTAGAATCAAAGGGAAGAATAAAAGTAAAATATGCTTTGGGTGTAAATAAAGCCAGTCATACACTTCATATTCTCAAACCCTCGTTTTATTCGGCTTTTTACATCTTTTTATATCCTGAACCTTGTAAGTCCCAAATGCAAGAGTAAATATATGAAATATATAAATAGAAGCATGTTATACACCTTTTAAAAAAAAGTCCAATAGATAAATTTATGTGCCATATTTTTTTCTTAAAAATTAAAGAAAAGAAAATACTATCCCACCTAAACAGATTTATTTGGAAAATCAGTCCTATTAACAGTAAATGTATTTTATCTGTGCTCTTTTGCAGTATTGCATGATATTCTAGTGTGACTAGAATCCTTTCTTATGTAGAATAAATCTTTCTCCTGTGAAACCTCAAATTTAACTCAGATCCTGGGAGGCTCGGACTCTCATGATAAAAATCCCTTGAGGGTTTATAAAATGGTTATACATAGATGGAGATGGGCCAGAGTCTCTCTATCCAGAGTCACTTGGTAGAGTAAAATGGGCATCAAATAAATTTAATAGATAGATACACCATACATTTATACAGCATTGGTGTTTTATTTCTGTATCTTTATATCAATACTGTGTGATAGAAAGGAGGCAAAACAATCATAATGGTGCTTAATTGACTTTGTTTTGAAGCAACGTCTTTGAACAAATTTGAGATTTTCTATTTACTGAGGAAAAAATTAAAGCGATTTGGGTGTCAAATACAACATGGGCATTAAATTATCCAGTAACATTAGGAAATTAAACCCTTTAAGCAGTGCTTTTTTTGTAAAAGAAAAAGGTGCCGGAACTCACACATGTCATACAACCCACCTTGCCTACTCCAGAAGGTTCTATCCAAAAAAGGTGCCGGAACTCCGTTCTGAGCGTTCTATGAGAAAAAAAGCCCTTCCTTTAAGTAAAGAACAATAATTGGGGAAAATAAGAGCTGCAGCATTGCTTTAGAATCAGAGGACAGAAATCAGTTAAGGAAAGGATTTTAAGTTTCATTGTGTCTGTAAAAATAATTTAAAATTGATTGAACTTAAGACTGCAATCCCCAGTTGAGTCCTACTCAACTATTTTCTAGACAAAATATGAATGGACATGCACTCTGACTTGGGGATTGGCAAAATTGTACCTCTAGGCCACAGAATCAAGTGCAGCCACAGATGCATTTCCTCACAGCCTCAGTAAATTAAAAGAGGTAGAAATCTCATAAGATCATAGTATCTTTTGTCATTTTGACAGTTTCAGATGAGAACTTGCAAGGTGATAGTGCTTTATTTTATTTATTGGGCATCTAACTGATTATATGACAGTCCATACAATGGTGCCCAGGTGAACATTCTGAAAGCCTCACTGGCATAGTACTAAATCTTATACGTGGAAAAGCTATGATAGGATTTATTGCTTTACAATATATACTAAATGCACACACAAGTATGCAGCATAGTATGTTAGCTAATATCAAATGTAGTTTGTGATCTGACTGATAATATTTTCTATCAATTTGAACAGCAAACACTATTCTGAGGGAATTTCACTTATAAGATGTTAGGCTTAACCTAAATAACTGGCAAGAAAAATATACTGAGGGTGCATCAGCAAAAGCTCACGAAAGATATCACTCAATTACTGAGTTGATAAATAAGTTATATGAGCATATAAAATACTTATCAGATGTGATTCATTTTCTTTCAATTCCTCATCACTGAATGCCATAACAGTTTAGATTTTCACATGTGATCTAACATTCTGTGTTACATTAATATATTTAGTCTGGAATGTTTTCGGTTTGTGCTTAATTCTGTTTGTGTCCATGCTGGAGATATGTATATATGTTTGTAATGTTCTGGATTTCAGCAAGGAGAAATAAAGAGATGACCTTTGAAGGATTTATAAGATATGTGACCTCTGAGGACTGCACAATATTTAAAAATGAGCACAGAATCGTTTACCAGGATATGTCCCGTCCGCTCTGTGAATACTTTATTTCATCCTCACACAACACCTACCTCATATCTGATCAGCTAATAGGGTCAAGTCACCTGTGGGGCTATGCAAGGTATTTGTATCCATTTTAAACCATTAGTTTAATATAACAAGTAGTTCAGTAGAGCAGCTTCTTCTGTTTTCCTGAATCTCATTTTTAAAAGCATAAATTAAAGCATCATTAAAAAACCCCACTGAAAACCACAAATAGAAAGCAAAGTAGCTAGACTACAGTTCAGTATGACAGATAAATATTTTAGTGTTGCAATTGGGTTTTGATTTAAAGAGAAGAATATACATTTTCAAAATATAAATATACCAAGGAAACCCATGTAGCCTGTGCCAAAGCATGCTAGGGTAAAATGTTTACTTTCCATAAATAGTCCTCTGCATGATTTATAAACTCATTTCCCCATATTCATGTATGTGTATATATGGAGTGTTCAGAGTTTCTAAGATTTGCTAGAGCCATTTTTGAGGCAGACCATTAAACAAAATGAACAATAAAGGAGTGCGAGAACTTATAGGACTCTAGGGTTTCTCATTAAGAACTAGAATTGTACCATGTTTTGTGCTATACTTTCTCAGTTCCAGGAGTTCTTTAATTTATGTGGATAAATCCTGTGCATGGAAGGAGTGAGGAGCAGATCATAGAAGATTAGCAGCAAGAGGGAAGAACAAGCACTTTGCGCAGACATTGAAACCTAGAATTTTTTAGGAGCCAATGCTGTGTATGAGGTTTAAGAAACATATGTTAATAATTGAGACAGACCTCCCAAGCATACTGATTTCTTGGGCCTGGGAACAATATGTACAGAACATTTTTTTGCTTAAGAGGGAGAAAAAGATCTAATTGAGCCTAGCTGAACTAGTAGTAACTATATGGATGCATCCATCTCATTTTCTTGGCAAGAATATGGTAGTTGCCTGCCATCAATTCTCATGCTAGTGTAGAGATTTTGCCTTGAGATTTTAGGATAGTTTTTTTCTGCAAACACTGATCAGGCTTGACAATGCTTAGCTTTCTAATGTAAGGTACTGACTGAAGTGTCCACTTGTGTATGATGAAACATGTGCATGCCATCAAAAGTTATGAATAACTAACAATATAAAGGAGATTAAAGGAGGACAGGAAAACAGGTATGAGTCAGATCATCAGTTGCCTAAAACTGTTTAAGCATTGTCAAAGGTTCAGTAAGAGTGTAGGAACATATTTGTAGTAGCCCCAGATAAATCACGTTATGGGCCTGCACATAGATCCTTATGGAAGATCACTAAATATTGCTTAAATGATATACTTCAGGATCTAAAAGCTTGTTTAAACATCCACAAGCCTCTTAACACTTTTTGTGTTAAAAGCACAGATTGAGGAATGAACTAACATTGATCTTGTGAAACTTATCCTGTTCTGAGCTGGGCCCCCACAGAAGTACCAAATATTTTAACAGAAATTAATACAATAATAGAGTTGGCAGGAACCTTGGAGGTATTCTAGTCCAACCCTCTGCTCGAGCAGGAGATCTTGTACCATTTCAAACAAATGGCTGTTCAGTCTCTTCAAAAGCCTCCATTGATGAAGTACCCACAATTTCTGAAGGCAAGCCATTCCACTAGTTTATTGTTCCTACTGTCAGGAAATTTCTCCTTAGTTCTAGGTTGCTTCTCTCCTTGGTTAGTTTCCATCTATTGCTTCTTGTCTTGCCTTCTGGTGCTTTGGAAAATAGATTGACCCCCTCTTCTTTGCAGCAGTCCCTCAAATATTGGAACACTGCTATCATGTCACCCCTTGTCCTTTTTACTAGACTAGATATACTCAATTCCTGCAACATCTTTTTATATTGTGTTGACTAAAACTGGATGCAGTATTCCATGTGTGATCTTACCAAGGCCTTATAAAGTGGTAATAATACTTCATGTGGTCTTGATTTTATCCCTGTGTTAATGCAGCCTAGGATTGCATTGGCTTTTTGGGCAGCTAAGGTACATTGCTGACTCATATTTAAGTGTTTTTCCACTAGGACTCCAAGATCCCTCTTGCAGTTGCTGCTATTGAGCCAAGTTTCACCTAATCTGTTATCTGTATATTTTACAAGAGAGTAGTTAATTGTTTCTGGATAGATCCTGGTGGGGTTTAAGAGGTTGGGTACAGGGAAGAAAAGCAAACTAAGGATAATTCCAGAGCCTATTTTGGAATCAGTTGTGACTTAGCATAATCCTGCTGCTACTAAGCTGTTTCTACTTTGTCTCCTCAGAGAATAGCTAACATAATAAGTGTTCGTGCCCTAGCCCTGAGGTGGTACTACCTTCACTGTGTAGGGCATCCTGTTATGTCTATCGTTAAAACAACTTTTGTTAAACCATGTACCTTATTCAATAGGGTTCTGTCAGACAAAATGAGTGAACAAAGAGTTCTAATAGTAGTTTGCCAGTAGAGTTCAATAAAGAGATTAAAAAAGAAGAAAGAACAGATAATCTCTATTTTGAAAGATTATATACACAATTGTGAGGGGTAAAAAGTTTATCTCCTGAATAGCTGCTAAGTGCAAGAGTTGTGCCTTGAGACCTATTGATTGCTCATTCTGAGTATGTGAGTGACTCCTCTTTCCCATTGGCTCTCCTACTTGAATAGACTTAGCTGAGGAAGTAGACATAGTAGGAACAGGAAATAGCCATTTAATATTATTTTTCTTAATGCGAACAGAAGCTAAATTTTAATACAATTGATCGTGTGTCTTGGACTTCAAAAAAGTGGATTTCAATAAATTCAGAGAAAGTTGAATGGATTCCATTTGATAACAAGCTAATGGGAAAATAAGTTTAAGATGGATACAAATTCCAGGAGACACTAAAAGCATAGCTGCAAATAATTCCAATTAATAAGAAGAGTATATAGAAGAAACTAATACAGGTAGTCTTCAACTTACAAGCACAACTGAGTCCAAAATTTCCATTGCTAAGCAAGACAATTGTGAATTTTACCCCATTTTACGACCTTTTTGGCCACAGTTAAGTGAATCACTGCAGTTGTTAAGTTAGTAGCATGGCTGGTAAGTGAAACTGGCTTCCTCACTGACTTGTCAGAAGATCACAAAAGGTGACCACATTGCAACCATCATAAATATGAGCCAGTTGCCAAGCATCCAAATTTTGATCATGTGGCCATGGGGATGCTGCAACACTTGTAAGTGTGAAAAACAATCATAAGTCTATTTTTTTTCTGGTGCCTTTGTAACTTGAACAGTCACTAAACAAATGATTGTAAGTCGAGAACTACCTATATAACTTTCACAAAATGCTAATTCTGCAAACAAAAAAGAGCATAATAGACATTACTAAGGAAGAATAGGTATCGTTAACCTGGAACTGTAGAGAGTGCTAGAAAAAAAATAGGCCCCTTTTAAAAAAAACACCACAATAACCTGTTTAGTGAAAATGACAGTACTAAGACCTCTTTACTTTGAATAAGGCCATGAATTATATCATAGAATTCTGAAATAAGTAGATATAATGAACTGAAGACTAGTTAGTCTGATACCAAATAGCAGATCAAATAATATGTATTTACCAGAAACCAATATATATTTATCAAGAACAAATCTTGTCAGGCTAATTTTATCTCATTTTTAATTTGGATGCTTCTTTAGTAAATATTAAGGGACGCGGTGACTCAGTGGGTTAGGACGCTGAGCTTGTTGATCAGAAGGTCGGCAGTTTGGCGGGTTGAATCCCGAGTGCCACGTAACAGAGTGAGTGCCTGTTACTTGTCCCAGCTTCTGCCAACCTAGCAGTTCGAAAGCACGTAAAAATGCAAGTAGAAAAATAGGGACCACTATGGTGGGGAGGTAACAGCATTCCGTGCGCCTTTGGCGTCTAGTCATGCCGGCCACATGACCACGGAGACGTCCTAGGACAAGCGCTGGCTCTTTGGCTTTGAAATGGAGATGAGCACCGGCCCCTAGAGTTGGAAATGACTAGCACGCATGTGTGGGGGAAACTTTACCTTTACCTTAGTAAAATATTAGAATACCATAGACATAATGTATATTGACTTCAGCAAGACATTTGGTAAAGTACTCCATGGAATAAAGCTGGTTCAAAAATTGAATTCAAATGTTGCTTGAAGACTCTTATCAAATTGGAATCAAATATAATAACTCTTCCATGCAAATTGCATAAAATTGACTGTGATAATTGATATCCTAGAAAACAAAAATTAATTTAAAACAATGTTGATTGGTAGAGAAATGGGGTGAAAATAACAAAATGATATTAAACTTAGACAAATGCCAAGTCAAATGTACAGGTATAGGTATAGGATAATAATACTTGTGAATTTGGAGTAATAGTTAATTGCCAAGTGAATATTGATGCAGTCTCAAGTGTCATTCCAGGCACAACTGACTAAGCAGTGTGATATGTCTATAAAAAAGGCAACAACTTGAGTACTTGTGTCAATTTCTGGGCAATTTACTTTTAAGAGGATGCAGATAAATTATAAAAGATTCACAGATTGATAGGGCTAGAAGGAACTGGGAATATTTAGCTTCTTGAAAAGACGGGGAATAGAAGAGCACTGCAAATACCTGAAAATATTTTCTCAGAAAGTCAAAAACCTATTTTCAAACATTTTAGAGTTCCGAAAATGGAATAATGGATTTAAGTTAAGCTAGGCAAATTCTACTTGTTAGAAAAAAAATACTACCAGTAAGAACAATATGACAATGAACCAAAGTACGTACAGAAGTGGTACACTTTACTCTGGATATATAGAGATTGAGTGAAGATAATCCCTGTCTGGGATATTTTAATTGGGTCTCTTGAATTTAGGGGATGGAATCATTAACAAAACTAGCAAAATCATTGTCTATTAGAATATTTATTTATGATTCTAAAGCTATATTTGATTAAATGAAAAATTAAAATGAAAGTCAAAGTTGGCAAATATTCAATATCTGGATTCCCCATTTTCCTTTTAAAGTATTCCAGGAAATGATGCTGTGTAATGAGTTTTGCAGTTGTTGGGATCTTAAAATCCATTGAAATTAATGGGACCTAGTTTTATGTCCTTTCTTTGGGGTACAAATCTTAATACTCTTGTCCTTCAGGGGCTCACAGTGCAATAGTCTTTTCCTAATGGCGATTCATAGTTTACTTTCCAGAAGCTGTGGAAGCACAATTTGAATAGTGTACCACAGCAATTGTGCTACAACATTAACTTTTGAGAATACTATTGGATAGCCCACTGTGCTTTTTTTTCCCAGAGAAATACTTGCTTTAGAAACTCAACTTCTTTCCTGAGGATTTTTCTGAGCGAACTACTCAAAGTAAAATAAATGATCTACATATAATATGCTTTACATTTTTCTTATACGTGCAGTACTTAACACCATTGTAGCTAGACGACTTTTTAATCATCTCTGGTGCTTTTGTTACAAATGTTTTCTAAGAGTATTTTTCAACCACAGCTTCCGGTAATAATAGCCCTATGATGTGCCATTTCCAAAATGACTGAAAACATGAGAAAACATGAGAATCTTAAAATATATTTTCTATGGAGCAGCATCTCTGAATGTTACCAGAAATAGGTTAACAAAATTTCATGAAACAAATTTAATTGTGTATTGTGTAGCTGGACCAGGCACTGAGTCCTTTGTACCAGATACTATTGCCTTCTAACTGCAGTTAAAGAAAGCTGGTGCTGTCATGACAAGCCTTTAATAAACTTTTAACTCAAAACAATTTTAAATGACCCAAACCCACATATTGTAATTGTTTGTGTGGCAAAATGTCCATATTTTGGTAGAATCTGAAATGGAAGTTTTTTACACTCCGTCCCCCAGCTGTGTTAGAGGACATCAATTCCATTAGCTTTGAACCAGCCTAGGAATGCCAGCAAATTGATTTTCATTTTTAGTTTCTCAGTAACTTATCTATGACTCCATTTCTAACTTTTTTTTCAAGTGCTCTGATGAAAGGATGCCGGTGCCTGGAAATTGATTGCTGGGATGGACCCAATAACGATCCTATCGTTTATCATGGATATACATTAACAAACAAAATTAGCTTTATGACCGTCATCCAAGTGATCGACAAGTATGCCTTTGTGGTAGGTACATGCGTGACATACGTACCAGTTGTTTTAAGATACTCTTCATTAATTACCCACATGCCTTCAGAGTTTTGATAGATGATGAGAATTTAGTAGCATAAAACAAAAGGCACCTACTACATGGGCCATGAAACAATCTGTTGGCCAGAAACTTTTCCTCTTAAAAATGAGTAGAACTAAATAAAAGCTCTGTCCCAACCCATGCTTGCAACTGCAGTGGAAAGGAATAGAGGAAAGAGGTCTCTCATGTATGGTCTCTTCAGCACCAACATGGCTTTGTTCCGCTCACTAGTGTAGACAATCATATTGAAAGGAAAGGAAACCCTTTACAGAAGAAACACTATGAGCTACTTACTTGGGACCACTTTAAGATGCCACAGTATGCCATTTTTGTGTCTTAATGAAAATATCTGTAATTGCAGTATTGCTTATTTTAATTATATGTATTTTCTATTTGTGCAATTAAGGAGGTTAATAACTTTGAAATTGCATTTTCAGGCCTCCGATTATCCTCTGATACTGTCTTTGGAGAATCATTGTAGTCCTAAGCAGCAGGACGTTATGGTGGATTATCTAAGAAGCATTCTGGGTGACAAGCTGGTTACATTTACAATAGATGAGACCATGCCAACTGAATTACCTTCTCCGGAGGTAACGTTTTTTTTAAAATATATATATATATATAATGGTTACTGTTGTATATAGAGACTCTACCATTTTTTATTCTGGATGTGGTTGCACTGCTGCAGGCAGACCAGGTGTGCAATTCTAAACTCAAAACTTCTAAACTTCTTGAGGAGCAGGTTGGTCAGTATTTTGAAGGGGAGCTGGATACTTTTGTACTGTATATTTCAGTGATCTTACTGAAATTAAAAATATACCCCACCTGTTAATGGGGAGTCTTATTGACCTATAATAATATCAACTTATTTTCATAGGCCCTAAAATTCAAAATTATGATAAAAAATAAAAAAATTGGAACACTTGAAGAAACACTTGGAAGGAAAGATATGGATAGTCACGGTCAAACAGGAGAATTTGAAGAGGAGGAAACAAGTGATGATGAGTCAAATAATGAGCAGAAACGCCCTAAACAATCTCCGGTTAAGAAAAGACAAGCACGTTGGAAAAGTGCAGCTCCCCCCAGAAAAAAACAAAAAGTATGTATGTGAAATTAAATTTTCAAAGAAAAATAGATCTTTCTTAGTTCCCGTTTGAAGTTCTTTCTTGATCCTCAAAGGTTAGGAAAGTTCTCAAAGAAAGATATTTGAACTTCAAAGTTGGTTTGTATGATGGATGTGCTGTTATAAACCACACATTAGTATTTATCTCAAGCAGGTTTGCTATTTTTCATTTACCAGAAGTAATGCAATTTGCTTTTCTTAGGGCTATGGAAAGAAAGTGTATGAAAAAAGAATTCAGAGTTCAAGAAATGTTGGAAAATGTCTGTGTTATTGCTTAGTGATGAACTTTTAGGAATGTACCACTTTGCATTCCAGATCGGTTTTGCATGTCTGCTATCTTTTAAATTCAAGCAGGGCTGCCTCTTATTATATTTGTATTTATAAGGATCCTTTTAGTCTATATCTAGTTTTGTATAAACACCTCAGTAAATTTTAGTTATGATTAACTAATTTTGCTTCTTAAATCACTTAAGGTTATAGCAAGATTATTTTTAGGCTTTAAATGATTGCAGGTTATTTGTGTTGGAATAGATTGAGAGTGTAATACGGAAAGTTAAAATTCAAATAAATCCAATCTCACAATCTAATCTTCTGTTATGTTCCAAGCTGAAGTCCATTGTAGGGGGATGATGCAATATGAATAGAAGTGGTTTTTTTTTCCTTCTTAAGGATTGTCAACCAAAACATTCTGATATCATTGTATAAATGTTGATTTTTGTTGTTAGCTGCAAAGTCATGTCCGACCCATCGTGACCCTATGGACAATGTTCCTCCAGGCCTTCCTGTCCTCTACCATCTTCTGGAGTCCATTTAAGCTCACGCCTACTGCTTCAGTTACTCCATCCAGCCACCTCATTCTCTGTCGTCCCCTTCTTCTATTGCCCTCAATCTTTCCCAGCATTAGGCTCTTCTCCAGTGAGTCCTTCCTTCTCATTAGGTGGCCAAAGTATTTGAGTTTTAGCTTCAGGATCTGGCCTTCTAAAGAGCAGTCAGGGTTGATCTCTAGGACTGACCGGTTTGATTGCCTTGCAGTCCAAGGGACTCACAGGAGTCTTCTCCAGCACCATAGTTCAAAGGTCTCAATTCTTTGGTGCTCAGCCTTTTTTATGGTCCAGCTTTCACTGCCATACATTGCAAATAAATGTTGATAGGATGGTAAAAAGATAATCAAATCATTTTTCAATTGTTGCCTCATTACTTATAGATAAGGAAAATAAAGATTGCTTTGGCACTGTCAGAACTTGTGATATATACCAAATCTCAGAAATTTATAAGCTTTGAAGATTCAAGAGAAAATCAGCGTTTTTATGAAAATAATTCAATTGGTGAGACAAAAGCCCGAAAGCTGGCAAAGCTGAAAGGTAATTTTTGGCATTCAGACTAATAAAATAAATAATAGTAATAAATAAGTGTGTTTTTGTCCTTTTTTGTTCATTTTAAATAATGAAACCCAAGTTATTAGTGCACAACTAATGTGATGCACTGAACAATATGCTTTTAGCCCAATTCAAAGTGGAAATAATTCAGATATGAAAGTTACCCTTTCTTATGCCTCTTTCTGTGTCTAGTTCCTTATCCAATTTTTGCACCTGAAAAGCTGGTTATTATCACTTGCCCGCTGCTAACCCTGCCTAAAGTGCTTCTAAATTCAGATTGAGAATATTTATATTAATGTAGGATTTCTTCTGATCCAAAGCCAAAGCATTGGGCATGCAATAAAGATAAGACTTCACATGATATTATGGATGCTTTGTTTTATTAGACCTTTTCTACTGTTTCCATAATAGAATCTGCTGGTACAGATGAGGAATGCAGTATGTTGTGGGCAAACTGCCTCACATTTTTGTACTTTAAAAAAAAGAGCATGCTTAAATGGAGCATTTTATTTTGAGGAAAAACCATCATAGGATTCCAAACCAGGATGTACTCCTTACTGAGGTCGTATCATCCCTGTCAAATTGTTTTCTGTTGTTGTAAATTTGCTTGCAAGATATAGCACCCATTAAAGCAAATAACAGTGTCAGAGAGCTACAATAGAAGCAGTTAGATTACACTCTGAAGTGAAAGCAAGTTGTTAGTTTCTTCTTCAAATAAATATGACTATACATACGGTAATTATATTTTCATATAGTCTGAAGAATCCAGCATAAGGGATGTCTCTGAGATGATCCATATATTTTGATTATGTTAACCTCATAGAGGGATCATATTGATCAATTAGAAATATCTAATAAAATTAAAACATGTATTTGAGATGAATAAAATATCTTCTTTTTAGTGATCATATTATATTTCTTCAGGCAATGTGTGTTTATGCACAGCTGTAGAAGTAGATATGTCTTTAAGTTTAAGTTGATGATGTCAGTTTATATTTAGATTTTAGATTATTTCATTATTGTTTAATTTTGGAACGGAAGGAATAATTATAAATATAAATAATACTTGACATATAAGGACACGGATTGAAGGTTATCATCAATATTCAAAATTTTCACAGTATTTTTTGTTAAAACTGCTCTTAATAGGTATCAAAAGGTTTTGAACATATCCATATGTTTATTTTTTAGTTGTTTTATAAAACTGGCTATTTTTCATGCCTTTCTATAATGCAGTTTTGCATGTGTCTCTTTATAGCAAATGAATTTGTTCAACACACTGTCAGATTTCTCACAAGAATATATCCTAGAGGAATCCGAACCAATTCTTCTAATTATAATCCTCAAGAATTTTGGAATGTTGGGTGTCAGATGGGTAAGTGATTTAAGATTATTATTGTTACTTTTTGCTTATATTTTTTCTTCATATTGCATAGTAATTTAAATGTATTTAAATTACCTTTCAGTGTTGTTTGTGAAACAGTGGTAAGCATGAGTCTTCTAGCATTCTTCCATAACTAACACAAATTCAAAAAAGGGAAGGAGGAAAGACATCTGTATGTGGAAGAGGGCAAATTTGTGGATATAGAACATGGAATAATGGATTTGGAAGTGACCTTGGAGGTCTTCTAGTCCAACCCTCTGCCCATGGCAGGAAATTCTATACCATTCCTGACAAATGGCTGTCCTGTCTCTTCTTGAAAACCTCCAGTGATGGAGCACCAACAACTTCCAGAGAGAACCCATTCCACTGATTAATTGTTCTCACTGCCAAAAATTTCTCCTTATTTTTAGGTTGGATCTGTCGTTAAAGATCTTCCACCCATTACTTCTTATCCTGCCCTCAGGTGCCTTGGGAAATAAGTTGACTTCCTCTTCTCAGTGACAGCCCCTCAAATACTGGAAAACTGCTATTGTATCACCCCTGTGATAAAACTGGAAAGTTTGGTAGCTTGTTCCACCTAAAATGAAATATAGGTGTTTAGAGTTTAGTTTTTGCCTTCTAAGAAATGGCATAATTCTGCTCCCAAAATTGGGCTGTAACAAGAAATTGTAACAACTGTTGATAGACCTATAGTCAGTTTGAACATGCCTTGTATACAAAATTATTTATTTATTTATTTATTTGTTTATTTGTTTGTTTATTTATTTATTTATTTATTTATTTATTTATTTATTTATTTATTTATTTATTTATTTATGGGATTTATATCCCGCCCTATCTCCCGAAGGACTCAGGGCGGCTAACAACAAAACATATAATAAGTACAGAAATTAAGATAAAAATAAAATTAGAATCATCTGTGCAATAAATTAAAAATTAAAAATAAATTAAAAATTGTAAATATAATTAAAATGCCTGTCAGTCCAGGTCAGCCAGGTGGAAAAGGAGTGTTTTGAGGCCGCGGCGAAAGGACGGGAGATTTTGGGCCATTCGAAGTTCAGGGGGGAGCTGATTCTATAGGACTGGCGCTCCCACAGAGAAGGCCCTCCCCCTGGGGGTCGCCAGCCGACATTGTCTAGCCAACGGTACCCTGAGGAGGCCTTCTCTGTGTGAGCGTATTGGGCGATGGGAATTCGTTCCCGGTAGCAGATGGTCCTGCAAGTATCCCGGGCCTAAGCCATGTAGGGCTTTAAAGGTAAGTACCAGCACCTTAAATCTCACCCAGAGGGCAACCGGTAACCAATGCAGCTCATGGAGCAGAGGTGTTATATGGGAGTATCGGGGAGCTCCCATCACTACCCGTGCAGCCGCATTCTGCACCAGTTGAAGCCTCCGGGTGGTTTTCAAGGGCAGCCCCATGTAGAGAGCTTTGCAGTAGTCTATACGGGAGGTAACGAGTGCGTGGGTGACTGTACGTAGGGCATCTCAGTCCAGAAAGGGGCGCAATTGGTATATTAGGCGAATCTGGGCAAATGCCCCCCTTTTTGCGCACCTGAACTTTCTAAATAGCTGGGATATTGACAGCTCCTTTCTATGTGATTCCCGTGGTCATATTATGGTATGAATGGAGTGATTGGTCTTCCAATAACTAGTGTAGAGTTTCCTCTCTTTCTTTAGAGATTATTGGAGGATTCCAACACTAAAATCTAACTCCGTACAGTAAGTAGCACTAGGAATTAGAATAGCTTTCTCAATTTGTCTTTAGAATCTTCAGGCTATGCTTCTGAAAGAACATGACTAGAGCAGATATTTTGCCTAAGAAGAAACTTCCAGGCAGCCATTAATCTTTACTCGTTTCATCCTAAGCTTTAAAGAGTCCATTTCTTAGTTTCTTATATGAAGTTGCAAGAGTTCTATATGTAAAGTAACTTTGTTGACCTTCCTTTGTGCAGATTTATTCTTTTCTTAGAAATGTATAGAGCAGAGAAAGGAATTTACCTTTGTTCTTGCAGCTCTCCTCTTCTATCTAGGCTCCATAGAGTTCACTTTTCACTTCACTTTGTAGCCTCTTCTGCCTTGCGGCAGATGAAGATCTAAGTATAGCTTCATAATGTATTAACTGCATATATAATGTTGTTGAAACACATTAGATTTGGGAGATTATACTTATGAAAATTTTGGCACCTCTTCTCTCCCCCCGCCCCCCGCCCCCGCTCTCTTACACACGCCCCATTTTGGCAGCAGCAATTATTTTTTGCATATATCATTAAACCACGATAAAGAAATGAAAAGGCACAGCTGAATTCAGGAAAGCAAATGTGAATAACGATGGAAGTAGCATTCTTCCAGTAGAGAAGCCTGTAGCAGATTATGAGAACTACTGCACAGGTAGTCCTTGACTTACAGCCACAATTGAGCCCAAAATTTCTGTTGCTAAGGAAAACATTTGTTAAGTGACTTTTGCCTTATTTTACAACCTTTTTTTGCCACAGTTGTTAAGTGAATCACTGCAGTTGTTAAGTTAGTAATATGATTAAGTGAATTGTTTTATTTATTTATTTTTTATTTTAATCCCATTTATATCCCGCCCTTCTCTGAAGACTCAGGGCGGCTTACAATTTAAGCACAAACCAATGTGATGAGCAGTAGCCTTCATTCTATGTATATGCCTGCTTATTAGGGCTTTCGGGGGGGCCCCAAGCGGCATTTTTACAAAGTCAGCTTAATTGCCCCCAACAATCTGGGTCCTCATTTTACCTACCTCGGAAGGATGGAAGGCTGAGTCAACCTTGAGCCTGGTGGGACTCGAACCTGCAATAATTGCAGGCAGCTGGTGTTACTTAAGGAGGCATTAGCCCACTGCTCCACCAATTGGCTTCCCCATTGACTTTCCTCACAAAAGGTGATTATGTGACCTCCGCACACTGCAACCATCATAAAAATGAGTTAGTTGCCAAGGGTCTGAAATTTGATTACACGACCATTGGGACACTACAACAGTTGTAAGTCAAAAGCAGTCATAAATCATTTTTTTTAGTGCTGTGGTAACTGACCGGTCACTAAATGAACTGTTGTAAGTTGAGGACCACCTGTATTTTGACTAAATATTTATTTCTACTGTTAGGTTTAGGTAAGGGAGGAATGGTAAAGCATTTATTTTGCATTAAAAAGTCTTGGACAATATTTAGCAATTTCATGAAGGTTTGGAAAACATTTCCGTTTTAGACTTCTGAATGGTTATTGATATAATACTAATCTAAGTGAATCAACAAGCTATGATATAATAGTGCTTTTCAAGAATACAGGAAAATATGTCGATATACAGTATATTTCATGAGCATTTCATTTCTGAGCATCAAGGCTGAGACTACAGTGCTTATTTGGGGTTCAGTTTCTTTGAAACAAAATCATTGAAGATTGATGCCTTTTGGTGATAGTTATATATATATATATATATATATATATATATATATATATATATATATATATATATATATATATATATATATATATATATATATATATATACACACTGCAAGTAGAGCCTAAGAGCTTCATAATATTAGCATTCTGGTAGATTTTTGTTATACCCCATTTGATTTCTAAGGAATCCTACCACATACCGCAAAGGATGGTGCTCTTTCTGTTTAATAATTTAATAATTGGTCGGCAGTTTGGCGGGTCGAATCCCTAGTGCCGCATAACAGAGTGAGCGCCTGTTACTCGTCCCAGCTTCTGCCAACCTAGCAGTTCGAAAGCACGTAAAAATGCAAGTAGAAGAATAGGGACCGCTCCGGTGGGAAGGGAACAGCGCTCCGTGCGCCTTTGGTGTTTAGTCATGCCGGCCACATGACCACGGAGACGTCCTCGGACAAGCGCTGGCTCTTCGGCTTTGAAACGGAGATGAGCACCGGCCCCTAGAGTCGGAAACGACTAGCACGCATGTGCGGGGGAACCTTTACCTTTACCTTTAAGTGTATCTTGTTTGATTCTTTAAAATGTGTACAGAGAAAGCATAATGAGCAAATACCTATTATTATTAGAAGAATCTCATATAAGAACATAAGCAGTCTTTTGGTCCATTGAAAGACCACTATCAGATTATTTATGGAAATGTCTGGTGGCATTCTCATAGATAAAATTACTGATAGATGTAGACATAGAAAGCCTTCTCAAAAATTATAGAAAAAGAAACATTTTCTGTAAAAGTCTTTAAATTACTCTCTGAATCTCTTTGCAGGAATTTGTTCAGCTGGTTTTTTTTTTGCTTGCTTATTCATTTATCCATTCAACTTAGCTGCCCACTCATTCACCAAGCAACTCTGGACACTTTAGACCAGGGGTGTCAAACTCAGTTTCATTGAGGGCCGCATCAGCATTGCGGTTGCCCTCAAGGAGCCGGGTGGGTATGGCCAGGGTGGGTGTGGCCTACTGGGTAGGCGTGGTTAGAGTGCGTATGGCCTTCTGGGTGGGCGTGGCCAGCTCTACAACATTCACGTCAAAGGTGCCTATGGGGGCCTGGGCAGGAGTGGGACAGATCTGAGGGTCTCTGGCAGAAGGAGGGTCTCTGGGCCAGGGCCAAGGCAGTGGGGGCCGTTCCCTCCCTGTTTTCAGGATGGCTTCGCGGGCCACGTGAAACCACTTTGTGGGCTGGATCCAGCCCCCGGGCCTTGTGTTTGACATGTCTGCTTTAAACAATTATCTTAGAGCAGTTGCAGGCAATCTATATTCTATGAGCCATGTAGAATCTAACTAGCTTTTGGTTGCTTGTTAATTTAGAAGTCCATCTCCTCATCAGTGATGACAAGAACCCATTTTTCAGCAGAAAATAAACCACACCACAGCATCGGTGTGTGTCATGTATGCTATCATAAGGCTCTCAGTCTTTTAGGGAAATGTTGCTGCTTCAGCATTGTAGACCATTGACAACCTTGCTAGGTAGATCAGAACAAAAAACTCAATTCCACAGGAAGGCTGAGAACAGTTATAATTACAGAATCTAATAAGTATAATTGTGGTGTAATTCTTCCTACATATTACAGTAAGACATTTAATTAGAGAGCTGTCTGAGTTGCTTCCAAATATTATATGTCTATTGTGTGCTTGAACTATGTTTCACTCCCTGTTGTCTTAAAGATCATGGTGATCTGTACGTAATCTCTCTAAGATTACTGTCTGCAATCACACATTGATAATTTAATATTTGGATTATTGTTTTGTGCTTTATGTGGTGCTAATGTTATCTTTGGTTCAGAAATTACAACTGATGCAGAATGGTGTGCCAAGAGTGTTGAGAAGGATACCTCAGTATACCATATTATTTATTTATTTATTTATTTATTTATTTAATTAGTTTTATATACCGTCCTATTCCCGAAGGACTCAGGGTGGTTTACAGGGCAAAGTTTAAAAACAATATAATAGTTAAAATAGAATTAGAATTAAATTAAATTAAATTAATTACTAGCCCAACAAATTAAAACAAAGTTTAAAACTTAAAACCCCTCAGTCCAGGCCAGATAGATCAAAGAGCCAAGTTTTCAGGTCCAGACGAAACGAACGAAGGTCGGGGGCGGTCCGGAGTTCCACAGGTAGGTCATTCCATAGGGCAGGCATGCCCACAGAGAACGCCCTCCCTCTGGGGATCACCCGCCGGCACTCCCTGACCGGCGGCACCCTAAGGAGGCCCTCCCTATGGGAGTGCACAGGACGATGGGAAGTTGATGCTGGCAGCAGGTGCTCCCTAAGGTAATCCAGGCCCATGCCATTTAGGGCTTTATAGGTCATCACCAGCACCTTGAATCTCACTCGGAGGGCAACTGGAAGCCAATGCAGCTTGCGGAGAAGAGGTGTTACATGGGAGTATTGGGAGACTCCCATCACAACTCGCGCGGCTGCATTCTGCACCAGCTGAAGCCTCCGAGTGGTCCTCAAGGGCAGCCCCATGTAGAGAGCGTTGCAGTAGTCTAACTGGGAGGTCACGAGTGCATGAGTGACTGTACGTAGGGCATCTCGGTCCAGATAGGGCTGAAACTGGCGCACCAGGCGAACCTGGGCAAAAGCCCCCCTGGTTATGGTTCCTATATGATCTTTCAAACTGAGCCGTGAATCCAGGAGGACACCCAAGTTGCGAGCCCTATCAATAACAGTGTTATTATAACAGTGTTGTGTAGCCAATTCTTGCAGGCATTGAGTGAGACGCAAGGTTCAAAACAGCAACATGCTTTATTGAAGGTCAAACAGAACAGAAGCAACAAGGGAGCTGCTGCACAGTTATTTATATGGTTGGCCGATAGGCGGCGACCAGTAGGTTTGAAGCTAAGGTTTCTCGCCCAAAGACCTCCTTAGCTGGCTGGAGACAACCAGTCTGGGCCGGCTAGCAACCGTTACAAGTATACACGTGAACTAGTATTAGCAATTGAATTAGCAAACAGTGCAATTCCAGCAAACGCTTACAACATATATAAAACCCAATACATTACAAACAGCATTGGAGAATCTGTGCTAACCATTTACTAGGAGCTGCCAGTTTAGGATTTTGCAATTGGCATAATAGGCTTTTTCATTCTTTTAATTGAGTGTTTTAAAAGGCTTTGTTTTATTGTTCCTTTAATGTTTTAATACTTGTTTTAATTATAGGTTACCCTGAACTATTAAGCGATCAAGTAGCATGCAGATACTCTAAAAATACATTTAAAAGCCAAGCCATTTTGTAACCAAATTCCCTGGTAGAATGTTTTTGTGTCTTAGACCCAGTGGCCAATGATTACCTACTATTTGTAGTGTGTTTCTACGTGTACTCTGTGGCATAAATGTGGTGCCCACTCTCTAGAATGCTTCTGGAAATGTTTAGACTCATCTCTGCACCCAGACTTTCTTTGTGTGAACATTGTGTAAGGATATCTACCTGTGGGATCTGTCTCTCTGTGTGTGTTAGTTACAGGAATTTTATAAGAAATATGTTGCTTTTTCCAGGATTTTTTTTCTATTACAGCTTTTCATTTCCATGGCCAAGGATACCAGACACTAGCAACAAAATTAATGCTCCAAAGATGATTGGTTGCTAGCCTTCCTTTTTAAAAGATTTATCATATTTTAGGAGTACTGAAAATGATTATGGATGCAATTTATGCACATTGTTTTGTAAAAACAAAATTTTGTGAGGCCGTAATAATCAATTCTACATTCGATTTCAGACTTTTCAAGAAAAAGCATTTTTGGAAGCAGCAAAATATAGAAGCACAGAAATATACCAACACTATCCCTTAAAATAATAATAAAAAACAATTACTTTTTCCCTCTTCCTTTCAATTGTATTTGATTCTCGGAAACTGCTGGATCAAGTCCCAGCAGTTTTCTTAGCAAGATTTTTCAGGAGTGGTTTGCCATTGCCTCCTCTCTATGGCTGAGAGAAAGTGACTGGTCTAAGGTCCTCCAGCTGGCTGTGAGCCAGGGGGAAGAACTAGAACTCACAGTCTCCCAGTTTCTAGCCTGAAGCCTTAACCATTACATCAGAGTGACTCTGCAAACAAATACTTAACAAATGTAAAAGTAATTTAATTTAATTTAATTTTATTTTATTTTATTAGATTTATATACCGCCCTTTCCCGAAGGACTCAGGGCGGTTTACAGGGCATTTTAAAATCACACCAATACAAAATACAAAAGTTAAAAGACAATTAAAAAGATTAAATTATCCCTGAAAATAAAAACCCCAGTTAAAAATTCTCAGCCTGGGCCGGAGAGCTCAAAGAGCCAAGTCTTCAGGTCCCGGCGGAATGAACGCAGGTCAGGGGCAGTCCTGAGCTCCACGGGCAGCTGGTTCCAGAGGGCAGGCGCACCCACAGAGAAGGCCCTCCCCCTGGGTGTTATCTGCCGGCAATCTTTTACCGGCGGCACCCTGAGAAGACCCTCCCTGTGGGAGCGCACTGGACAAAGGGAACTTGATGCTGGCAGCAGGTGTTCCCTCAATGGTCATAATAACAATGGATTTAAGGGACAGAAAATCAGTTTGACTTTCAGTGTTTCACCAACAAATCTTCCTTATGAAATTTTGGGAATGCTGTAAATACAGTGTATCTTGATTTCAAAAAAGAATATGACAGCATACCACATGATATGCAAATTAGCAAGCTTCTGAATGTGGACTGGATGGCATGAAAACTAAGTGCAACTGTCTTGAAAAATATATTCAGATATTTTGTCTCACCAATTTCATTGAATAAAGTGCATTTTTTACTTTGGTGAAAGACAAAGGCTGCCTTCAAAATGAAAGCCAGGTTTCAGGAATTAGACAAAAGCAAGCATACTCATCTCTCTCCTAAAGAATATAGTTTTAAATTTCACTGGGAGAATGGGGGAGGTTACTTATTTCCAATGAAACTGTTTTATTTTGTAAAATTGTACAATTGTATCATTTTTATATTTGATACATAGCTTAATTATTCAAAGTACTTCATTTCTTGCTTAACCCTAAACCAATGAAATCATTAGTTTTATTTGAGAGGCAGTTGCATAAATCCATTCCAATAATTTAGGGATCATTATCTGAATCCCTTAGTTTAAAAAATGGGCTGAAAATTGTTTATTTAATAAAACATAAAAAGGTAAAGCTTCCCCCGCACATGCGTGCTAGTCGTTTCCAACTCTAGGGGCTGGTGCTCATCTCCGTTTCAAAGCCGAAGTGCCAGCGCTTGTCTGAGGACGTCTCCGTAGTCATGTGGCCGGCATGACTAGATGCCAAAGGCGCACGGAATGCTTTTAGCTTCCCACTGTAGTGGTCCCTATTTTTCTACTTGCATTTTTACGTGCTTTCGAACTGCTAGGTTGGCAGAAGCTGGGACGAGTAACAGGCACTCACTCTGTTACGCGGCACTCGGGATTCGACCCGCCAAACTGCCGACCTTCTGATTGACAAGCTCAGCGTCCTAACCCACTGAGCCACCCCGTCCCTTGTTGTTGTTGTTAGTTGCGAAGTCGTGTCCGACCCATCATGACCCTATGGACAATGTTCCTCCAGGCCTTCCTGTCCTCTACCATCTTCTGGAGTCCATTTAAGCTCACACCTACTGCTTCAGTGACTCCATCCAGCCACCTCATTCTCTGTCGTCCCCTTCTTCTCTTGCCCTCAATCTTTCCCAGCATTAAGCTCTTCTCCAGTGAATCCTTCCTTCTCATTAGGTGGCCAAAGTATTTGAGTTTTAGCTTCAGGATCTGGCCTTCTAAAGAGCAGTCAGGGTTGATCTCCTCTAGGACTGACCGGTTTGATTGCTTTGCAGTCCAAGGGAATCGCAGGAGTCTTCTCCAGCACCATAGTTCAAAGGCTTCAATTCTTTGGCACTCAGCCTTTCTTATGGTCCAGCTTTCACTGCCATACATTGCAACTGGGAAAACCATCGCCTTGACTATACGTACTTTTGTTGACAGGGTGATGTCTCTGCTTTTTAGTGTGCTGTCTAGATTTAACATGGCTTTCCTCCCAAGGAGCAAGCGTCGTTTAATTTCTTGGCTACAGTCCCCATCTGCAGTGATCTTGGAGCCCAGGAAAATAAAATCTGTCACTACCTCCATTTCTTCCCCATCTATTTGCCAGGAATTGAGAGGGCCGGATGCCATGATCTTGGTTTTCTTAATGTTTAGTTTCAACCCAAGTTTTGCACTCTCCTTCTTCACTCGCAACAAGAGGCTCTTTAGTTCCTCTTCACTTTCTGCCATTAGAGTGGTATCATCTGCATATCTTAGGTTGTTGATGTTTCTTCCGGCAATCTTAATTCCAACTTTTGGTTCATCTAGCCCTGCCTTTTTCAAGATGTGCTCTGCATATAAGTTAAATAGGCAAGGCGACAGTATGCAGCCTTGCCGGACTCCTTTCCCAATTTTGAACCAATCAGTGGTTCCATGTCCAGTTCTCACTGTTGCTTCTTGGCCCGCATATAGGTTTCTCAAGAGACAAATAAGATGGTCTGGTACTCCCATCTCTTTAAGGAGTTGCCACAGTTTGTTATGATCCACACAATCAAAGGCTTTAGCATAGTCAATGAAGCAGAAGTAGATGTTTTTCTGGAACTCTCTAGCTTTCTCCATGATCCAGCATATGTTAGCAATTTGATCTCTTGTTCCTCTGCCTCTTCAAAATGCTGCCTGTACTTCTGGTAGTTCTCGATCCAACCCTGTCCCTTAATAAAACATAAATGTAGTTATATAGATAGGAAATAGAAATTCCACAGATACATTAATGGCAATAATACATGAAGAAAATCATAGAAATGTAGTTGATTACAAGTTGTACATGAATTAGGAGTATGAGATAGTAGCAAGAAAGGCAAATCCAATTTTAGATTGCACTGATATAACTTCAATATCATAGGAAGCAATAATTCTACATTTTCCATTGGTCAGAACCAGAATGCATCCTTACTGCACACTCAGTTTGAGACTGTCCTGCTTTGCTATCCATGTAGAATACTGAACAACAGAGTTGGACAAGACCCTGGAGGTCTTTTAATCAACTTCCCACTCATGCAGGAGGCCCTGCTTGAAAACCTCCAGTGATGGAGCACCCTCAACTTCTGGAGACATGCTGTTCCACTGATTAATTATTCTCACTGATAGCTTTAATATGCAACATTCTGAGGGCCTTGATTTGTGGTTCCTTTGACAAACGTGCCAGCTCCACCCAACATAATTCACTATGTGAAAATGTGGCATGCCTAATACTTTGGTCACTCTACGCACTCCTTTTCCATCAGCTAGCTGAACTTTCATTTTTTTATATACTTTGAAATTATGGCTTGGTTGGTTGATCGTTCAACATATCAACCATTCGATAGCAAGAGAAAATTGAAGGGTTCCCTTATCCCTACCTGTCTCTTGGCTGTCATCTTGTGACTATCCAAGATGAAGCTATTGAAGAACTGGAATTTGAGAAAGGATTTAGCAGTGGAGACTGCTGTGAGAGCTGCAAACTATGCTATGAACCTTAAGAATGTTATGCGAGGAGAGGAAGAAGCAGCCACCAGGAGAAAATCTCCTGCTATGCGGTCACAAAAGTACAAGAGATGAATTCTTTCAATTATAGTTCTGATTATATGGGTTACGTCAGGGATAAGCTAGTTAATTTCAAGGCTTCAGCCACTAGAATAGAGATTTTCAAACATTTTCTGACCATAGAACCTGTTAAAAAGCAGTTCCCAGAGCCCCTGATTAAATGTCAAGCCCTAGTGATAGAAACAAAACAAACAAAACTTGCATAAACATACATTATGCAAATGAATATACATGAAAATTCTTCCGCAAAAATGGATAGTGCAATTACAAGCACTGGAATTGGTTTTACTTCTTTTATTTTCATTTTTTTTTCCTGGACTGCCTACAGTTGTATTAGTTTGTAGCCAATGTTCCATATCTGGAAAAAAATTAGAATTTGTATGGAATATCACTTTGTGTGTGTGTGTACGCAATATCAGGCCTTCAGTCCATCAGATCACTGGAGTCATAAATTTGTGTTTCCAATGTTGAAGAACAAGTCAATATTTAAAACTGTATTTTCTAGTTAATCAAGTTTTGTAAATATTCATCTTATACAGTGGCCTTAAATTTCCAAACACCTGGAGTACAAATGGATCTTCAAATTGGGAAATTTTTAGATAATGGTGGCTGTGGCTATATATTGAAACCTGAATTCTTGAGAAATAAAGAGACACCATTTACTCCATATAATATATCTGCAGACCATCACCCAATTACACTTACAATTAAAGTAAGTTCATTACAATTATATTATTATTATTGCTGATTTGCTTTTACAAATGCTTTACTGCAGCTTTCTGGGTTTTCTGCCTGAATTCTTGACAAGCAATTAAAGGAACTCAAGCTCAAATTTTTGCCGGTGTTATTCTTCCAGCATGGTCCCCGTATTATTTATGTGCATATACTTACTATGTTCTTCAGAGAGTTTTATGATAGTACATGATAGCATGTTTCTGAACTATAAAATGATTTCAATGTTCACATTTAAAAATGAGCCATAAGGAGATAGGGATGGTTTCATATATAATATCAAATTTTAGAAGCTGATTAATAATTTTAGTGCTTGCTTAGGGACTCACTGGTGTCTGAGCTGACTATTTGCTCTGTTTTGTTATTTATGTATACTGACTGTTAGTTGTTACTTTATTTGTATAAATATTTTTAATTTAATATTTGTGTTTCTTCCCCGACCTGGTATTTTGAAAGTCTTGAGTTCTAACTCTCAGATTTTGCAGCCAAAAGCTGCACTTGATTAGGAGTTCTGGGAATGCAAATCTCAATATAATTGTCAAGTGGCAGATTGAGGAAGGCTGCATACAGTTCTAAGATATAAATACAATTGAAAAGAATAAAATTTAATTTTAAGCAGACACAAGTAGTATATACAATTAATTGGATTGCTATGTTGTTGGCTGCTGGATAAGATGACTCTTGGCTAAGATAATGCAGCATGGATATAAATATATGACCCAGGCAGATCATCAGTTAAGCTTGGTAGCATCTAAACTAGATATTAAATGTGAATTATAAAAATCTGGTTGTTTTGAAAATACGAAAAAGATAGAATTTTCTAAATCTTTTTTGCTAGGGATAGTCTTGATTTATTGATATCAGATGCAGATTTTTGTGTGTTAGAAGTAGGATCAAATATGATACTTCATCACATCCAGAACATAATAAGGTGTGATACTGTATAATAAGGTATGATATATTCACAATAAGGTATGAGTATGAAGCCATTTCAGTTCTTTAATTCATCCTTAGACTATTGCAACCAATCAAAAATGAATGGATGGCCAGGCTTCTAAGATGGTGCTGTGCTGTGTTTGATACATAACAATTCAGATGGAAGGACATGTTCTTCTTAGCACTGTCTCATTACCTTGCCTTTGCCTTTACAAAGTCCCACAATGGAAATTTATACTGAGTAGTTTTTTCCCCCCTTATCTTTTATTGTTTCCTTAAACTTGGCTTATCTTTCTTTATAAATTCTGGCAGAGAGAGATTGAGAGAGCATGTAGCAGTTTGATCGCAAGTTAAGAGACTGAACTGCAAGTTGAAAAGCCCAATTTTCAGTCCCACCTTCGGCATTGAAGTCATTTGGATGACTTTGGGTAGTCATTCTCACTCAGCCCTAAAAACAAGGCAATGGCAAACCACCTCTGAAAATAATAATAATAATAATAATAATAATAATAATAATAAATAATAATAATAATAATAATATAAAGTTGGAAGGGACCTTGGAGGTCATCTAGTCCAACCCCCTGCTCAGGCAGGAAACCCTATACCATTTCAGGCAAATAGCTGTCCAGTCTCTTCTTAAAAACCTCCAGTGTTGGAGCATTCACCACCTCTGGAGGCAGGTTGTTCCACTGGTTAATTGTTCTAACTGTCAGGAAGTTTCTCCTTAGTTCTAGGTTGCTTCTCTCCTTGACTAGTTTCCATCCGTTGCTTCTTGTCCTGCTTTCAGGTGCTTTGGAGAATAGCTTGACTCCCTCTTCTTTGGGGCAGCCCCTGAGATATTGGAACACTGCTATCATGTCATCCCTCACCCTTCTCTTCATTAAACTACACATACCCAATTCCAGCAGCCGTTCCTTATATGTTTTAGCCTCCAGCCCCCTAATCATCTTTGTTGCTCTTCTCTGTACCCTTTCTACAGTCAATGAAACAATGCAGATATAAATCGAAAGCAACCTCCAGCACTGCGTTCTTACTGCAGCTCAGAAAGGTTTAGTTTATCATAAGACTCCCATTGAGGCAGCCTCTGAAACAAGTGTGCAAGAAGAAATTTTGGGAGAGAAATTGGGAGAATTTTTTGGCAAAGCCCACCTGGTTGGTTTTCAGTGATGGAATTATTGGAGATTCATCTGTGTCCAATACTGTCAGTCTTTTCCCCCAAAAAACCCTGAAGGCAGAACTTTTCTAGAGGGCTTTTGGGGCCTGAGGCCATGTACTCTCTTGAGCTTTTGTTCTGTGTCTGTGTTTTATACTCTTATTTTACAGTTTTACTTTGTGAGCCACTGACGTTTCTGTGATTCTGGGGGAATAAAATATTGATTAAAAGTAAAGAAACTGCACTTAAAAAATCAGTTTAACGCAATGTTGTTCTTTTTTACTTTTTGTTCTGGAGGCTATGAACCCCACCACTCCCTGCAATATTTTATGATAGCCTTTGAAGCTTTCTTAGGAAAAAATATTAATGTCTGTAATAATATTAAATAATAATAATAATATTAATAATAATTTTAAATGTTAGTGTCCTAATTAATACTGGTCTCTTTTCCTGCATCTATGCAGCTTATTAGTGGCCATCAGTTACCACCTAGCAACCTTTCCAGAACTAACAAAGCCGACCCTCTTGTTATACTAGAAATTTATGGCATTCCAGAAGACCAGGCAAAACAACAGACTTGTGTTGTGAAGGGCAATGGTAAGTGGATTATACTGATTCTGCCAGGCAGCCTTCTTTAGCCTGATAGCTTCCAGACAGTTTGAATCTACAATTTCCCAGAATTTCATCTCGTCTGAATGGCATTGAATTTGGGAAGGCATGGTATACTGTCTTTAATAATCTTGGAATTTCGCACGTCTTAACATAATTCCCTGCTCAAGGCGCAAAGCAATGAGTTTCCATCAGCACAAACATCCTTGGTGTGTTGAGGCTTCTCAATGTCACCTTGACTAGCCTGCCTTTCTGCTGTACTTTAGAAAAGTTGTTATAGGTGCCCATGGCTGTATACTTTTCAATAAAGATATATGAGTGGACAATCCATAAAACAGGTTGGAAATTGTTAATATATGCTAAACACAGTTTGTTTTCTTATCATGCATGTTTTAGAACTGAGCGGTTTTCAGCAGAAGTGCAGTACAGTAGGCCAATAGCCATTGCAAAGGTGACATTAATTTTTGAGATCTTCATGTGAACATCACCATATTTTTAAAGAGAATAGATGAGATTGTATTTCTCTTGATTTCATTATGACCAAAGGCATAAGCTTCATTAATGATATATTTCTTGTTTTGTGAATCATTCAATTTTCTATTCTTGTAGTCACTTGGAATAAGCAGAAAAAAGAAGTGAGAAGAAATAATGATTAACACTCGGAAGATAAAAGTGTTTTAAGGCTTATTGTTCATTTTATATTGCTTTTTTTATTTCAGCTTTGTGTCCTAGGTGGAATCAAACATTCACATTTGATATTCATGTTCCAGAGCTTGCCTTAGTTCGTTTTGTTGTAGAAGATCAGTTTTCTCTTGCTTCCAATGATTTCCTTGGTCAATATACGTTGCCACTTTTGAGCATAAATAGAGGTATTACATTGACTGTTTTTGTGTACAAAAAGGTGTTCCAAATCTTTTTTTATTATAACATTTCTTTTGATTAATGTATAAAACATAGCACACAAGACATTGCAATATTGTTTCTATTATTGCTGGTCTGGAATTGTTCAAATAACTATTCTTCCCCTAATTTATGACATTGTATGATTGAATGGTGGGTTGACTTACATTTTTTCTTTAACTTTCAAATATTACAGTTATGAGCCGTACAATTTTTCCCTTTTACGTAAATCAACATGCTAGTGTTCATGTGAAATCTTTCTCAGTGTCTGGAAGCTACAAACTTCACGTTAATAACAGGAGTGTTTAATGCACACTTCCACATATTGCTTATTGCTTATCTTCTCTTACTAAGTCTGTTTAAATGTCAAAACACGCATTTATGGACTATTGCAGTATGTACAATGTTTGGAGATTCCAATGGAGAATAATGAATGTAGCTCAGAGTTGAACTATGGAGTCCTTGGTGCTCTCTAAGTTTGATAGTTTGCATACGGACATTTCATTACTCAGTTATCGTCACTGAAATGGGTAATGAAATGTCCGCAAGCAAACTACCAAGTTTAGAGAACATTGAGAACTCCACTATTTGGAGATTCTTTTTGAATGACCTGCAGCTGATTATTTTCATTTTGATTCCTATAATATCACTAGTCAACACTGCATCTCCAAAGGTTGCTCGGTTCTTTGTAGGGGCAGTATGTTTACTGCTTTCCTTTTTCAGTATTGCCTTTGCTTACAGACATTTTGAAGTGGGATAATCTGCAGTTATGGATCAAGAGAAGGAACTTTCATAACTAAATGAGAAGAATGAACAGAGTCTGAAACAGGTGTTCAAAGAACCCAATGAGTAACATGGGATGAAGACTTTTGCTTAACAGTGAAATTTGCCCTATATCAAGTCAGTTATTGCTCATAGTGCCTAGCATGAATCCTCAACTATTTTTTCTAATCCTGCATAAAGTTTTCATAGATTAAACTGAGCACCTTTCTTATTGCGGAACACATTGAAACCATTAAACTTTCTTCCAAGGTTGTCTATAATTGCTGCATTTTTATAATAGTTTGTAGCTAGTGTAATTAATTGTGCAAACTTCTCTACTAATGTAGTTGAAATTGCACTGCTTTGTTTTTCCCATAAAATGAAAGAGTCATGCTCTTACATTGGAACAAATTCTTCTCTAACACGAGCAAATAAGGATTTGTACTAAAATACAACTTTGATAGAACCAAGTTTTTGTACTGGTTTTGATGTTTCCGATTCTTGGAGGAATGAGTTTTAAACTAAGGCTTTACAAGATGCAGCCTAGATTAGTGGACAGAGAGAACTCAAAAACTTTCATCTTAGATTCTATTTCATGATAGTTATATAAAATCACAGACCATAGAGCTATGTTATATATGTATTATTGTGTATTTTTCACTTACAATACATTAATTGATTGCTATCATATTGCAGGTTATCGTCATGTTCCACTTTTTTCCAAACTTGGTGTCAGCTTACATCCTGCTTCACTCTTTGCACATATTTGGTACTCAAGAAATAATGTATGTTAGGATTTCCGCCTATTCCACAATAAAGATCCAGTGGTTTAATTATATTAAGCATTCAGTATGACATTTTTCCTGAATTAATTTTATTCCATATGTATTAAACCCCCACAAAATATACCTTGCTGAGTAAGAATACCCCCCCTGTTGTATTTCTAACAGATCAGTACTTTTCAGAAAATGCACTAAAAAGAAGAATTTCCTTGATGTTTGCCCTAGCAGTTTAGCATTCAGTTAAGTTCCATAAATATAATACATAAATACTTTTAGTCTTATTTGTTTATCATGACTAATTGCTGCTAAAAATTTAGTTTTTATACATTTGTTTGCATTAAATCAAAAGCAATTACCAAATTATATATCTTAAGTTTTCAAATTCAGTCAGTTAATATAGTTTAATTTCTGCCTATCTATCCCCAGATATATCTTGTATGCGTTACAGAACACTTGTATATACCTCATAGATGAATACAGGTGATAATATTTCAGCTTGTAAACTGGTCCCTGGATTACAGATCCTAATTTTGATAAAATATAATGAACAGGCTTGAGATATAACAGGCTTTGGCTGTTTTTATTGTTCAAAATGTACCAAAACCGAACAGGAAAAGCTGCATATGATATAGCTACAACTAAAGCTTGCAATCTACACTTTCTCTGTCTTACTCCAAAGTGTTACATGACAACCTTGGTTACCCAAAGCCATGATAAACAACAGAGATTAATATAGGCCCATATGGCATGAGACTTTGCAACAGAATGGGGAAGGTGGCAAACTATGATGTGTACATTCAATGCAGAACTACAGTAATAAATTATAGTGTGAGGAAGGAGGCTTAGGTTAGACATTAGGAGGAACTTCCTATCTATATGAGTGGTCAGCTGTCAACTGGTGGAAAAAGCTACAATATGACTGAATTCTCTGCTAGAAGTTTCCACATTGAGGCTGGATGGTCATCTGTTGAAGTTCTAGTACTGTAAATCCTGTACTCAACAGGAATTTGGGTTAGATAACTTTTGTGGTCACTTCCAACTGCTATACTGTCAGCTGCTATGGTGTTGGTACACAAGTACAAAATAGTAGCATTTGTGTGTTGACATTACGTCCATATTTTTTTTTCATTTTCTCATAATTTATTACTAATACGGCTGTTCTCTTGTGACAATCATAAGAGTTTTGAAAGATTAGGAATTTGAATGAAAGTGGAATAAATGATAAGCAACATGAATTAAAGTAATTAAAAAAATGATATGACATGTATCTCAGATTTTGAGAAACATTAAGGATATAAATAAATGTCAAATTTTGTGGAGTTGATAAATACCTGTTGGAAAATGAAGATGTAGGTTTAATTCTAAATGAAAGGGCTAAAATGGATATAGTTGTGGGATTATATGAAAATAGGAATCCCTTGGTTAGTGATGGTTGCTTGTTATATTCCTGTGAATAGTGATAAGGATCGGGTGTGAGAGGTGGGGAAAAATGAGGAACATCCTTCATGAGATCCAGGGGGGAAAATATTCTGTTAGATAGGTGGGAAACAAGATGAAAGAATATAGAAAAAGGGAACAATTCAGAGGCTCAAAATGAATGAAAATGATGACCAGCAAGTACTTGCTTAGAAAGCTTCATTCCAGGCAGCTTACAATCAAAATGTTGCTGTCTTTGTAATATTTGCTTATAGCAAGTGTTTCCCCCCCCCCCCATAGTAAATAGTTCAGCTCTCTTGAGGCATATTAATGCTCAACTAGCTTTTCTCGGGAAGACTTTAATTAATTTCAAGAGTGGACTGGGGTGACAGCAGTGTCTATTCTGTTCTGTCATGACAAAACGTATTCTTTTTTAATCTTTATTTTTCTCTTCATTACAATTACCCTTCAGCCCCAATAGCTTTTTAAGTTGTGAGCTATTTAAATAAGATTTGTTTGCCTTGAAACTATTGTGTTTTCCTGAAAAAAAGCCATTTTCTGCATGGAGTCCCAGACGTACTCAGTGTTTTGCATCTTTTGAACAAAATGTCATTTATGGAGCAACATCATAGTTATAATACTGCGATATGGCTGCAATCCAAGGATGCACAAAAATGTTTTAGGTGATAAGGAATTGTGTTTCTCAAAAGCTGCTGCTTGTAATATGGAAATCTATCAAATTAATGCTGGGAAAGATTGAGGGCAATAGAAGAAGGGGACGACAGAGAATGAGGTGGCTGGATGGAGTCACTGAAGCAGTAGGCGTGAGCTTAGATGGACTCCAGAAGATGGTAGAGGACAGGAAGGCCTGGAGGAACATTGTTCATAGGGTCGCGATGGGTCGGACACGACTTCGCAACTAACAACAACAATCAAATTACAGTGGTAAGAATAAAAACCAACACAGGTAGTCCTCAATTAATGATGGTAATTGGGACTATCTAAAACTGTCACATTGCCCTTCCAGCACAAATATATTCCAAGCTGCTTGATGCTAACATGAGATTGGTGCTCAATATGCCAGGTTGCTTTTGTAACTTTCATCTTTCTTTTATTAGAGTGGGCTTTGAGGCAGTTTTGCACTTGATGACTTCCGTGACCTTGTTTCAAATTATCACGGGCCTGAAGCACAAGCAAGAGCACATGGTGGATCTGATGTAACTGTCATGCACTTGGAAGTCTGCCAGCCTGTGTCTTAAAATTTCCTGGCAGCTTCCCTACTGAGCTTGGTTGTGGAAAGCCGGCAGAAAGTTTCCTCACTTAACGACCATACTATTTGGGTTAAAAAGAGCAATCAGGTCTGCAGAGATTGCCATTGATAAGTGATGTTGTCATGGATTATAACCACATTGCTTAGCAACAGAAATTCCAGTCCCAAGTGCCTTCATAACTTGAGGACTAACCTATAATAGAAATAGTTTTCAGGCATAGCAAATTTATATTATTTACTGAGGAGTAAAATAACATTGGTTCTGATCAAACAAAATTATTCCATTTTCAGAAGGATTGTTGTTACGTATTATTAAACAATTTCCTTGCCCCGATGCGCTGGCTAGAGATGAACTGAGTTTAGCCTAACTCCATCTATTCAAAAATAGTTCTCTCGAGAAATGTTGTTACCTTTGAAATTTCATTCTGCAAAATACATACAGATGTTTTTTTAATGTTGAAGTTAATGAGAACCATTTGCAAATAGAAGAGTAATAATTCCATGAAGATAACTAAATGACAATGGGCCATGAAAAACTCGTTATAATATCTCTGTGATTAGTGGTCTATTCTCTCCTCAGTGGTGTTCCTCCATACATATTCTCCAAGGCAAACACTCAGCAAATATTGCAGAAGTACTAGTAGAAACGGGGGGAAAGAAACTAATGAATAAATAATTCAGTTGTCTAAGACAATCTTATTACACGATTCCCCTTTGCGTATCACTTTTCTTTGTCTTAAGTGAATACTGTTCATCCAACTATTAAGTCTTTCAAATGTTCTACTACTTTCTATGATGTTATGTTTTTTTTAAATACATGTGTTACAATGACCCAATTCTATCCAAAAAGATAAGATGATAGATGTTCAAGTGCTCCTATATACAAAAAATAATAATTAATGATATAAATCTATCCTTGAAGAAGAACTGGCAAGCCAGACCCTACTTATTTAATCTGGTACTGCTCTAAACATCATGTCTATATCATTCAATTAATCAATATGGTAATCTTTGGACATCTTATATTTTGTTTAATCAAGAAGGTATGGCAAAGAAGCCAATTTCAAAGATTTAATTTTGAAATCTTAGGATTTAAATTCTAAAATTTATGCCCTATCCTAAATGTCCATGAATTGTATTTACTTAATGCAATTTATTATTGAACTTTGCCAACAGTACTGAATGTGGCAGACAAAAAAAAATCAAAGTAATTAATTTGCAGCTAAAAACAATTCTTATATAGTTTTCAGCACCATAAAAGTATCTGAAACACCTAGCATGCCTTAAATTCAGTCAAAAATCAGGTAAAATAAAGATGCTTTTGCTGGTCAGCAGGGAAATACCAGAAGATAACTTCCCTGACTAACTTTGGTACAGAATTCCAAGGTGGCTCAATGCATCCTACAACTTAATACAAAACATACACACAGATTAAATAATCCCTGAAGATGTATTTCTAATGACCCTGGGTCAGAAGGAAATTGTAATTTGAGGCTGTAGGTCAGGGGTGTCAAACTGCCAAAGCTGCACCCACCCCATTGCCGGCAATGCAAAAAGAGTTATGATACGTCGCAAGACGTCACATGACGTGGCGAGTTTAACACCCGTGCTCTAGGTTCTTCAGTTGTTTGAAGTGCTAGAACAGTTGATAAGTGAAGATGTTTTGCATACTGTTATGTTTTCTCCTCCATCCTTCTTTGGATGTCAGACAATGTATGATTTTCCCATTAGGAATTTGAGACGTATTAATATTTTAATTTGGGATTGTTTAATTTTACTGCCTATTTGAATTAGCTGTTTTTATCATATTTTAATGATTGGCATTCTCTCTTTATTTTCAAAATCCATTTAGAACAGTAAAACATTATTAGACCACTTCAAAGCTGACACCTCATCTATTTTAAAGTTTTAATAAACTATTATCAACATAGGGATTTTACAATTTTACTCTTATCCAATGTAGTTATCTTTGTTTTTCTTAAGAAGTGAATGATATTAATAAGTCCTTCAGGTTGTTTTCTCTATTTTATGATGGTGTAAATAATGTCACCTTTATCTATAACGCCATGTTAAAGAACCTCCTGTCTTCTGTAAACAGTCTGGCTGTTTTGCTTTATGTTCAAGGAAAGAAATGAAGTAGAAATACTAACCTAGACACCACTGACCTGGATAGTGTTTATTGTGAAGGACTGCATATTTTCATGAATCATCGGGCAATAAATCAAAAAGATCAGTTGGAATGTACTACACAGCTGTTTTATTTGGTCATTATTTCATTCACACAGGCACTGCAGCCACTACAATGATTCATCATTTCCAAGGGCCTTCACCTCTTTTCTCTTAAGTCCTCATCAGTACATCCCAAGCGATTGAAGTGCGGGTAACTGGGAGCCTTCTCCGAAACTGTATCCATGTTTCATTTGACAAATCGTAGAGGCTTTTCACAAGATCCATTTGAAATTTGTTATCTTCAGCTTCAATAAATTTCTCAAAATCCAAGGCAAATTGGTCCCGATGAATTAAATATATGGAACCTTCAGCAGTACTACTTGCTGTCCAGTGAAGATTAGCTGTTTTGAAATAATGAAGCTGTACTTTTAAGTCCCCTCTGATTTCTGAAACAGGCGGACTTACTGCAATGATCCATTCTGATTTCCAGTGAAAGTTCCAGAATCTCCTATTCTGGTGGCTTTCCATGCAGACCACAAGATATGGTCTATTTCTAATTGTTTTTCTGTAAACCCGACAAACTCCTGAGATGTAATGCCTCTTCATGTATGCTTCCAAGGTCACATTAAGGGTTTCTCGCCACAATTCTGCCTTATCTCTCCTGATATTACAATAAAGCAGAATTTTGTCAGCTCTTCCATTCAGGTGATCGAATGTGAAGGAGAGCTTGATCTGTGGATCAAAGAAGCGGTCACCTTCCATGTCATTATGGCGAGTCACCAGAACTCTCTCCCCTTTTATTGTTGCGGTGGTGAAATTTTTCTTGGAATGATTAGCGCACACCTGAGCAACCTCGTACTTCATGAGTTTATCATCACAAACCAGAAAGCGAAGGTCTTCAAAAACATTCCTGAATTCACCTGGAGGGCATTGTTTTAACAAGCTGCATATGAATTTTATTTTGAGTGCATTAGCTGCTTCTTCTTGAGATACGTCGGTTTCCTCAGGGGGTGGTTGTTCTAAATCAGGCAAGGCGTCTGCAAAATGAAACAAGAGCTCTTTCAAATGTTCATGAATTAAACGTACACTGCTTACTGACATCTCTTCCAAAATAGAACGAAGTAGTTTTTCATTTTGAGTCTTTATTAATTGTCACTTCCAGAAATGAGTCTAGAACTTTCTAGGATTAAGCTAGATCTAGAATTGAATGTGAGCTCATCAGGAGTTTTAATGGAAGCTGTAAGATCTTAACATAGCAATTCATTGCAAACTAAATTTGAGCCAGCGGTGATGCTACTGAAAACACCCCTCCAATCCTAAAAATGAAATGCAATTTATGTTACATCAACTGAAATATTATTTATCACATTTGTAAGGCTGCCTGACTTCATAGCAACTCTACATGGTGCGCATATTAAAAATAAATTAGCAACAGATAAACCATACAACAGATTTCCAGAGAAAATAACCAACATTTTCTCAATCATACTGCATTCCCTCAAAGGGACTACTACTCAATCTGATACAAGGTCTGGTGAAAATGGCATAATTTAAGAGCCCATTTCAACAAGGCTATGATTGGGGCAATGCGACTCTCTGGACAGATGCGGTTCCAGAGGACAAATGCCACAACAGAGAATGACACTGTTTTAATTGCTGGGACGTAAAACATACCAGCTCTGTCAGATTGAATATTATAGGCGCACTCTGAAGGAGATATAGCATGTTTCATTCAGGCAGGCCTTGCGGAGGGCTTTATACAGTAGATGTAGAGGGCACAGAGAATGATCATGAAGGAAGGAAGAAAAGACCATAGCAAAGCAACAATCAGATAAGTTGGACTTGACCACATTTGAAGCCACTGGTTTGGCTAAATGACTCAGACCATCCCTAGTTCACATAGAGATAAAGCAAGGGGGGAAGGAGACTACAATAAAAGAAATACCGAGATACAAGATGTGGATTTGTTAGTCAGGTCTACTTTAAAGGGACGACACCATTCTCGTAAGTCTCCTATTCCAGGGGTCCCCAAACCCTGGGTCATGGACCGGTACCAGGCTGTGGCCTGTTAGGAACCAGACCACATTGCTGGAGGTGAGCGGCAGGTGAGCAAAAGTGTGCATGCACGGGATCTAGGTTGTGCGCTCCTTCCCCCCACCCCCGATCCATGAAAAAAAAAATCAAACACAAAACTGGTCCCTGGTGCAAAAAAGGTTGGGGACCACTGTTCTATTCTGCATCTAGACGGGCAGTTACCTTGACGACTAGAGATAGCCTCCAATTCTCAGAGCACGCACTATCAACAACCTTGCTGCAGCGTTGCTGGATGTACCAGCAGCAAGTAGATGTTCAGATAACCTATTTACAAAATATGGAGTCCTCGGTGCTCTCTGAACTTGGTTGTTTGGTTGCAGACATTTCATTACCCGACAAGGTAAGACCCTCTGTGAATGAGCGTTGTTCCATGTTTATATGCAGAAGTTTGGCATGCCAATTTTAATGTGTCTATGGGGTGGGGTGGGGTAGGGGGGATGCAGTAGGAGGAGATGGCTTTCTCCTTGGTTCCTCCTTGATTAGGGCACTGTTTTCTGCTATTAATCCTTGTTTATTTGAGTCTTAGCTACTGGAGACGATGTGTTCTGGTCTTTTTGTTTCCTTACTGCTTCTTTACTGCCTCTTGAATGGTGTGTAAATATGGTATGTAAATATACGTTGACAGCATCCAAGCACACTTTATTGTTTCTATTACTTTTTGTTTAGATTCAAAGCGGAGGATAGAGTAGCTGCAGTTACGTAATGCAGAGGGGAGCTTGAACATTTCTGCCAACCTGTAGTTAGGCTCAAGCAGCCCACACAAGTCTCAAAGATGCTTTTTTAAAAAAGGCAACTGGATTGTTTTTTCTCTTGAGGAAGAAGAAAAAGACATTTCGCTTCTCATCCAAGAGGCTTTATCAGTTATGGCATGATGGTTGGGGCGATGGAAGGATTAGTTCTGACAGGATGGGAGCAGGTTGGACCAAGGGCACAGATAAACCCCCAAGTGGCCTCAAGAGCTCTCAGGGAGAGTGCTAACGACCAGATGACTGCAAAGCAAGATGATCCTTCCAACTCCCCTACCTTCTGTCAGAACTTATTTCTAATTTTTAACTAATTTCTCATTTGACAAATTTCCCTGAGATGCTAGGAATCACTGTTTAAGTCCCCTGAAGATAGAAATAATATCCTGCATGCCTTCTGAAAATTTTAAGCATGGATAGAAAGGCTGAGATCCAAACAATATGAGATGTTCCTCAACCTATAGGCTAGGATGTCAACCAAGATCAAAGGAAAAGGGGAAGAGTCAGTGCATGTTAAGGCATGGTCACAGTTGTAAGATTAAGGGCAGCTAGAGTGACTCTGAAGAGTAACTTGAGTTTTATCTTGCTTTTACCAGGCGTTTCGGGTTGCTGGTCTTTTGCCGCTTGGGTATCCACTGCTTGCTTTGCTGCCGCTCCTGGCGCAGTCGCTGAAGGCTGTGGTTCCGTTGTTGGTTTTGGTGTTGGTTGAGTTGTTAATGGGGCTGCCGCAGGAGGAACAGCGGGGGCTGCTTTTTAGATAGATAGATAGATAGACAGACAGACAGACAGATTAAAAACAAAGAAAAATAACAACCCACAAAGACAAAACACTCGTTACCTTCAATTAAGTAGCAAGGGGTGACTTACCTGTTCCTTGCTTTGCTGCTGGTGCCCCTGTTGGAGCTTGTGGTTCTGTTGTCGGTTTTGCTGCAGGAGGAACGGTGGGACATGCTGATTTTTTTAAAAAAAATATAGACATTAAAAATACAAAGAAAACAACACACAAGGAAAGAAAAAGGAAAGATCTTTTCTGTAAGTAATTGATAAGAGATGACTTACCAGGAGCTTGGGGACTGGCTGCTGTTGCTGGTTGCGGAGCTGTTTAAGTTTTTTTTTTTTAAATTTTATTTCCCAGTGCATTTGGCGGAAGAAATAATAGAAGAAAAAATATTAGGACTTGTATATTAAAACTTGGCACAAAGAACAAACAATGAAATGTATTATCTTCAATTAAATAATAAGGGATGACATACCCGGTGCTTGCTTTGCTGCTGCTGCAGTTGCCGAAGGTTGAGGTTCCATTGTTGGTTGAGTTGTTAAAGGGGCCGCGGCAGGAGGAACGGTGGGGGCTGCTTTTTAGATATAGTTAGATTAAAAACATAAACAAAAATAATAACCCGCAAAAGAAAAAAAAACAAGGAAAGATATTATCTACATATTGTTATGTATTATATTTATGATTTAATTCTTTTTTTAAATTTTGTATTTTATTTTATTTTTTAACTTTTTATTGTTGTGAGCCGCCCTGAGTCCTTAGGGAGAAGGGCGGCATATAAATTTAATAAATTCAAATTCAAATTCAAATTTAAGCAATAATGGGAGACTTACCTGGTGCTTCCTTTGATGTGGGTGCAACCCCTGGAGCTTGTGGTTCTGTTGTCGTATTTGGTGCTGGCTGAGTTGTTAAAGGGGCCGCCGCAGGAGGAACGGTGGGGGCTGCTGAATGTTTTTTATAAAATATAGACACTCAAAACACAAAGAAAAATAACAACCCACCAATAAAACAAAAAGGAAAGATGTTTTTTGTAATAACTGATAAATGATGACTTACCAGGAGCTTGGGGACTGACTGCTGTTGCTGGTTGTGGAGCTTTTTTAAGGTTTTCAGTTTCAAGGGCATTTGGCAGAAGAAATAATGCAAGAAAAAAAATATTAGGACTTGTATATTAAAATTTGACACAAAGAAAAAAAGGAAGAGTGTTATCATTAATTAGGTGACTTAGCAGTAGCATTAAACCTAAGACTTATATACCGCTTCATACTGCTTTACAATCCTTTCTAAGTGGTTTACAGAGTCAGCATATTGCCCCCAACAATTTGGGTCCTCATTTTACCAACCTTGGAAGGATGGAAGGCTGAATCAACCTTGAGCCAGTGAGAATCGAACTGCTGACTGTTGGCAGAATTAGCCTGCAGTACTGCATTCTAACTACTTTGCCACCATAACTTACCTGGTACTTGAGTTGTTGCTGGAGCAACCCCTGGAGCTTGTGGTTCTGTTGGTGCTGGCTGAGTCACTAAAGGGGCTGCTGCAGGAGGAACGGTGGGACCTGCTGAATTATTTTTTTTTTTAAATATAGACATCAAAAACACAAGGAAAAACAACAACCCACAAAGAAACAAAAAAAAAGAAAAGATGTTATCTGTAATTATCTGATAAAGGGTATTTACCAGGAGCCTGGGGACTGACTGCTGTTGCTGGTTGTGGAGCTGTTTGAGGTTTTCATTTCCAAGGAGATTTGCCATAAGAAATTATACAAGAAAAAAAATTAGGTCTTGTATATTGAAGCTTGAAAAGAAGAGGGGAAAGCAGAAATAATGATACTGAATTTATATTTTTGCTTTTCAATATTTCTGTAGTAAGACTGTAAAATTCAGTCAATGTGGAATGTGAAAATCCCCATCCCACCTTGCAGTTTAACTTCCTGTTGAGGCTAAGACAGTTCTGGAGTGGACTTCTTGTCTGCAGACTGATCACTTACAAGTTGGGGAGGAACTTTTGGATCTCTCACAATAATTGCGTTTGAGAAACCGCAAGTGGTTGGAGTATGCAGAACTTATAAATAATTTCTGTTCCAAACCTCAAATAAATAATGGTCCAAATTATTCATTAAATGGTATGTAAGGTGTGATCCCCACCAGCCCGCACGCAATCCCACCCAGCATCACAAAGTTATGCTCCTGAAATGTGTTGGCAAATAGACAATTTAGTTGATACAATTTTTTTAAAAGAAATGTAATTAGGAACAGACATGGCAGAAAGAAATCAATTTCAGCCTATTTTATGGCATATTTTGAATAGAGCCTGAGGGTTATCAACTACTAGGATGTCTCTGGGAAATAGCCTGTCTCCATTTCATTCTTAAATCTCACAAAACTCTCTTGAAGGCTACAAATTTGCCTGAAAGTGGTATTTTGGGAGAATTTGGAGTCAAAACTGGTATCGAACTGGGAATGGTTTTCATCTCAGAAGTTACCTATTTCTATTTGATAGGGCCCGCAACTTGGGTGTCCTCCTGGATTCACGGATCACTTTGGAAGATCATATAGGAGCCGTGGCCAGGGGGGCTTTTGCCCAGGTTCGCCTGGTGCGCCAGTTACAGCCCTATCTGGACCGAGATGTGCTACGCACAGTCACCCATGTGCTCGTGACCTCCCGGCTAGACTACTGCAATGGTCTCTACATGGGGCTGCTCCTGAGGACCACTCGGAGGCTTCAGCTGGTGCAGAATGCAGCCGCGCGAGTTGTGATGGGAGTCTCCCGATACTTCCATGTAACACCTCTTCTCCGCGAGCTGCATTGGCTTCCTGTTGCCCTCTGGGTGAGATTCAAGGTGCTGGTGATGACCTATAAAGCCCTAAATGGCATGGGCCCGGATTATCTAAGGGAACACCTGCTGCCAGCGTCAATTGCCCATCGTCCTGTGCGCTCCCACAGGGAGGGCCTCCTCAGGGTACCGCCGGTCAAGGATTGCCGATGGGCAATCCACAGGGGGAGGGCATTCTCTGTGGGCGCGCCTGCCCTATGGAATCAACTGCCAACGGAACTCCGGACTGCCCCGACCTTCGTTCATTTCGCTGGGACCTAAAAACCTGGCTCTTTGAGCTATCTGGTCTGGACTGAGGGGTTTAATGTTTTTAAATTGTGATTTAATTTTTGCGGCTAGACTTAATTTAATTTTATTTTAATTTTATATTGGATTGTTTTTAAATTTTGCCTTGTAAACCGCCCTGAGTCCTTTGGGAATAGGGCGGTATATAAACCGAATAAATAAATAAATAAATAAATAAATAAATAAATAAATAAATATTTCACTCTTAATCTCCTCCACAAAATGAATGAAAATGTTCTAGTAGCATCATCAATCATTTTATGGCTTACTGGGACCCAACAGAAGGTTGATAGGCTGAAATGAGATCTACAATCCAGTGAATGTTGCCCTTCCAGTCTTATGGGTCTGACATGTTCCCAGGAGCTACCAACCAACACTATCCAGGTTCCTCCTAGAAATTCTGTTTTCAATGGAAATTATTTCCTGAGATCAAAATACCATCACCAGAAGTTCTTCAAACTATCAGCTGGGTTGTCAGCCGACATCTAGGAAACAGCAGAAAAGTCAGTGTGCATTAAGGGATTTGTGCCATTAAGGGCAGCTAGAGTGATGCTGAAGAGCAATCTGAATTTTATCTTGGTTTTACCAGGCGTTTCTGGTTTCTTGTCCTTTGCAGCTTGGGCATCCACTTCTTGTTTTGCTGATGCTGCTGGTGCAATTCCTGAAGGTTGTGGTGCTGTGGTCGGTTTTGGTGTTGGTTCAGTTGTTAAAGGGGCCACTGCAGGAGGAATGGCAGGAGCTGTTTGATAGATGATAGATAGATAGATAGATAGATGATAGAAAAATATAGTTAGAATAAAAACATACGTAAAAATACCAACCCACAAAAGAAAAAAACCCAAGGAAAGGTATTATATTCATTTAAGGAGAGAGAGAGATTTAAAAAGCATAACAATAAGAACCCCAAAAGAAAAAAACAAGGAAAAGTGTAATCTGTCATGGTTCCGATGCTAAGATCAACAAAATCAGAACTCGGAGGATAGAGGTTTCCTCAAAGAACATGTTTATTGGTTACAAAATATCGGCACGGTCAAAAGTGAAACCAAGTCTGAAATTCCCTCCGAAGTGTTACACTATTACAAAGTCAAACTTCCCATCTCATTGCTATATAATCATCTACATTCCCCAGTAGAATAACTTGGTGGGCTTTCTAACAAAATGCCCAACCCTCTTAACCTAACTGATAGAATGACCTTGGTTCCCATGGGACCCAGAATTGTTTAGACTAGGAAAAGGACTCTGCACCCCCTCCCTTTCTTGTGGCAACCTAGAATGAGCAAGATGGCATCAGCCAGGTTCGTTGTAGAGTTGACATAATCTTTAAGTAATATGGACTGACTTACCCGGTGCTTGCTTTGTTGCTGGTCCACCTGCTGGAGCTTGTGGTTCTGTTGTCGGTTTTGGTGCTGGCTGAGTCGTTAAAGGGACTGTCGCAGGAGGAACAGTGGGACCTGCTGATTTTTTTAAAAAATATAGATATTAAAAACACAAAGAAAAACAACAATCCACTAAAGAAACAACAAAAAAGATGTCATCTCTAATTAACTGATAAGGGATGACTTACCAGGAGCTTGGGGACTGGCTGCTGTTGCTGGTTGTGGAGCTGTTTGAGGTTTTCATTTCCAAGCAAATTTGTCAGAAGAAATAATATAAGAAAAAAAATATTAGGACTTGTATATTAAAGCTTGAAAAGAAAGGGGGGAAATAAGCAGAAATAATGATACTGAGCTTATATTTTGCTTTTCAAGATTTCTGTAGTAAGACTGAAAAATTCAGTCAATTTGGAATGCAAAAATACCCATCCCAAACAATTTCAAAACAAGGAAAAATGTTATCTTCAATTAAGTAATAAGGGATGATTTACTTGGGGCTGTTTTTCAGCTGTTTCAGGTTTTCCCCCCAAGTGATTTTGCCAAATTTTATTGTTACAAGAAGAAATATTAAGCCATGCATATTGAAACTTAATAGGAAGGAGAACAAAGCAAAAACTTTTCAAGGTTTTTGTAATAAGACTGAAAATTCTTGCTGAAGAGATTCACTTTTCAGAATGAAATGGACAGTATATAAATTTAATAAATAAATAAATAAATAAAGACAGTTTGGAAGGTCCGAAACCTCTTATCACCTTGAGCTTTACTCTCTGGTTGAGGCTGAGATGGTGCTGGAGTGGGCTTCTTGTCTGCAGGCTGATCACTTACAGGTTGGAGAGGGCCTTTTGCACTCACAGTAGCTGAAAATGAGAAATTGAAAATGGTTTGAGCATGCAGAACTTAAAAATTATTCATAAAACAATACGTAAGTGTGGTCTCCATCACCTCATCTGCAGTCCAATCCAACACCACAAAGCTAGTCTGAAACATGTAGGCAAATAGACAATTGTGTTGATATGATTTTTTTTAAAAAAATAATAATTCAGAATATGCATGCCAGAAGGAAACAAATTTCAGCCCAGCAACTAGGATATCTCTGGGAAAGAGCTTGTCTCCATTCCATACTTAATAGCAGTAGCAATAATACTTCGATTTATATGTCATTCCATAGTACTTTACAGCAGGTGTCCCCAACCCCAGGTCCGTGGACCAGTACCGGGCCGCAGCATGTCAGCAACTGGTACACACAAACAAGCAAAGCCCCATCCACACGATGCAGGCAACACAAAACCACGCACCCTCCAGTCCGCGGAAAAACCTCTCTCCACAGAACCGGTCCTAAGTGCCCAAAAGGTTGGGGACCTCTGTTTTACAGCACTCTCTGACTGGTTTACAATGTCAGCCTATTGCCCCCAACATTCTGAGTCCTCATTTTGCTGACCTCAGAAGGATAGAAGGCTGAATCAACCTTGAGCGGGTCAGGATTGAAGTCCTGGCTGTGGGCAGAGTTTGCCTGCAATGCTGCATTCTAACCACTGTGCCACCAGGGCTCCTTAAGTCTCTCGAAACTCTCTTAAAGGCCTTAGACCTGCTTGAAAGTGGTGTTTTGGGAACTTTTGAAATGGAGATTGTAGGACTGGTTTTTATCCCAGGTGTCACCTACGCCCTTTTTTCACTCTTAACTACCCCCACAAAACAATTGAAAATGTTCATTCCAACATATTCTTGTGGCATCATCACATGATCAGATGGCTTACTGGGACCATCCAGAAAACATGTAGATTGAATTGAGACTCACAAACCAGAAAATGTTGCCTATACTGTATACTGTTGTATGGGTGTGAAATGTTTTCCTGAGATTACAGGCAACATTGTTTAAGTCCCCCATATATAAAAACTACTTCCGCTGTGCTTCTACATCTTTTTAAAGCAACTGTAGAGGGCTGACACTCAAATACCCTCCTCAGATGTTCTTTGAGTTATTGGCTAGGATGTCAGGCAAGATCAAAGGAAAAGCAGAAGAGTTAATCCATGTTAATGCACGGCCACCCCTCATGTTATTAATGGTATTCGGAATGTCCCTGACAAGCAATTTGAATTTCATCTTGGTTTTACCAGGACTTTCTGGTTTCTTGTCCTTTGCAGCTTGGGCATCCGCTACTTGCTTTGCTGCTGGTGTGGCCCCCGGAGCTTGTGGTTCTGTTGTTGGTTTTGGTGTTGGCTCAGTCGTTAAAGGGGCTGTCACAGGAGGAATGGTGGGACCTGATTTTTTTTTTTAAAAATGACATTAAAAAGACAACGAAAAACAACGACTCACAAAAAAAGGAAAGATGTTATATCTAATTAACTTGACAAGAGGTTATTTACCAGGAGCCTGGGGACTGACTGCTGTCACAGGTTGTGGAGCTGTTTGAGGTTTTCATTTCCACGGGCATTTACCAGAAGAAATAATACAAGGAGGAGGAAAAAAAAAAGTAGAACTTGCAGGGTGAAACTTGAAACAAGAGGTAAACATAAGAAATGTAATGATCCTGAAATTTCATTCTGCCTTTCAAGATATCTGTAGTAAGACTGAAAATTCAGAGAATTTGGAATATCAGAATCCCCATCTCAGCTTGCACTTTAATTCCCTGTTAAGGCTGAGATGGTTCTGGAGGGACTTCTTGCCTTCTGGCTGATCAGTTATAAGTTGGGGAGGGACTGAGGGGTCCTTGGTGCTCTCTGAGCTTGATTGTTTTCTTGTAGACGTTTCATGGCCAACTAGGTAACTTCATCAGTGCTAGTAAGGGGATAGGGTTTGCTTTCATTTTATATCCTAGTGCATGAGTGTCAAACTGCCGGGCCACGGGCTGGTTGCATCATACAGAGGCTGTGCGCACCCCAGCTCCGGCAATGCAAACAAAGTTGCGATATGTCGTGACACGTCACGTGACGCGGCGAGTTTGAAACCCGTGTCCTAGTGGCTGACTCTAGTGGAAATGTTCTTGTAGGTTCTTTGATTGGGCTGTTTCCTGATAACTTGTTTGGCAGTTCCTTGATTGGTGTGTTCAGTATTTCTCCAAAGACCCCTCATTTCAACCCTCAGCTAAAAATATTCTCCTTTATGGGGAGGGACTTTTTCACACGAATATGCAATTCACATGAAACATGGGCTCAATGTTATTTCCCATATCAAATGGTGAAATTATAACAGTAGACATCCTCATGAATAAATACATTAGGCAAAGAAATTTTTTGTTTCATCCATGCTGAGAAGATCTAGACTTAGAGAGATATAAAGGCTCCTGTAGCTCTTTTTTTCTCCTTTAGGAATTCTCTATGTTGATCAGCTACCACGCTGGGTCCCCATTCCTGCTTCCAATTGGTTTTAACATTGAATTGTTTTCTTCTGAGATTGTGTCTCCCATTGGGTTTCTGGCATTGACACAACAGCCAATGAATAAATTGTGTCTGCGCACAGTAGGAGCCTCACATGATTCTGCTTTTTTCTCTGGATCACCGGGCCAAAAAAACCCCCAGTCACAACTTCCTTAAATCATGGGCTATATTTTGCTAAGCCATTTGCCCACTTACAGTTCTAAAAATATTTTTTTACCAACAAATAACTAATAGTAAAAAATCTCTGATCAGCTAGAATGCCTACATTGTGACAATTTACTTTTTTTTGTTTGTGTTAACTTTTTACCAGGTTTTTCCAGTTCCTTTGATGTTGGAAGGTCCACAGGCTGTTTTGTTGTTGTTGTAGCATCTTGTGGTTTTTTAACTTCTGTTGGTGCTGGTTCAGTTTTGGAAGGGCCTGCCTTAAAAGTAACACCTCGGACTGGGATTTTGGGAGAAAAAAAAATACACATAATGTATATATGCCCCAATATATTTATTTTCTGGGAAAGCTTGCCAGAACTCTGTAACATGAACACTGAAAAACGTGTTTAACAGCTTTGAAAAAAAACCAAGGAAAACCTAACATGCGGATATATAAACCTTAATAAGGAATAATCTTTCCCAGGAATACACTGTTTTTACCTTTAACACTGGATGATTTTGGAGTGGAAGATATAGTGTTCTAGTTATACTTTTTTCTCTTAGACAGTTCAGTAGAAGATGCATCTAAGCAAGTGCAGTGCACAAAAGGTTCATCTGCAAATTAACTGACATTTATTGTTTTGCATTGGGATGAACAAGGTTTTGGGAACAAAGGATATAGCATGGTTTCAAATAATATGCTGAACAAAATGCTTGACCAATGCTGTGATTGGTCAAGACAAACTGGTTTTTAAAAAAGTTGACTCACATTTCAGTGTAGTTAGTTGAGGACACTTACAGATAAAGGTGATCCTTGACTTACAAACACAACCGGAACTAGAATTTCCATTGCTGACTGAGCAAGAAAGTTCTTAACTGAGTCACGCCTGATTTTATGACTTATTTTTTTTGGCCGTTGTTATTAAATGAACCACTGCACGGTTGTTAAATGAATCATATAGTTGTAAACAAATCCAGCTTCCTCCTATTGACTTTGCATGTTGGAAACTGGCTGGGACGGTTGCAAATGGTTGTCACATGATCACATGACAAATGTATCTATGACAAATATATGCCCATTGCCAAGTGCTGGAATTTTGATCACATGACCACGGGGAGACTGCAATGGTTGTAAGTGCAAGGACTGGTCAAAAAATCATATGTCTCACTGTCACTAAACTGACGGCTGTACATCAGTTTGCCACAATTTGCCTCGTGATATAAAATTTATAGTTTGGCACCTGATGTTGGAGGGGGGCATGGAAGCAATAAGATTGCTTCTGGCAGCCATATGTAGCTCAGGAGATTATCACTCTAGTTAAGTGTATCTAGATCAGGGGTAGGCAACCTCGGCTCTTTCATGACTCATGGACTTCAACTCCCAGAATTCCTGAGCCAGCTTGGCTCAGTTTGGAAACCTCTCTTTCCCCTCAGCATGGCTGGCTCAGGAATTCTGGGAGTTGAAGTCCATGAGTCATAAAAGAGCCGAGGTTGCCTACCCCTGATCTAGAGTGACCCTGAAGAACAACTTGAGTTTTATTTTGGTTTTACAGGGCGTTTCGGGTTTCTTGTCCTTTGCAGCTTGGGCATCCACTGCTTGCTTTGCTGTTGCTTCTGGTGCAGGCGCTGAAGGTGGTGGTTCTGTTGTTGGTTTTGGTGTTGGTTGAGTTGTTAATGGGGCTGCCACAGGAGGTATGGCAGGAGCTGTTTAATAGATGATAGATAGATAGATAGATAGATAGATAGATAGATAGATAGATAGATACAAAGATAATGATGATGATGATAGATAGATAGATGATAATGATGATGATGATAGATAGATGATGAAGATGATAGATAGATGATAGATGATAAATAGATAGATAGATAGATATAGTTAGAATAAAAACATACGTAAAAATACCAACCCACAAAAGAAAGAAAAAACAAGGAAAGGTATTATCTTCATATAAGCAATAATGGGAGACTTACCTGGTGCTTCCTTTGATGTGGTTGCAACCCCTGGAGCTTGTGGTTCTGTTGTCGGTTTTGGTGCTGGCTGAATTGTTAAAGGGGCTGCCGCAGGAGGAATGGTGGGGGCTGCTAGATAGATAGATAGATAGATAGATAGATAGATAGATAGATAGATAGATAGATAGACAGATAATGATGATGACGATAGATAGATGATAGATAGATGATAGACAGATAATGATGATGATGATAAATAGATGATAGATAGATGATTGACGATGATAGATGATAGATAAATAGATGACAATAGATAGACAGACAGATGATGATGTTAGTTGATAGATGATGATAGATGATAGACATAGATAATGATGATAATGATAAATAGATGATAGAGATAATAGATGATTGACGATGATAGATAAATAGATAACAGTAGATAGATAGATAGATAGATAGATAGATATAGTTAGAATAAAAAATATGTAAAAATAACAACCCACAAAAGAAAAAAACAAGGAAAGTTATTATCTTCATTTAAGCAATAATGGGAGACTTACCTGGTGCTTCCTTTGATGTGGTTGCAACCCCTGAAGCTTGTGGTTCTGTTGTCGGTTTTAGTGCTGGCTGAGTCGTTAAAGGGGCTGCCGCAGGAGGAACAGTGGGACCTACTGAGTGGTTTTTATAAAATATAGACACTAGAAACACAAAGACTAACAACAACCCACAAAAACAAAACAAAAAGGAAAGATGTTGTCTCTAATTAACTGATAAGGTGTGACTTACCAGGACCCTGGGGACTGACTGCTGTTGCTGGTTGTGGAGCTGTTTGAGATTTTCATTTCAAAGTAATTTGCCAGAAGAAATAATACAAGAAAAAATAATACAACTTGTATATTAAAACTTTGCACAAATAACAAACAAGGAAAGGTGTTATCTTCAATTAAGTAAGAAAAGGTGACTTACCTGCTACTTGCGTTGCTGCTGGAGCAACCCCTGGAGCTTGTGATTCTGTTGTCGGTTTTGATGCTGGCTGAGTCGTTAAAGGGGCTGCCGCAGGAGGAATGGTGGAACCTGATGAATGGTTTTTATAAAATATAGACACTCAAAACACGAAGAAAAACAACAACCCACAAAGAAAAAAAGAAGGAAAGATGGAATCTCTGAATGATAAGGGGATATTTACCAGGAGCCTGGGGGCTGCTGATTGTTGCTGGTTGTTGAGCTGATTGAGGTTTTCATTTCCAAGGCAATTTGTCAGAAGAAATAATGGGAGAAGAAAAAAATATTAGGATGATAGAGATAGATGAATAAATAAATAAATAATAGAGAGCCAGTTTGGTTTAGTGGTTTGGGCACCAGACTAGAAAGTGGGAGATGCTGAGTTCAAGTCACATCTTAGCCATCAAAGCCAGCTGGCTGACTTTGGGCCCATCCCTCTCTCTTTCAGGACTGTTGTTGCAGGGAAAATTAGGATGAAGAAGGTGTATGGGGTATGTTCCCCATATTGAATTATTTGTAAAAATAATACAGGTGTGATGCAAGAAAATAAATAAAAATAATATTTTTAAATAAATAAATAGATCACCATTATCATTTTAGCCATTGTCTATCCACTGCAGCATGAAAGTCTCTTCCTCATGTTTCCAACCAATACAATCCTGAGCTGAGCACCAAAGAATTGAGGCCTTTGAACTATGGTGCTGGAGAAGACTTCTGTGAGTCCCTTGGACTGCAAGGTGATCAAACCGGTCAGTCCTAGAGAAGATCAACCCTGACTGCTCTTTTGAAGGCCAGATTCTGAAGTTGAAACTCAAATAGTTTGGCCACAATGAGAAGGAAGGACTCACTGGAGAAGAGCCTAATGCTGGGAAAGGTTGAGGGGAAGAGAAGAAGGGGACGCCAGAGGTGGCTGGATGGAGTCACTGAAGTAGTAGGCATGAGCTTGAATGGACTCCAGAAGATGGTAGAGGACAGGAAGGCCTGGAGGAATGTTGTCCATGGGGTCGCGATGGGTCAGATACGACTTCATAAATAACAACAACGTACACTATATATATATATATACACATACATACATACAAGGAAAAATAATGAAACTGAAATTATATTCTGCCTTTCAAAATTTGCTTAGTAAAACTAAAAATTCAGACAATTTGGAATGTCAAAATTCTCATCCCACCTTGTTGAGGCTGAGATGGTTGTGGAGTGGACTTCTGGTCTCCAGGAAGATCACTTCCAGGTTGAGGAGGGACTTTTGCATCACTCACAATATCTGTAGATGAGAAATACCAAGCAGTGTGAGTAAAGAGGGCTTGTGAACAATTTATATTACAAACAGGAACAATGAGACAATAGCCCAAGGTATTCATTTTTCAGTAAGCAATTCATGCGAAACTAAGTTCCTCTTTTATTGCATATATCAACTGGTGAAATTATAACGGAGCAATTCCTTATTAAGAGATTTGGCGTGGATGGAATTTTTTTCTTTGACGTATCCTAAAAGGTTTTCAGACTGGGAGAACGGATGGATGTCTGGCAAAAGGAGGATGTGTCCTCTTTGTTATCCTCATGATCTCCATCTGGAAAGCACAGCCTTAAAATCAAACGTTGTCCAGCTTTGTAAGTATCTCTTTCTGAGCAGTTTTTCTCCATGGCACACTGCCTCCTAAAGAAGTACTAATGGAACCTCAAGTTAACAAGCTCTGCTCTGATCTTGATTAGTACTCTCTCTCCAGCTTGCACTGATGCCTGAAATTGTCAAGACTTAATCAGTTACAGGTTGAAGGCTTTTGCCCCTTAACTGGTTCTGACACCTTCCTGTAATTGAAAATCTTTCTTATGCTGGAAAAAGTAATTTCACATAGGCTCATTCTTGTAGACCCAAGTACTACCAATGCCTCCTCCTCCTCCTCCTCCTCCTAGTTTTACTTTTTAATTTTTTTTGCAGGTTACAAGAAAATCAAATAGTGTGTCCTCCCCGCCCCCCGCCATTTGTTCTGTTTTCCAAATATCCATGTTCTCCGTTGCCAGGTTCAGAAATTTGATAATCCGATTCTCAAAACCAGGGAACTCCAAACTTGGCAATTTTGAAACTCGTGAATTTCCTCTGCCAGAATTTCTTAGCCAGCCATTCTATCTAGATTGCAGTACAGATAGTCCTTGACTTACGATCGCAATTGAGCCCAACATTTCTGTTGCTAAGCGAGGCATTCGTTAAAGTGAATGTTACCCCATTTTACTATCTTTTTTGCCACCCTTGTTAAAAAAAATCACTGCAGCCATTAATAGCACGGTTGTTAAGTGAATCTGGCTCCCCCATTGACTTTGCTTGTCAGAAGGTTGCAAAAGGGGATCACATGACCTTGGATATGCCTCAGTTGGCCAGACTCTGAATTTTGATCACATGACCATGGGGATGCTGCAATGGCCATAAGTGTGAAAAACGGTCATAAGTCACTTTTTCCCATGCAGTTGCAATTTCGAAAGGTCACTAAATGAACTGTTATAACTAGAGGACTACCTGTACTAGAGGCGTTTCTTTCTTGTTTGCTTGTTTTGCAGATATTCACATCTAGCCTGATTAGGATGTTGGAGACCTTGTGTGGACTTGCCTGACACTGCCTAAGTGTCCTCATTGCTTAAGCTTTTTGTATTTCCAGATATGCTTCTCCTCTAACATCTGGACCACTTTCTTTGTGACAGACCCAAAAAACTAGTCACAACTTCCTTTACGGATGGTATTTTGCTAATACGTTAGCCCACATACATTTTTAAAAATAATTTTTACTAACAAAAGATTGATAGTAAAAATCTCTGGCCAGCTAGAATGCCCACATTGTGACAATTTACCATTCTTCTAGTTTTACCATGTTTTTTGGGTGCCTTTGTCTTTGATGTTGGATTGTTTGGTTGTTGTTTTAGCATCTGAAGATAGTGGTGGGCCTGGGAGTTAGGGAAAAAACCCAAACCATATATTTACATAATCCAGTTTGATTCACTGGTTAAGGCATCGGACTAGAAATCAGGAGACTGTGAGTTTATTTATTTAAAATATTTATATAGCTACCCATCATATACCAAACCCCAAGTGGATCCCAATCAAGAATGAAAACAATATAAACACCATATAAAAACTACTCTCTATTCTAGTTGTGCCTTAGGCCTGAAAGCTGGCTCAGCGGCTTTGGGTAAATCAGTTTTTCTCAGTCCATAACATCAGCTTGGGCAACAAGCTAGTCCAGGGGTAGGCAACCCTGGCAATTCCTGAGCCAGCCATGCTGAGGGGAAAGGGAGAGGTTTCCAAGCTGAGCCATGCTGGCTCAGGAATTCTGGGAGTTGAAGTCCATGAGTCATAAAAGAGCCAAGGTTGCCTACCCCTGGCCTAGGCCTAGGCCGCTTTATGACTGGTGGACTTCAACTCCCAGAATTCCTGAGCCAGCCATGCTGAGGGGAAAGGGAGAGGTTTCCAAGCTGAGCCATGCTGACTAGGCAATTCTGGGAGTTGAAGTCCACGAGTCATAAAAGAGCCAAGGTTGCCTACCCCTGGCCTAGGCCTAGGCCGCTTTATGACTGGTGGACTTCAACTCCCAGAATTCCTGAGCCAGCCATGCTGAGGGGAAAGGGAGAGGTTTCCAAGCTGAGCCATGCTGACTCAGCAATTCTGGGAGTTGAAGTCCACGAGTCATAAAAGAGCCAAGGTTGCCTACCCCTGAGCTTGTCAGTCAATTCCTGTTGCAACCCATGGATCAACACTAGATTGAGCCCAAAAAAGAAGAGCGGACTCTACACTTGTGGGAAAACACTAGGAGGGAAGGGGAAAAAAAACTCCATATATCTATTTTCTAGAAAGTTTGCTAGAACGCTGTAACAAGATCAATTGAAAAAAAAAATACTTAACAAATCTGGAAGAAACCTAAAGAAAGGTAAAGGTAAAGGTTCCCCCGCACATGCGTGCTAGTCGTTTCCATCTCCGTTTCAAACCCGAAGAGCCAGTGCTTGTCCGAGGACGTCTCCGTGGTCATGTGGCCGGCATGACTAGACGCCAAAGGCGCACGGAACACTGTTACCTTCCCACCGTAGTGGTCCCTATTTTTCTACTTGCATTTTTTTTACGTGCTTTCGAACTGCTAGGTTGGTAGAAGCCATGATGCAGAAGGTGAGGTAGTTACATTTTGATAATTTATCATTTCTTTGGTTTTACCAGGTTTTTCCTTTGTCTCAGAGGTTGGAACGGCCTCAGGTTGTTTTGATGTTGCTTTAGCATCTGTAGGTGGTTGACTTGCACCCTCTTTTGGTGCTGGTTCAGTTTTTGATTGGCCTGTTTCAACCGTAGCAGCAGGATCTGGAATTTTGGAGAAAAAAATAAATAAATACGAAATACCTCTTACAGAAATTCATGCATTTTTGTTTCTGTAAAAGCTCTCAATGGTGAGATGGGTGGAGTATAAATTTAACAAACAAATAAAGCTTGCTAAGTCCCTTAATCCCACTGAAAAGATTGTTTAACAAATTCTGAGGCTAAAACAGAAGTCTAAAATATTGACTCTGTGTATGTGTATGCACGTGGGCCTCAAAGGACAGATGCTAAGCATTTATATTATTAGGAAAAAACAGCTACATCAAACAAAAAGAGGATATATTACCCTTGTTTTTAGCATTGGAGGACCCTGGCGTTGAGGTCTGGTTTGCTGTCTTCTTTTTTGAAAACATTTACAGCGACTGCAAATGAATATAGATGAGAAAATTGTTATGTTCTGCACACAAAATGATACCAATTCCGAGGATCGGTTCAGACTGTCACGCACTGTGACCTGGAGAATTGCCAGAGAAAACAATTGTTTTGTCATTCTATGACATCAAGGGAAATGGAACCATCAACGTTTCTTGATGGTTACATCTGGATTCAAGAGTTTCTGAGTTTTCCGCAGTGCAGAGCAAGATTTATGGAAAGTTCTGAACAGGAGTGACTATAGCTTGGATGTGCTACTGTCATTTGCAAACCTTTCAAAGATTTGTGCCTCTTTAAAATTTTTGCATAACTTATATGCATTTAATTCAATAAATTGAGATGACCGTACATCTAATTATTATTTTTTAAATGTCAGGTTACAAATTAGTTGATATTAGATAGATAGATAGATAGATAGATAGATAGATAGATAGATAGATAGATAGATAGATAGATAGATAGAAAAGACAATTTTGAACTGAGATAGGGAACTTTTTGATACTGAAAAGAGGCACTTGGACTTCAAATAATGCTCTGGACATCATGCTTCAATGTTTTGGATTAGAACAAGTTCTTTTTAATGGATTCACATCCAAATTTAATTAGTTTGTTTACTAATTTCATAATTTTTCCCATCAGGTTAAAACATTAAAATTTGGTACCTGTATTGCTAGCGCTGTGAGAGTTACACCAGAACTTCTCTGGGATGCATGTGACTCTGGGACCACAGACTGTATCATTCTATTGTGTATTAAAATAGTCTAATAAATTTTTGATTCATCATGCATGTGAGATACCTATCAGTGATGTTGTAGTCATAGTCACAAAAACACGTGACAAACGTTTGGGTATCATTCATGTTCCCTCTATAGCTCTTGATAGGGTAGCACAAAGGTCTTCAAACTTGGCCCTTTTATGACTTGTGGATTTCAAATCCCAGAATTCCTCAGCTAGCCATGCTGGCTGAGGAATTCTGGGAGTTGAAGTCCACAAGTCATAAAAGGGCCAAGTTTGAAGACTACTGGGGTAGCATGTTTCCTGAATCCAACACTGATCATTGTAATTTCTTAAGACTACTATAATTTGTATTATGTGGGCTAGCTTTGAAGAAGCTACATCTGGCATAGACACAAAGGCATGTTTGCTGATGGGAGTTAAGCAGTATGGCAGTTGTACCTTTTCCTGGATTATGAAACAGTGAGGACAACAGGTCATATTTTGGTTATATCTCAGTTAGACTGAGCATTTAGATGTATTCCAGATCCCATGTTTTGGATCATAGCAACAGCCAGTCTGATTGACCAATTTCAATCTATTTCATATTCTTTTCAATTTTCCTAATGCATACTAGTAGAACGGTTTGTCTTCAGAAGTTGTGGGTGTTCCATCACTGGAGGTTTTTTTTTAGAAGAGATTGGACAGCCATTTGCCCAGAATGGTTTAGGCGGGTCTCCTGCTTGAGCAGAGGGCTGGACTAGAAGACCTTCAAGGTCCCTCCCAACTTTGTTATTCTGTAATCTGTTATTTTATGGGAACCTTTTGCACTGAAACAAAAATCTTTCCAAGAGAATATTAACTGACCAAATATTAAATAACTTTGCATTCAACATATTGATTTATTTACAGGGAAAAAGAGGATTGTGTTATTGTTCGTTTAACTAGATGGAGAATTGCAGGTAGTACATTCGTGTTGGCTGCTTCTACACAAATTCCTGACAGTTAGAACAACTAACCAGTGGAACAAGAACAGAAGTGGTGAATGCTCCAACACTGGAAGTTTTTAAGAAGAGACTGGACAGCCACTTGTCTAAAATGGTATAGGGTTTCCTGCCTTAGCAGGGGGTTGGACTAGATGACCTCCAAGGTCCCTTCCAACTTCTTCTTCTTCTTCTTCTTCTTCTTCTTCTTCTTCTTCTTCTTCTTCTTCTTCTTCTTCTTCTTCTTCTTCTTCTTCTTCTTCTTCTTCTTCTTCTTCTTCGTTGCGAAGTCGTGTCCGACCCATCGCGACCCTATGGACAACGTTCCTCCAGGCCTTCCTGTCCTCTACCATCTTCTGGAGTCCATTTAAGCTCACGCCTACTGCTTCAGTGACTCCATCCAGCCACCTCATTCTCTGTCATCCCCTTCCTCTCTTGCCCTCAACCTTTCCCAGCATTAGGCTCTTCTCCAGTGAGTCCTTCCTTCTCATTAGGTGGCCAAGGTATTTGAGTTTCAACTTCAGGATCTGGCCTTCTAAAGAGCAGTCAGGGTTGATCTCCTCTAGGACTGACCGGTTTGATCGCCTTGCAGTCCAAGGGACTGGCAGGAGTCTTCTCCAGCACCATAGTTCAAAGGCTTCAATTCTTTGGTGCTCAGCCTTTCTTATGGTCCAACTTTCACTGCCATACATTGCAACTGGGATGATGATGATTAATTATTATTATTATTATTATTATTATTATTATTATTATTATTATTATTATTATTATTATTATTTATTTATTTTCATCATCGTCCCATTGGAAGTCCTCTGGTCTTGTGCATGGGTAACGAAGTGTCTAGAGATCACGAGCACGTGATTATTTGGTGCAGGCAGCCTTTAAACTCAGCAGGGGTCTTCAAACTTGGCCCTTTTACGACTTGTGGACTTCAACTCCCAGAATTCCTTCCGGAATTCTGGGAGTTGAAGTCCACAAGTCGTAAAAGGGCCAAGTTTGAAGACCCCTGCAAGACTGGCCAGAAGGCTGAAGCCCGGCGGGGGAGAAGGAACGCCCTTCTACATAGCTCCCCCATCACCTCCCGCGGGCGCTGGGCAAGCGCGGCCGTCGAAAAGCAAAGGCAGGCAGCCCCTTGCCCGCCCCTTGTGACGTCGAGGTGGCCCCGCGGAGCTGCCGGCTGGCGCCACAGAGGGTCACCTCCCGCCCGGCTTTCGACTGGCCGCGGGCAGGCGGGCAGCAGGGAAGAGGAGCCGCGGGGAAGATCAGCGAGCCGGGCAGCGCGCTGGGAGCTGCTGAGACCATCGCAGTAAGGAACAGGCGCTCGGGCCACGCGGAGGAGGGAACGGCAGCACCATGGAGAACAAATATCCTTGGCTCGGAAGGAGGAGAGGGAGGGAGGGAAAGAGGGAGGACAGCCTTGGAGTGCCGCTTCCCCAACGCGGCGCCCTCCAGCTGAGCAGAGACCGCAGCACCCCAGATTCCTCAGCCGTTGAACCCTTGGTCGGATTGGCGAGGGATTCCTGGTGTGTGTGTGTGTGTGTGTGTGTGTGTGTGTGTGTGAGAGAGAGAGAGAGAGAGAGAGGGGGGGGGGTCCCCAGGTTATCTGTGGGCATCGTTTTTGAGCAAGGATGCACCACCTGTTGAGTGCAGAGGAGAGCAGCAAAGCGAGGAATTCCTGGTCTGTGTGTGTGTGTGTGTGTGTGTGTGTGTGAGAGAGAGAGAGAGAGAGAGAGAGAGAGAGAGAGAGAGAGAGAGGGGTCCCAGGTTATCTGTGGGCATCGTTTTTGAGCAAGGATGCACCACCTGTTGAGTGCAGAGGAGAGCAGCAAAGCGAGGAATTCCTGGTGTGTGTGTGTGTGTGTGTGTGTGTCTGTGTCTGTGTGTGTGTGTGTGTGTGAGAGAGAGAGAGAGAGAGAGAGAGAGAGAGGGGTCCCAGGTTATCTGTGGGCATCATTTTTGAGCAAGGATGCACCACCTGTTGAGTGCAGAGGAGAGCAGCAAAGCGAGGAATTCCTGGTGTGTGTGTGTGTGTGTGTGTGTGTGTGTGTGTGTGAGAGAGAGAGAGAGAGAGAGAGAGAGGTCCCAGGTTATCTGTGGGCATCGTTTTTGAGCAAGGATGCACCACCTGTTGAGTGCAGAGGAGAGCAGCAAAGACGTTCAGGGGACCAAGGTTGCTAAGGTTGAGAAACGCCAGACCAAACTCGCTTGCTTATACTGGACAAGTGTTGCTCAATAAACGACACGGGTTTTATTCCCATTCGCTTGGAATGCTGCATCCGGGACTGGAGGCTAAAACATAGAAAGAACGGTGGCTGGAATTGGCTGTGTCTAGTTCAGGGGTAGGCAAAGGCTCTTTCATGACTCATGGACTTCAATTCCCAGAATTTCGGAGTCAGAAAGGGAGAGTGAGCCTTTCTGACTCAGGAATTCTGGGAGTTGAAGTCCATGAGTCATAAAAGAGCCAAGGTTGCCTATCCCTGGTCTAGTTTATTTATTTATTTATTTATTTTATTTTAATTCCATTTATATCCCACCCTTCTCTGAAGACTCAGGGCGGCTTACAAGCTTAGCAGTAGCCTTCATTCTATGTATATGCCTGCTTATTAGGGCTTTCACACACACCCAAGCGGCATTATTGCAAAGTCAGCTTAATTGCCCCCAACAATCTGGGTCCTCATTTTACCTACCTCGGAAGGATGGAAGGCTGAGTCAACCTTGAGCCTGGTGGGATGTGAACTTGCACTAATTGCAGGCAGCTGGTGTTACTTAAGGAGGCCTTAGCCCACTGCTCCACCAAGTTTAATGAAGAGAAGGATGAGAGGACAATGGATGACATGATAGCCATGTTCCAATATCTCAGGGGCTGCCACGAAGAAGAGGGAGTCAAGCTATTCTCCAAGGCACTCGAGGGCAGGACGAGAAACAACGATGGAAACTAATCAAGGAGAGAAGCAGCCTAGAACTAAAGAGAAATTCCTTGACAGTTCAAAGAATTAATCAGTGGAACAACCTGCCTCCAGAAATTGTGAAGGCTCCAACACTGGAAGTTTTTAAGAAGAGACTGGACAGCCATTTGTCTGAAATGGTATAGGGTTTCCTGCCTGAGCAGGGGGTTGGACTAGAAGACCTCCAAGGTCCCTTCCAGCACTGTTCTTCTATTCTATTCTAAAAGTATTCTTAGAAAGTCAATGTCCCCTTCCTCTATTTTTACAGTTATTGATAGCAGTAATGTTACTGTTTTCTAACTGTCCACAAGTCATAAAAGGGCCAAGTTTGAAGACCCCTGAGTTAGAACAATTAATCAGTGGAACAACTTGCCTCCAGGAATTGTGAATGCTCTGGCCCCCTTTCCTGATGACATTTTGGAAGATGCTCAAAACATCTCCCCAAATGCTCCAGCTAGTTAGCTTTCATCATGTTCTTATCTTTTATTTATCTTATTTCTGCCCAGCTACAATTTTTATGTGTTTTTAATTGTTTTTACTCTGACCTTAATACTTATTGTGGGTGTTTTTAATGTTTTTCATAAGTTATAAACTTAGATTCCAGCGTGATATAAATGGAATAAATGAATGAATAATCATAACTTTGCTGTTGGAGGGCTTTTTTATGAGTAGTATGTCAAGAAGTGCAAAGTAGGGTCCTGCGCTATAGGGAACACCATTTTTTGTACACAGGTACACATTTAATCCTTTTGTTGAGGATTCCCAGTTTTGGTTTATTGTGTGAACTCTTTCGACATTACTCCAATACTTTGCAACAAGCAAAGCTTCATCTGAATTTAATGGCAGCTTATGGATATCCTTATGTATAGTTTTGGTGTGTATCCCTAAACTGGGAGTCACTAGGAGTTGGGCACCATGTAAATTTGATATATTACTTACTATTTATTTATTAGATTTTTATGCTGCCTTTATTACTTTATAAGTAACTCAGAGTGGTGAACATACCTAATAACACTCTTTCCTTCTCCTATTTTATCCACAACAATCTTGTGAGGTGGGTTGGGCTGAGGGAGAGAGTGATTGACTCAAAGTCACCCAGTTGATTTTCATGCCTGAACTAGGACTAGAACTCACAGTTTCCTGGTTTCGAGGCAAGCACTTAACCACTCGGCCAAACTGGCTCTTATTACATATAATGCAGGGAAATTATTATTATAATCTCCATAATTATAAATTTTTTCAAAGAGGATAGGGAAGTTGTTTTTCCATGGGAGGAAAACACCCCTACTATTTTAATTATATTTCACTTAGAACATTGCTGTACAAAGTTATTTTGTTCTTCTAAAGCTGAGTCTAAATGAAATAGATGAATGTAATTAAGTGCATTTGGTCATAGAAATCTTAATGTTAAAAGTCACGAGATTGTCTCTTACCTATTTTCTGAATTACGACTGTCAATGTTGTCAATATTTTCTGGATTAAGATTGTCAATGTTGTTGAAAGTTCCCTTAATTCACTTTTCTGCACATGGTTCGTGGACATGATTTATGATGAATTTAGAGAAGGCAAGATCAACATAGATAAGACCTTAAAGCTGCTCAATAAGTTTGAAGTCTCTTACGATTATGTTCATGTGAAAAAAGTTTTTAAGGTGAGAAAAACATTATTTTTTTTTAAAAAAATGTTTTGTTAAAAATATGTTGAAAACCATTTTCTCAGATGTTGATTGGACCAATTTCTAGATTAAAGTTTTCTTTTGATATGGAAATGTATGTTGTTAGATTTTTTTTATCTCACTTTTATTATTTTTATAAATAACTCAAAACAGTGAACATCCCTAATATTCCTTCCTGCCTCTTGTTTCCCCCCAAACAACAAACGTATGAGGTGAGTTGGGTTAAGAAAGTGTATCTGGCCCAAAGTCACCCAGCTGGCATTCATGACTAAGGTGAGACTAGAACACAGAGTCTCCTGGTTCCTAGCCTGGTGCTTTAACCACTAGACCAAAGTGGCTCTGATTATTGATAGGTAATTTTGCTGGATTTATAAGGAGAAGCATTTATTACACATACCATGTTTCCCCAAAAATAAGACCTGGTCTTATATATATTTTGCCTCCAAAAGAGGAACCAGGTGTTATTTTGGGGGGATGTCTTACCCGCTTACCTTAGGACCGTCACAGCTAAGCTTCCCACGCTCCGACATCTGCCTCGCCTCACCGGCCCACTTCTTCTGCAGCCGCTCACCGCCGCTCTTGCATGTCGCCCCCGGCCTCCATTTTGCCAACAGAGGCCTTCAGCAAAGCTCTGGATTGACAAGCGCAGCCTTTCCTGAAGGTGAAACGGAGGCTGGGGAGCACAGCGCGCATCAATCCAGAGCTCGTTTCTCAGCTGCAGAGGCCTTTCTGGCAAAATGGAGGCCAGGGGTAACGTGCACGAGCAGCGGTGAGCGGCCGCAGAAGAAGGGCGAGGCAGATGTCGGGGCGTGGGAAGCTTAGCTGTGGCAGTCCTAAGGTAAGCAGGTAAGACATCCCCCCAAAATAACACCTGGTACCTCTTTGGGAGGCAAAAAATATATAAGACCAGGTCTTATTTTATTATTTTGCTGGCAGAGGCCTTTCCTGAAGCAAAATTGGGGGGGGGGGGCAATGCATGTGAGTGGTGGCGAGTGACTGCAGAAGAAGTGGGTCAGCGAGGTGAGGCAGATGTCTGGGCGTGGGAAGCTGGCTGCAACTGTCTTAAGGTAAGTGCGTGCAGTGTGTGTGTAGACTAGCATATTTCTCTGTGTTTTTCAGCTGCATGAGATAAATGAAGATAAATCATTGCATTGCTATAAATTTGACTGTGTTTCAATCTTACCGATTATCAGTTCTCTCCTGCTTTCTTGCATATTTAGGCTTAACATCAGATTAGAGGTAGTCCTCGACTTATGACCACAGTTGAGGCCCAAATTCCCTTTGCTAAGCAACACTGTTGTTAAGTGAGTTTTGCCCCACGTTATGACCTTTCACAGTTGTTAAGTGAATCACTGCAATTGTTAAGTTAGTAACCTGGTTGTTGATCGAATCTGGATTCCCCACTGACTTTGCTTGTCAGAAGGTCGCCAAAGGGGATCATATGACCCCGTCATAAATATGAGTCAGTCACCAAGCATCTGAATTTTGATCACGTGATCATGGGTTTGCTGCAATGGTCATAAGTGTGAAAAACGATCACAAATCACTTGTAACATTGAATGGTCACTAAATGAACTGTTGTAAGTTGAGGACTACCGTAATGGCTTATCTTCAAATGAAAGACAGCTTTCCCAGAGTTCACTTCTTCATTTTATTATTTATACTGCCTTATGCATATTATTAAACTTCTTCTCTCTCTTTTTTTTTTGGTAGAAAAATGACAAACAGAAGTCTGGACTTATTACCATGGAGGATTTCAGAGCAATCTACCGAATGCTTCTGCACAGACCTGAACTGCTTGAACTCTTCAACAGCTACTCATCAAACAAAAAAGTTCTATCACCAGGAAATCTAGCTGAATTTCTCAGAAAGGAGCAATTTGAGCTTAATGCTAATGAAGGAAGAGCTGTTTCCCTCATTAATCGATATGAGCCCATTCATGAAGGTACCCCAAAGTTTCTAAAGTTACGATTTAATTCATGGAACTTCATTTTCTAAGGAAACAATGAAGGCTGAAATAGAAATAATGCAAACAATTGTCACACTTCTTTAAGAACATACTTTTTTGTTGGAAGAAGTCATTGGTCATTGTCTGTTATCATAGTTGTGTCTTCTGTACCATATGTTTATTTAATAGATCAGAATTGTCATTTTTAAGTGATGTGTAAAAATTTAAAATGTGTACAATCTTTAAAACAACCTGAATTATATGTTATGCATGCTTTTATGAATTTAAATTGTATTAATTTATTATACAGTATATAATATGTATTAATTTATTAAACTGCTTCTATGCTAATTAATCGTGTCCTGAGAAGATGATCAGAGAGCTCAGCTTATAAATAAGCTTTATAATTCTCTATTTAAAAATGATTCTCCTATGCATACAATGAGGAAAAACATTGCAACTAATTAGATTTTTTTCCGAAAGCATTATGTTTACATTTCTTGTTGAACACTTTGTCTATTTTAAAAGAAAAACACTGGTTTACAGTATGTATGTTGTACTATACAGTATTGTATGGATGCTTCATCTTAGTAAATGTTTCATTCAGATATTAAATGTGACTAAAGGAATAACAGTTCAAGTCATTGTAACTTATGAGATTAGCCTTTTGAAACTTTTTTTCCCTGCAGCAGCCCTAGACTGATAATTTTACAGTTCATATTGCAATAGAGGCAACTGGTAAAATGTTGGAAAAATATATATATCTCAAAGCACCTCAGTGTTTTTGATTAATAGCACAACCTTACATTTGCCTATTAAACACAATAGGACATAAGCTGAGTTGACATGCCTATGTATACACTTGAATATAATGTTCTAGTAAACCTGTAATGACATAAGAGTTAATGTCTTATATAAATGATTTCTCTTTGCTGTCCAAAATGTACTGCCACCCAGTTAAAAATAACCAACTGATTTATAATAAATTTTAAAAAAGAAGACAAATTTTCATTGGTAAGGGCATTTCAGCTTTCTGTTATTGTGAGACAGCCTCATTACAGGTAGTCCTCCACTTATGACCAGTTGTTTAATGACTGAAGTTATGAGGGATGTCCCTCAGAAGGTACTTATGATCTGTTTCCACACTTCTGATGCCCACCCAGTACACTCACGTGACCCATTTCATGTACTGAACAAATGGCCCCCACTACGGCTGTCTTAATATTGTCCTGTGGTCATGTGACTTTCACTTACAATGGCTTTACCGAAAACCAGTGTTTACTTCCAGTTTCGGCAAAAAGGCGCAAAGCGAACAATGGATCTCCTTAATGACTGTGGTGTTTGCTTAATGACTGGAGGTTTCTTAGTGATCATGGAGCTTTTAATGGCGGGCTCCATTATAGTTGTAAATCGATGACTATCTGAAATTGGAATAATATATTTTTTTTATTACATTTATATCCCGCCCTTCTCCGAAGACTCAGGGCAGCTTACAAGCTTAGCAGTAGCCTTCATTCTATGTATATGCCTGCTTGTTAGGGCTTTCACACACACCCCAAGCGGCATTATTACAAAGTCAGCTTATTGCCCCCAACAATCTGGGTCCTCATTTTACCTACCTCAGAAGGATTTGACTTTTTACCACGCTTGGAGGTATTATAGGCAAGCTTACAACACTAACAAAATTAGTGTAAGCCGCCCTGAGTCTTCGGAGAAGGGCGGGATATAAATGGGATTAAAATAAATAAATAAATAAATAAATAAATAAATAAATAAATAAATATGAATATGTTTCAGTATTACTAAATTGATCATAAATAAAAACACACCAACAAAATCTAAAACATTTCTCAACCCTGTTTTAAGAGTCAAACTGTTCCCCCCCCACTATTTTTTGTACATTAGGCCCTTTAAACTTTCTGCAAGTTTTTGTGATTTTGGCACGTACACAGCTTCACTGATTTCTAAAGTGACTTCATCTAAAAGTTAACCAGTAATTGTAATGTGATGGTGTGTTCATTTAAAACATTGAGGCCAAGTTATATAATCCTTGGGTTTTAAAAAAAAATGCTCTATATTTAACATTGGGTTGGCCTAAAAATACAGGTAGTCCCCGACAACTGAGCCCAAAATTTCTGTTGCTAAGTGAGAGGGTTAAGTGAATTTTGCCCCATTTTACAACCTTTCTTGCCACAGGTGTTAAGTGAATCACTGAAATTATAAAGTTAGTAACACGGTTGTTAAGTGAATCTGGCTTCCCCATTGACTTTGCTTGTCAGAAGGTCGTAAAGGGTGATTACGTGACACAGCAACCGTCATAAATTGAGTCAGTTGCCAAGTGTCTGAATTTGATCACGTGACCGAGGGGATACTGCAACAGTCGTAAGCGTGAAAAACAGTCATAAGTCCCTTTTTTCAATGCTGTCATAACTTCTAAGGATCACTAAATGAAGTGTTCTAACTCAAGGACTATCTGTATCACTTTATTTTTCTTACACTGTTTTAAAAAAGCTTGGATGTTCATATTATACAATGATTATGTGTAGAAATATATTTATATACAAAATATTTGCAAAGTTGTTTTTTGTACAGTTTTTACAAAGCCGTATGCGATCTTATGGAACTGTATTTATGGAATTGCATGAATTAACTGATTCCTGTTCTCTCTTGGAGAACTTGTGTGTTTGTATCAATAATGTATATAAATGGTGATAATGAAATAAAAATATGAACTGTTATACGGTTAATTCCTTCTTTAGCACTAATTCTTGCTACTGTAACTTTATTTGGGTTTTAAATTTAGTAGATGAGCATAGTTCTTTTGCTCACTTACATGACAATAAACAAAACTACTACACTGGGTGGAAGCTTTAATCTGTATTTCTGTTATTGTAAACTCCTGCCTGTCCAATTAGCTTGTTGCAGTAAGTGTCACATTCCCATCCTTTACCATGGCTTAATTTTAAAAAAAGTAGTCAATACATTGATCATTAATACTACTGATTACCATAACTGTTCTTGATATAAAGAGCTGTTATAATACTAGCCTATGACATCCAGATTAGTCCACTGCACTGCCTTGTCACAGAAACCTATCATAATATCCGCACTTCATTGCTAGTTCTGGCTTTTGTGACCATCCTCCTCCAACGAACTCACGCAACATCGAAACAATTGTTATAGGTTACCGCCAATCTGTGAAATTAGGTATTTTATAGAATGCCTAGCAAAATCCATAGAATGCCAAAAATGGAACGTCAAAAGTGTGTAATGCTTAATATGTCACATACTTCCTAGGCATTCTGTGCAATGCCAAAAGGCAAACTGGAAAAGTATAAACTATTTCCAGTAAAGTGCCGTTCTAGCTTTCCTTATTGCAACAAGTAAATTCTGTAAGGAAGTCCTGTATTTTATTTTTGCATTTTTTTTCTATCGTTTTCATATACATCAGACATGTCAAACACAAGGCCCGGGGGCCGGATCCGGCCCGCGAACTGGTTTCATGCAGCCCGCGAAGCCATCCTGGAAACAGTGAAGGAATGGCCCCCACTGCCTTGGCCCTGGCCCAGAGACCCTCCTTCTGCCAGAGACCCTCAGATCTGTCCCACTCCTGCCCAGGCCCCCATAGGCACCCTTGATGCAAACGATGTAGAGCTGGCCACGCCCACCCAGCAGGCCATACGCACTTTAGCCACGGCCACCCAGTAGGCCACGCCCACCCAGGCCATACCCACCCAGCCCCCTGAGGGCAACTGCAATGCTGATGCGGCCCTCAATGAAATTGAGTTTGACACCCCTGATATACATCTTTTCAATAAACCCTAACCCTTTCCATGGCTCTTTTTTCATACTTTGCCTAAATAGTCCTTGTCATTCTGCAGAACGCCTGGGTATCACATACAATGCCTGGTGTCCATGGAGGTCATCCAGGTCATGGTTATCCCAAAGGTGCTTTTTCACGAGGCAACAGGACTTTCTTGTTTTTCTTTGAAGACATTTCACTTCTCATCCAAGAAGCTTCTTCAGCTCTGACGGGATGGTGGGGGAAAGGAAGGATTTATATTCCTTGCAGAGAGCGGGTCATTTGCATTCTTTTGGAGAGTGGTTGAGGTCATTTGGAGGTTTACCTGTGTCCTCAGGGTCACCTGAGCAGTGCAAATGAGTGGGGAGCCTTCTTGGCCGCAGGATGTTTTTTTTTTCCTCCTATAGAATTCCTATACGATGCCAGGTTTTCACACATTGCTGGTAACAGATATATATAAAAAAAATCAACAAGAAGGGTTAGGCAGTACATTGTTTCATCCATACCTTTTATATTTTAAATGAAGTTTGCAAGATTCTCTGTTAGAAGTAGCATTCGTGGCCATTCTCATATTCCTGATTTCGCAGCTATATTATGATATTTTTTTAATGTACATGCTACAGGAAGCAGGCAGCAATCAGCTCCACTATGTGTAATGATTTATACCTGCTGAATAAAATACGATTCAGAAGATTATGAGGTATATCACCATTGCACTCTGGGTTCGTTTCTGACAATGGTTACTTGGCCACATGTTTTTCGACGGGAATAAAAGTAGTTCAGAAAAATCAACTGTTGCAATGGGAAAGGTTGAGTGTTTCACCAATAGGAATGTTTTATACAAATATCCAAGGGACGCGGTGGCTCAGTGGGTTAGGACGCTGAGCTTGTCGATCAGAAGGTCGGCAGTTTGGCGGGTCAAGTCCCGAGTGCCGCGTAGCAGAATGTTACTCGTCCCAGCTTCTGCCAACCTAGCAGTTCGAAAGCATGTAAAAATGCAAGTAGAAAAATAGGGACCACTACGGTGGGAAGGTAACAGTGTTCCGTGTGCCTTTGGCATCTAGTCATGCCGGCCACATGACCATGGAGATGTCCTCGGACAAGCGCTGGCTCTTCGGCTTTGAAACGGAGATGAGCACCGGCCCCTAGAGTCGGAAACGACTAGCACGCATGTGCGGGGGAACCCTTACCTTTACCTTTATACAAATGTCCATATGAAAATACAGCAGAGTTAGAAAGCTTAGGTAAATAAAAAAAAACCCTGATGCATGGGCTATAGAGCTGTTTCCAATTCAATTCATAATTGGGAGCTTAGACAACAATTGGATTTCTTACATTCATTGATTTTATTGGGACGATGTGCTTAGCATTCCACCTGAAACCTCCACTTTAAGGCTTGAAAGGGGTTCCGCTTAACTCTAGCTTTATTGAGCTTTTTCTGCTAATGGTAAACAATCACAAATGCCTTCTGTCCATTTGAAAAAAACAAACAACTAAGTAGTTCACTGGGAAAGCGATGGCCTTCAATCTGCTGGGTCCCTTGTTATTCTTTCCAACCCCACAGACTATTGGAAGGAAATTATGCTAAGATTGTGGGGTTTTGGGTGTCCACCAGCAGGATAACTCCAAAATCAAACAGAACGAGACCAGATTTATTGGTGGAGGAAGCTAAAAAGGAGAAGATGGACTTTGAAAACATAGTCCAGATGTGGCTGTGGAAAATAACCTCCCAGAAAAAAGATTTCCCCAGTGTTAGGAACTTGGAATGTTGGTCTGTTTTAAGCCTTCTTCCTTGCCTTCTTCCTTCTCAATCAAATTTATAAGCTGCCCAGCATTTCCCAGTGCACAATAATCACACAAGGACAACACATTGTTTCATCAAAAGAATACACAGATGCTTCCTATAGCCACGGTTAGTAAAAGGGTTGGAATTGGGGAGAATTACAGAATGAAACCAACTACATCAGAATTTTCCAAACTGTTTCACCAAAACTTGATAGGATTCATCAAAGACTAAGGTCAACCAACCCTCTATGCTCCAAATTAACTCAGGCACAGCAGGAACATCCAAAACATTTTTTTCCCCTAAGGTAGAGCAGAAAGGAGAGAAATGAAGGCCATCACCTTCACCTACAAAAACCACCTTGGTTGTGCTGAGTTCTCCTTCAAAAAAACAACATCACAACTGTTACTGGGGCCCTGTTTTCCTTGCTTTCCACAAATTCAGTCCTGCCTTTAGTTTGAGACTGGTATAAGATAAACAGGCCGTACCAATACATAAAATAGTAGACTCCATACCTCACACCAGGCTTAAGTCTAGGAAACCAATCTGGGATAACATACCCACAGCCTTACGATATAGATGAAGAATGGTGATTAAAATAGGCGACTTTTAATAACCATAACCAAACAGATCATACAGATCCAACAAAACCACTTCCAGAATGCAGCAGCCCCCCTCTCCCCCAAAATACGGAGCCACCTGAATAGACTCAGAACAGGCAAAGCTCTTTAAGTGGGGAATGGCTGAGAGCCCACAGTGTGACTGTGGTGCTCCAAAACAAACGATAACACAAACGTTTCCTCAGGAAACTTCAAGGCAACCGGGATGGTCACACCACAGCCACATCAGAAGCAGTTAGATGGTTAGCTTCCTTATATAACAAACTATAATTCCATCCCATTGTGACTTTATGGTGCCATATTATGGGGATTTTATTATGGTTTTATCTTAATTTAGTATTTTATTTCATATATTGTATTGTCCACATACTATTATGTGTGTGTGTGTGTGTGTGTGTGTGTCTATGTATAAAAAGGTAAAGGTTTCCCTGTCAGATGAGTTCAACTCTAGGCATGGTGCTCATCTCCATTTCTTTTTTTTGCCTCCAATATTTTATTATTTTTTTATAATCACAAATCCTTAATATTTTATCAGCAACGTATTGACTGGGTTTCAATATTTAGCTTACTAATACATGTTAAACTCCTTTCTCTCTACCTCGTTTTTCTAGCCATTGATAAAAGGTATCCCATGTTCTAAAGTATTCCGAATCTTCTTTCTCTTTCATTTTCAGTGTCAGTCTCTCCAATTTCTTCACAGAAAATTAAGAAAATCTTAATTTTCTTAACTATCTCTTCCTCCACTGGTAGTTCTTCATCTTTTCAATGTTGAGCAAATACAACTCTCGCTGCAGTTAACACTTGTGACATTAAGTATACACATCTCTGTTTCTTGACTGAGGGAGCCAGCGTTGTCCGAAGACACTTCTGTGGTCATGTGGCTAGAATGACTTATGCGCCAAAGGTGCACGGAACACTGTTATCTTCCCACCGAAGTGGTACCTGTTAATCTACTTGCATTTGCATACTTTCAAACTGTTAGGCGTGCAGGAGCTGAGGCAAGTAATGGGAATTCACCCTATTGCATGGACAACCTAGGCCAGGCATGTCAAATTGCCGGCCTGCGGGCTGGATGCATTACACAGAAACCGTGCCCACCCCATTGCCAGCAATGGAGAAAAAGTCACGATATGTCATGCGACATCACGTGAGGTCGCGGGTTTGACATTGCCTGACCTAGGCTATCAGCTCTCCAGCCGACAAACTCAGCATCTTTTAATCACTGAGCCATTGTGCCTCTGTATATGTATGCATATACATATATGTATATATGGAGCAGCGGGCTAACGCCTCCTTAAGTAACACCAGCTGCCTGCAATTAGTGCAGGTTCGCATCCCACCAGGCTCAAGGTTGACTCAGCCTTCCATCCTTCCGAGGTAGGTAAAATGAGGACCCAGATTGTTGGGGGGCAATTAAGCTGACTTTGTAATAATGCCGCTTGGCGGGGGCCGAAAGCCCTAATAAGCAGGCATATACATAGAATGAAGGCTACTGCTAAGCACATTGGTTTGTGCTTAAATTGTAAGCCGCCCTGAGTCTTCGGAGAAGGGCGGGATATAAATGGGATTAAAATAAAATAAATATTTATTTGATGATGTTTCACTTAAACTAATATTTGCACATCAGTGATTGCATGACCTCTGTAGATGCCATACACTAAATAAAATAAATAAATAAAAGCCCTGCCTGCTCCCTTTCCTGGAGCAAGGCCAAATGGATGTTTTAGGCAGACACAGTCTTCTTTCTTGGGCGGTGATTCTCACTATGGACAGGCAGCAATTGGGACCTGTTTCATTTACTGCTGATTTCCTATTGTGAGAGCTTTTTGCAACTCGAAAAAGGGCTCGGGGAATTTTTTGTTTGAAAAGTAACAAGTTCAATTGCCTGAAAAACTTTGAAAATCCTTGATTTAGGTAACAACAACACATAAAAGAGAAATCCTTCTAGAAGGCATAAATTGCTGACTCCAGATGTGCAAAAATCCTAAATGAGATTAATTTCAACACTTTTTCCGGACCCCTCAGAACAGTATTTGGCATAATTTACTATTTGCTTTAGCACACTCAGGTTTCAAAGTTTTATCAGCTCTGAAAGTGCTTAGACCTGCTGCTACTCATGCTAGCAATTACAAGCACTCCTAAAGTAAGTAATGTTGTACAGCCTTACCCAATCTAATAAATTTCAAATATGTGCGGTTATTCCCCCATAATTCCCAACCATGACCTGTTTGCTGTGCCTATTGTGGGAATTGGTTTCACCAATATTGGAACCAGTAAAGTAAAGTTTGGTATGCCAAAAAGTTTACTACTATAGGATTTGCTACCCTTAGCAATACAGGTAGTCCTCACGTTATGACCGTCATGGAACCTGCCCATTATGGTCATAAGTCAGAATGGTCATTAAATATATGATTGTTTTTGCAGTGGTTGTTATGAGAAAGGAGCAGTCATAAGTGCAAACGCCACAGTTGTTAATTGTGCTATTGTTTACTGTTTGCTGTCAGAATCCATTTATATCACATTTCATAAATGTATAGGTAGAACAATGTGCTTATTCTGGGGATTCTGCCATCTCTCCGAAGGGGGGGGGGAGAAGGTAGATTTTAGGCATCTTCAAACAACAGGGAACATTTGAACACAAAAGGAAGCAATAACCATAAAACCAAGGAGAGTTCCCTTTCCCATGGAAGGCCTGACATCTGACCAAATGGATGAGGGGAGGGGCTGAAATGGGAATGCTTTATATAGGATTGAAATGTAACTTTGTTAGATTCCATCTACTGTCAGGACCCACCTCAATCCACATCTTAGGAAATAAGAACTCTTGGATGCAAGTTTAGTCCAAAAGGAAAATGTTTACTAGGATGGAATCGATTGTGGCAATACAAGACGGAATCTAACAAAGTTACATTTCAATCCTATATAAAGCATTCCCATTTCAGCCCCTCCCCTCATCCATTTGGTCAGATGTCAGGCCCTTCCATGGGAAAGGGAACTCTCCTTGGTTTTATGGTTATTGCTTCCTTTTGTGTTCAAATGTTCCCTGTTGTTTGAAGATGCCTAAAATCTACCTTCTCCCCCCCCCCTTCGGAGAGATGGCAGAATCCCCAGAATAAGCACATTGTTCTACCTATACATTTATGAAATGTGATATAAATGGATTCTGACATTTGCTATATAGCATGGTTTTGCCAAAAACCAAAAGAAGGGCAGGTTTTCAGCAAAAACATTCTAAGAGGCAGCCATAATATGACTGTGAGGCCTGCAAGTGCCTATACGTGTGGCCATGTTGTTGCACACCCAACGCGATCACGTGACCACAGAGGGGGATGGGAGAGCAATGGTTGGAACTTTGAATCCAGGTTTGCTTTTTTTCAGGTAGGTTATAACTTCAAACAGTTGCTATGTCATACGTTGAGGACTATCTGTGTGATTCTTTCTTTCTTACTTCTCTCTTTTGTCATACTTATAAATTTAACAATCGTACCAGGATTCGGAAGTACAGAAGAAGGAAATGGAAGGAATGGTAGTGGTAAATAGGGATTAGATATTTTATTATTTCTGGTGCATGTGGGCAATCAGATCTGGACTTCAAAAACCTAAATAACCACTAAAAGATAGCAAAGAGGGGAAGGGAATCCTCCCTCTTTGTTGTGACCTGCTGATTATCCGAAATTTTTATGCAGACCAGATTTGGTAGCCATAATTTGAGAACCACTGTGGTTATCGTTATTTACCAAAATATTTCACCTTTCTTTTTAAAGGACTCATATATTATCAAGAGTGGAAATCAGGTTAAGGGGTTTCATTGGTCTGTAACTCCAAAGAAATAAACTCGCAGAGCGACGCCAGGTTTGAAGGGAAAGTAGGGAAAATAGAGAAAAACATTGCCTCACTTCCCGTTTTTTTCTGTTAAAGGACTTTCTTCCTTTGAAGCCAACGGGAGGAACTGATCTCCATTAGCTTTAGGTGAAGTGCAATGAAATTTCTTTATCAGTGCAGGGATGGACTGGAGGCTACGGAAAGCAGGTGTTTGGGGGATATTTTTTTTTAAAAAAACAGATATTAAACTATTAAGGAAAAAAAGGACCTAGGGTAAAAATATCTAGTTTTGAGGCTCACAGGTTGCCAAGAAAAGTTGGGGTACCTACAGTATAATGTGTCAAACCATGGACTTCTTCTCTCTTTTTGTCCTGTTGCTATAGGAATCTAACCATTGCGATTTTATGATCTTGTTAACCCCGAGCAACTGTATTTTCTCCAGCGCTTCTTGCTTATTCAAATCAAGGCTTAGTGCAATCTGTGAATCTAGTTTCTGAAGTCTTAACACCTTAACTGGCAATTGTGTTGATGTTTCCAGAGTCTTCCCCCCCCCCCAGGCTGATCTGAGATCAAAAGAAGTCTGGTAGCACCTTTTCGGAGTAACAATTTTTATTAAGAGGCATAAGGTTTGGGGGAGTGTGTGTGTGTGGGGGGGAGCTACAGTTCACAGACTGTGAAGTTGTGGTTGAAACTGATGTAGGATTTAAGTTGGATGAAGCGAAGACAAGGCAATTCTACAGATGGAGGTTATGTGTCAGAGAGACTACATGTATTTTATCAATTAAAAATATGGTAATGTGTTGAAAACCCATTGTTTTCATTGCTGGTCTGAAAAGGTGCTACTAGACTCCTGATTCCATACGATCTTGAGAATGTTGCAAAGATCAAAAATATGAAACATGGTCATAAGTCACTTTTTTCCAACAAAGTTGTAACTTTGAATGGTCACTAAGGGTTTGAAGTCGAGAACTCCCTGTATTAAGGATATATCTTGAAAGTCTGAAAGTATTTCTCTCCCCAACTTGCTTTTACAAAAATCCAAAAATCTAAGGAGAGCCCTTTCTGAGTCTTTCACCACAGCCCCATTTATTCTTCTGGCTTAACTGACCATCGTCTAGTCTGCGGATCTTCCTCCTGTTTCATTCAAGATCATTCTCACATACCATTGTATTAATTGACTTACAACAGGACTTAAAATGTGTTTGTTATTCAGCAATTACGTTTACGTGTCCGCTCACCTCATTGAAAGTAACCCTAATGCAAAATGATCTAACTAGGTTTGTTCTCCTAAAGTAGCTATTAAAATAAACCCTTTTCTGGCTTTACAGAATTAAACTAATCCCAAAGTTGCAGATTCACATCATTCTGGGGGACAATATTCCCCAGAGATTTATTTTTTAAAAAAAACTTTCAGCAAACTGCTAAAATCCTGGTTGTTCCTTCAAGCTTAGGGCTAGGAGGGTGGTTGAGTCCCTTTGAAGTGGGTTTTTTTTTACGGTTTGTGTTTTTGATTCTGTCTTCTGGTCATTTGTCTTCTCCCCCCCCCCTTGATATGCTTTCTTTTAATTGTTTTATCTGTAAGCCACCCGGGGTTGCTATGGAGTTGGATAGCCTTGAAACTGAAATAAATTTTAAAAAGCATGCTTGGCTACCTAAAAAGGAAACAGTATTACATAAAATCAAACTTCTTAGGTTGTGCGAATGCAGGGGCTCCTGTGTGACAGAGATAGCACCCATCTCTTTGTCTGTAGAAGCTTTCTGATCACTAGGGCCAAAGGCAAGAGCAAGGTTGTGAGATGGGTCTTTATCAGTTGTCCTTCTGGCTGTTTTTCATCTGTCAGTGAATCTTTGGGTTTAAAAAAAACAGCAGAAAACCTCCTACCTCTTTCTCCCTCTCTCTCTTTTGTGCTTCCCTCTGTTCAAGATGTAGTTTGGGCAGGAGGACTCCTCCACTGTCTTTCATTTCTAATGCAGTGAATGCCTACTAGCATTCGAAAAAACAGAGTAACAGAGATGGGAGGGACCTTGGAGATCTTATAGTTCAACCCTTTGCTGAAACAGAAAATCCTATGCCATTTCAGACAAATGGTTGTCCAATCTCTTCTTAAAATCCTCCAGTGATGGAGCACCCACAGCTTCTGGAGGCAAGCCATTCCACTGATTAATTGTTCTAACTGTCAGAAAATTTCTCCTTATTTAGAGGTTAGTTCTCTCCTTGATTAGTTTCTATCCATTGCTCTTGCTCTGCCTTCAGGTGCTTTGAAGAATAGGTTGACCCCTTTTCTTTGTGGCAGCCCCTTGGACGTTGAAACAGTGCTAGCATGTCACCCCTTGTCCTTCTTTTCATTAAAAAACACATACCCAATTCATGCAACTGTTCTTTTAGCCTCCAGTCCCTTAATTGTCTTTGTCATTCTTCTCTGCACTCTTTCTAGAGTCTCATCATCTCTTTTTTTTGTATTGTGGAACCAAAAGTGGATGCAATATTCAACCAGTCTTACCAAGGCATTATAAACACTTCATGTGATCTTGAGTCTATCCCTCTGTTAATGCAGCCTAGAACTGTGTTGATCTTTTTGTCAGCTGCAGCACACTACTAATTAAGTGATTGTGAACTAGGATTCCAAAATCCTTCTCACAATGATTACTATTGAGCCAGGTACCACCTATTTTATATCTGTGTATTTTGCCTAAATGGAGAACCTTACTTTTCTCACCACTGAATTTCATTTTGTTAGATGGGGCCCAGGGTTCAAGTCTGTCGAGATCCTTCTGTATTTTGAGCTTATCTTTTGGAACAGGGGGGGTCTTCATACTTGGCCCTTTTATCACTGGGAGTTGAAGTCCACAAGTGATAAAAGTCCACAAGTCATAAAAGGGCCAAGTTTGAAGACCCCCTGTTCTGGAGTGTTGGCTATTCCTGCTAGTTTGGTGTTGTCTGCAGATTTGATGAGTTCCTTTTCCATTCCCTCAACTAAATCATTTATAAAGATATTGAGGAGTACTGGGCCCAAGACAGATTCAGTAATAGTTGCAATGAGGCATACTCTGCATCTGAATTATGTATTATGAATATTTCCTTTTTTAAGTGGGTAAGTAGTAGAGAAGATATGCACTTCAAGGTTGCACTGTTGGATCCTTAATGTTTTCTGAGCATGGCTGTTTCCTTGCACAAGTTCAACACTTGGCTAGTCATTGCAAAGCAGAGTTTCCCTGTCAGTCTTCTTCTCTGATAGTTCCTTGGTTAGGGTCTTATTTCTTCCTTGATTGTTTCTTCTGCTTAATGGGACTTTAACTACTAGGGATGTTATGTTTCCACATAAGCATGAAACAGCACCAGGTAAACAATATTAGCTTACCGAGAAATGAACTATCTGCAGGAAAACAAACAAGTTCAGAGAACTTAAATAGTGCTGCTTAATTATTTGATCATCTTTTAGATTCAGCATTTGCTCAGGAGCTCATTTCTAATACCTTCTGAATCCAAATCTCTAATGCTAACTGGCCAGGTTGTGCGATGGATAAAAATGGACTCTAGGCAGCTTTTCTGTTTTTTGGGCTACCATTTCCCTTGATCCTTGTGCACGGTTGGCAGGAGACGTCTAGCCTTCAACAAGTTCTAAGATGATTTTGCTAGGAAGATAGAACTGGGATACTGCTGCAGGAGCAGAGAGAGATAAAGGTTGGAACTGTGTAGTGCTCCAGATTAGAGATATAAATGTAGCACTATACATACATGTTTACATTATACTACCCTCCAGGGAAAGACATAGCTGCTTTAAAGAGCTGTAGACAAATGCTATATTTGCATTTCCAGCAGATTCTGAAACTTGTTTTGAACTTGTAGCAAATTCCTGAACCATTGCATAGCCTGAATAACCTAAATATAAAATATCTAGGTGTTATCTGTTACTTGAGCAGTGCTCTTGTTTGCTTTCTTATTCTGTTAAAATATAGCAGGGGAAGGTAGTTTTCATATCAAAGTATACATCCTCTCTTGCGGCTTCCAAGCTCTCAGCTACATCTAGCCCAATTCTGAACCTTGGGCTCAGTGTGACTTGCAAAAACGGAGACAATTCTTTTCCTGCTAAACAATACTATAGGGTTTGGAGTGATTCTGTTTCCCTCAGTGTCTGAACTTTATTGACAAAATAAACCACTGTAATTGGTGTAATGGGTGGAACTCTGGATTGTAGCCCTGAATAAGTCAACATTCTGTGTGACATACACTTTGACTATTACAAACTTAATCTCCAACTGGTACAGAATGCGGCCGCGAGAGTTGTCTTGGGAGTTTCCCGGTACTCCCATGTTACACCTTTGCTCCACGAGCTGCATTGGTTACCAGTTGTCATCCGGGTGAGATTCAAGGTTTTGGTTATGGTCTTTAAGTCCTTACATGGCATGGGTCCGGAGTACCTCGGGGACCACCTGCTGCCGGCGTCAACTTCCATCCGCCCTGTGCATTCCCACAGAGAGGGCCTCCTCAGGGTGCCTCCGGTCAGAGAATGTCGGCTGGTGGCCCCCAGGGGGAGGGCCTTCTCTGTGGGCACCCCGGCTTTATGGAACCAACTGCCGGTTGAGCTCCGGACGGCACCGGATCTTCGCTCCTTCTGGCGCGGGCTAAAGACCCATTTATTTGAACAAGCTGGCCTGGCCTGATGGGGGACGTTAGGGTTTTTAATGGGTTTTTATACTGTTACTGTTTTTATCTGGGCAATTGTTTAATTCTCTTTTAATTTTTGTATTTTCTATTTATATATGCCCTGTTCACCGCCCTGAGTCCTTCGGGAGAAGGGCGGTATACAAATTTAATAAAATACTAAATACTAAATCTGGTATCCAGAATATTCTCAGCTTTTTGCAAAAGTATTGGATCAAAGGTTCACAGCTAAAGAAACTTCAAGAGACATGAATCAAAAGGAATTGGAGGTGATAAGGGTCATGAAAGTAAGAGGGTACTTGAGTTTAAAACAGAATTCAGGCTTCCAATATCATTTTGAAGCACAATTGTGTAACAGATGGAATCAATACAAAGTTTTAAAAAACAAGGGAGGGACAGAAATAGAGAAGAGATTTCCCGTAATGGATATAGCCCATGGTGTTGGGATTATGCCTTTTGGTGTTACAAGCCAGTCTGTCACTTGCAGGCACAATTTATTTTCAAGGAGAGAAGAATAAAAAGGGGATACTTTTTGAAATGTATCTCAATAAGAGGGAAAAAAAACCACACTAAGCTGGATCGAGGAGGTGGAAGTGAAAAGCATAGAGATAAAAAAAGCATATTGAGCACAATGAACAGATAAAAAATAATAATCTAGGTTGGGATATGGAAAGAAATTGCTTGAAGAAAAGGATAAAAAGTACCAAGATCAGTAAAACTGTACATTAAGAAATGAAACTGTGAATGTTTTGAAAATTATTTGAGGAGATGCTTCAGAACGTGTAGGCGGGCAAGACCAGCATCTCTTTAAAGCAGCTACTTTTGGATGATGAATTCTAGAAAAACTAAAAAAAATATTAGCTTTAAGAAGTCGACTCTTTTGAATAACCATGTCTTTAATGCAACTCAATAAATTCATTAGCATGTCTCCTTAAATGAGCTTCATCATTAAAACAACCACATCTTTAACGTGGCTCATTAAAGTAGCTGCCTTTTTACAGATTTACCTGCTTTAAAGAGATGCTGTATTTTTGCCCCCCCCCCCGCATTTGGAACCCACTCTTCTGAATATTTTTTTTTAAAACATGTACAATCCTAAAAAAGTAAAAATAAGAGCAGGCTAATTTTAGATTTGGTAAAAAGAGCTTTAGACAGAAGCAATGCAATTTTAACCAATTAAAAATATGCATATCAGAGAAACTAAACGCTTCTTATCTGGAAAGCTAATTCAATTAAGAATTTATTAGTAATATATTAACTGTTAAAAATAATTATAAAGTTGTTATTACACTGTTGGCACACAGCCACATTCAGATTTAAAATGGAGGAAAAAAGGGACTAAGAAACTGCTCAGTGATATCCATGAACATCACTGGGGAAAAAAAAAGGGCAAAAAGGCACATGGACAGGAGGAATGACCCATCTTGTCTCTTTTGCTCCTCCGCTTCCCTGTGGAAGCTACTCTTTGTTAAGCCCCATGTAGCCAGTCAAGAAGCAAGAACTATACAGACTTCAGAAAAGTCTCCTTTAATGCCACACAAGGGTAAATGTAAAACTGAAGAACTAAAGAAACCCCAGCATCGTTTATCTTAATTAAGGTAGAATTTCTGAATGATTTGAAACACTTCTTCTTATGGTTCTTCCCACTTGATCTAAGTTCCATCTGACTCACCTTTAATCAGTTGATTATTTACCACTACTCTCCCTTCCACTCTTTCCCAGCCTCAACACACTCTCCTACACACTCTCTTACTCTTAACACTTAGAAGCCTAACACAGCAGAACGGAGGTAGTGAGGATGATGTCACATTTATCATCATTAAAAGAGCTATTTTCACATTCTCTGCTCTGTGGTGGCTCCATTCTGTTGCTTGCCTACAACCTTTGCCTTTCCTAGAGAATCAATGAACTGAGCTAATATTTCGGCACTCAATCATCCCTGGGTCTCTAAGCTGTGGAAAGTTATCTTTGGGCTGCAAAGAATTGAAAGGGCATTTTCTAGAATCCACACAGGGAAAATCTGTCTCTTATGTGATTGTCAACATGCTGCATGAGCTGAGAGTACAGAAGTATCATCAGGATACAGTCTATGAACACCATCTTGATTTTTTTTTAACCACACCTTGTGGACACGTTTGTGAGGTTATCTTGTGGAACAAACCTGAGTGAAATATTAAGTCATCGACCACACTCTTTGCAATAGGGTAGGGATGTGTTTTTTTTTGATAAACTACATCTATAATTCAAAGATGTATCTCAGTCAGAAGAATATCTGAGTCAGATGAAGAAGGATAAATGGTTCCATTAGACAAATAGGAAAATAAGAGAGTGAAAACCTTTTTGATGTTGGCCCTGAAAAGCTATATCTCCTAGCCTGAAAACACGGTAGCAGTAAATCTCAGTTTAAGGCCAGCAACATTTCTATGTCTTCTATGCTGCAAGAGACAGTTATTAATGGTGGAACAACTGAGCTGGTTTACCCAACCAGCTAAATGACAACTCCAAATGATCAAACTCCACTTCACCAGCAATATCTACAAGCAGGGCCAATGATGGGACCAGGATCATACCATTGCAATGTGACTACTTCATGATATCACACTCGAGTTTGAGAAAGCCAGAGTTATGTCACAAGAGTGAGATGCCCTTTTCCTTGTTGGAAAAAATGCTTTGAATCCTCTGAGCCTATCTGTTGTTCGGGTCACATGCTATGCTGAAATAATTATGACTTAATGTGATGTCTTGCTTCAGACAAGATATTAATGGAGTATCTGGGTTTCCCATAACAGGGAGAATCAAAATTACCAAGGGCCAATTTAGCTTTAGAGAAATATATTGAGAGAACCAAGGCACTGCAGAGAAAGGTTATGTATTAGCTTAGTGTTTCTCAACTTTAGCTACTTTAAGACGTGTGGACTTCAATTTCCAGAATTCCCTAACCAACATAACTGGCTGGGGAATTCTGGGAGTTGAAATCTAGATATCTTAAAAGTTTCTAAAGTTGAGAAACACTGTATAAAAGAGAACTTCCCTCAATGTCTCAAAGAAACTATTGTCGTTGCCCCAAATAAAGAATTTTGTTTTTCAACACTACTATAAGCCTATGAAAGAACTATGCCTGGTTCCATGTCCATATTTGGTTAAACTAACTAGAATTTTTGCAGGTCTCCTGATTGGACAAGGCTTATGTAGGGTTTAATGACATGAAATAAAGTAAGCCTTAATGTGCAATTTAAGAACTGGTGAAATGATATGTGGACCATTTCTACTCTGCCTAGTTTCACTTGGAACATAAATCTGAAAAACTGAGCTTGTTTCTTTTAATTCCACCACCACCTTTAGCAAGAAGCCAGAAGGAGATGACCATCGAAGGCTTTATACGATTCATGCTGTCAGAAGAGTGTAGTATATTCAAAATGGAGAACAAAACAGTTTATCAAGATATGAGTTTCCCGCTGTGCGATTACTTCATATCGTCTTCACACAACACTTACCTTATCCAGGACCAGCTAATAGGGCCAAGTCATCTGTGGGGCTATGCCAAGTATGTACTTCTCTTGGGAGAGAAAGAAGGAATGGTGGATAGAAGTCTAAAAGGAAGCTGCTCAAAAATGATAGCTACACCAAACCCCCAAATCTGTATAGAATAATGAAAAGGATTACCTGTTTTATTCAGGTATTCCTTTTCTCTATTTTAACCTTGCTTGCACCTGTGTCAGAAACACTGCGGCACTTGTCCTGGGGTCATGTGGGTTGAAAGAAGTAGCCGGTGACATCACCATTGCCCAGGGAACACCCAATTGGGGGCTCCTTTCATTTCCCCACAGGAGCTGGAGCAAAGGACGGGAGCTCAACCCCGCCCCAAGGCAGCACTTGCACCTCAAATGTGGGCTCACTAATCTCCATCCCTGCATCCTACCCACGTAATCCACCATGCTTTTTTTCTCTTCTAACCAAGACAGAACCTTGATATATGTAGTTATGCAAACATTTATGGAATATGCCATAATATCTAATGCTATTATTTGAAATAAGCTACTTAATTGAATATCTAAGACTTTCTTAACTATTCTTGTAATTTATTAAGCTGAAGGTAGACTAATTAGTCATTTCCCCCCACTGAAATCAATGGGATAAATATATATATATATATATGTAAGTAGTCATTGACTTACACTCAGATTGTAGCTAAGCAAGACAGTAGTTAAGAAAGTTTTGCCCCATTTTATGACCTTTCTTGCCACAACTGTTAAGTGAGTCACTCCAGTTAGTGAAGTTAGTAAGTAGTGAAGCAGTTGTTAAGCGAATCACTGCAGTTGTTATGTTAGTAACGCAGTATGTTAAGTGGATCTGGCTTCCCCATTGACTTTGCTTGTCAAAAGGTCACAAAAGGGGATCACATGACCCCAGGACAATGCAACCGTCATAAATATGGGTCAGTTTGAAGATCACATAGGAGCCGTGACCAGGGGGGCTTTTGCACAGGTTCGCCTGGTGCGCCAGTTGCGTCCCTATCTGGACCGAGACGCCCTACGCACAGTCACTCATGCGCTTGTGACCTCCCGTTTGGACTACTGTAACGCTCTCTACATGGGGCTGCCCTTGAAGACCACTCGGAGGCTTCAACTGGTGCAGAATGCGGCTGCGCGAGTTGTAATGGGGGTTTCCCGATACTCCCATGTAACACCTCTACTCCGCGAGCTGCATTGGCTTCCGGTTGCCCTCCGGGTGAAATTCAAGGTGCTGGTTATTACCTATAAAGCCCTACATGGCCTGGGTCCGGGTTATTTGAGGGAACACCTGCTGCCGGCATCAAACGCCCTTCGCCCAGTGCGCTCCCACAGGGAGGGTCTGCTCAGGGTTCCGCCGGTGAGAGATTGCCGGCGGGTGACACCCAGGGATAGGGCCTTCTCAGTGGGAGCGCCTGCCCTCTGGAACCAGCTGCCGGTGGAGCTGAGAACTGCCCCCGACCTCCGATCATTCCGCCGGGGCCTGAAGACCTGGCTCTTTGAGCTCTCGGGCCCAGGCTGAGGAGAAATTTTTTAATTGGGTTTTAAATTGTGTACAGGGTTAATTTAATATTTTTAATATGGTTTTAACTTTTGTATGTTGGATTTTTTAATTCCCTGTAAACCGCCCTGAGTCCTCAGGGAAAGGGCGGTATACAAATGCAACTAAATAAATAAATAAATAAATAAGTTGCTAAAAGTCCAAATTTCGATCATGGGGATGCTGCAATAATCATAAGTGTGAAAAATGGTCATAAGTAATTTTTTTTCAGTGCTGTTGTAACTTTGAATGGTCATTAAACAAATCATTGTAAGTCAAGGATTACCTGTAGTTTGTATCATTATTATATAATAACAAATGAATGTAACTGGGGGTTAATTCCTTTTACTGGTCTTAGGATTATTTTTGTTAACTACTACAAAAACATGTTTGAATGTGATATATCTGTAAACGTATACATAAATAAAATTGATATTGAATGAATGAATGAACCTTTATTATCAAAGTACAACATGTGTGCAGTGAGATTGGCTGAGCCACCCTTCATGCCCCTCCACAACTCACAGTGACGACAAACCCACCATCTTGTTACACCATGTGAGCTAATTGCACAACACACCGGCCTCGCAAGCCAGTCATACATAGAGTTATTTCCCGTTCAGGAGCCTCACAGCCCATTGGTAGAAGAATAACTCTTCCAGCATCAGACATGCTGCAATGTTGCGATTCACTTTGAAATTTTAAAGTTTATTTCTAAATATTATTTATCTGTAACATTTATCTGAAATGAGCTCTACTTTAGGCTGCTTCCAGATTTAAGAACGGAAATAGGACACAATTCAGGATAATTAGTGTAGCCAAAACAGGAGACTAAAGGAATATTCAGCTTGCTGAAGTGACTCTTGTTTCAATAATTCCTTTGCTGTAGTTGACTGTGGCAAAAGTTTGATATCTTAGGGGAAATTGTACTGTAAACATTCTGTTCATCATTTTGTGCAAATGGAAAAGCAAATGCAAACAGATAGCAATTAGAATACCGCAATATGAATGCATAGATATCAACATAGCCAATGTATCATAGGATGACGCTTGACAACTTCACTGGATTTGTCACAGCCAATCAATGAATGCAATTTATTTGAGAGGTGTGTATGCCTAAGTTCTATTGTATGGCTTTCTCTTTGCAAGAAACAATGGTTAAACGAATGTTGTCAGCTTGCAGGAGGAAGGATATATTCTTTCTTTAGCAAGATCAAACAATTCAGGAGTTGCGGTTAGTCAGTTATTGTGGCCATGCTTTTTGTGTAGCTTCTAGGCAATGAGATTTGGAGATGCATAGGGAAGATGCTCAGACTTTCCTGATACTAGACATATGTTTATATCTTTATGATTTGGAGAATGGACTAAACACACGGGCGGACCTATATGAAAAAGTCTAAAGTACTGTTTTTTGATGAAAAATAGTAACACTTAAAGATATTACCTCCAAGAACCTTGGTCCAAAGAACAAGGGGGAAAACAATGGAAAGGTTTTAACATACTCATATTTTGAAATCTAATTCTTCCCCCCCCCGAAGCTTACACTTTTTATAGGGATTTGGGAAGGATTCTGAAATGGTTTAAGAATAGCATAAAACAAATTACACTAGTGTTCCAAAACTCAATGTCCTCGAGTACATTGGAAAAGATGGCACACCATTTGGATTACTATGAGTTGTAGTTACAAGACATCTGCAAGGTGAAAATTTACTTATAGTCTTGCCTTTTAGTCAGTAGCATATGCGCAAAACTCACAAAGAACACTGGAATGCCACCAAGCTGAATTAAGTTATCTCTGCGGGTCAGTCAGATCTGCAGGCTTTAATTCCCAGAATTTAGAGTTACTCCTACCCTTATTGACAATTCAGGGAGTTAAAATCCATACATGTGAAAGGTAGCAGCTTGGAGAAGATTGGATTCTCCTTTCAGATCTTTTCCAAGCCATGAAACTCATTGAATTACTTTGGTCTAGTCAGTGTTGTGACTTTTATCTTCTGATGTGAAGATAAAATTAATATAGTTTTCAATAATTTTGAAGAAAAGCTACACATGATGGGTACTTCAAGGTCATATCATGCCTCATAACTCACCAATATGGGTGATCCTCCACTGGGAGAAATTGTCAAATACATCATGATTTGAATATAAAGGTGTAGAAACCAAGCAACCTACTGATCTGTAGGTACAAAACAGTTGTGATGAGTTTTGTGTTCTGTGCGAAAACAAGCTCTCACCCAATAAAGAGCTATTGAAAAATAACCTTGCAAATTAGAAAGCACATTCTGATTTAACCACCCAATGCTTGTAAATTGTCACCTTCAAGTTCCTGACCAAGTATAGACAGCATCAAAACAAAAGCAGCAACACAGACAACTCCACAATGAGTTCTGCTGAAATGGATGCTGAAATGGGATGTTTTGTTGCATTGCTGAAAACCCTCCAAACACATTTTTCTTTTAAAAGTTCCCTTAGAAGGGGATGCCGCTGCGTGGAGATTGACTGCTGGGATGGGCCAAATAACGAGCCAGTGGTTTATCATGGACATACCCTGACAAGCAAAATTACCTTCCAGAATGTCATCGTTGTTATAAACAAACATGCATTTGAGGTAGGTGGTGCCCATGGTTGACCAAAGCAGAGGCAACTGTCCATAATTCATAGAGATGGATGAGCGTGGATGGCTTCCTATCCTATAGATGTAACTGTTCCCCTTATGTGTAATTGCCAGATAATTTATTTATTTATTTTAATTCCATTTATATCCCGCCATTCTCCGAAGACTCAGGGCGGCTTACAAGCTTAGCAGTAGCCTTCATTCTATGTATATGCCTGCTTATTAGGGCTTTCACACACACCCCAAGCGGCATTATTACAAAGTCAGCTTAATTGCCCCCAACAATCTGGGTCCTCATTTTACCTACCTTGGGAGGATGGAAGGCTGAGTCAACCTTGAGCCTGGTGGGATGCGAACCTGCAATAATGAAGAGAAAACTTAGGCAGATGAACTTTAAAGATGGTTCTAGCTACTGGTTGCAAAGGAACATAAAAAGATTTTCGCCCTGTCCATCTTGATGAGGACAACATCACTGAAAACACCATTGGTGTTTTATTGCTCTATTTATTCATAATATTTCTATATTGCCCCATAACAGCTCTGAGAAAATAGCACATCTTAAAGTCATCAACTTTCAAAATGACTATTTTAAATAGTATGTAATATGATAAAGTATATAAGTAGGACATAAGTTCAGATATTTAACATAACAAGTTAAAGTAACAAGAACATTTAACTTTGCTTCACTGGTAACAGCAAGGCCTTTGACTATGCAAATAATGCTAGAATTGGAACATATTAAGACTGATGAGTGTGCCAGAACAACTGATTAACTTAGGAGGAATCTTTATAGAGAACTGTGTAAAATCAGAGTCTGGAAAAACAGAGTGATTCAACATAAGGAGAATAGCCCTGTATTTATTTAGGTCACGCAACAAATTTGTTACAGCAGGTTTAAAAGCAATAAATGCTGGCATCAGATATACAGATGGTGGCAAAGTAAAGAAGACTTAGACAAAGTCCTTCAGAAAGTAAAAAATGAAAAATGAAACATCTGAGCCAATATTAAATATAAGGTATCTACACCACCGGCAATCAAACCGGTCAGTCCTAGAGGAGATCAACCCTGACTGCTCTTTAGAAGGCCAGATCCTGAAGGTGAAACTCAAATACTTTGGCCACCTAATGAGAAGGAAGGACTCACTGGAGAAGAGCCTAATGCTGGGAAAGATTGAGGGCAATAGAAGAAGGGGACGACAGAGAATGAGGTGGCTGGATGGAGTAACTGAAGCAGTAGGCGTGAGCTTAAATGGACTCCAGAAGATGGTAGAGGACAGGAAGGCCTGGAGGAACATTGTCCATAGGGTCGCGATGAGTCGGACACGACTTCACAACTAACAACAACAACAATCTACACCACCATCGGCAAGTTTTGTGAAGTTTTGTGACTATAAAAGACAGGAAGCTAGTAGATACTTTTATTTCTTTATCTTTATAGATAAAGAAGGATAGTGGGTTGAAGTAGTAAAGAGATTAATCCTTGGCAGGAAAGCCATGATAGATGTGGACAAGGTGATAAAGGATAAGGTTATTGTTATGACAAGTGAGTTCACCATAAATAAAGGAAGGGTCTTTTCAGTGGTGTCACAGTGAAATATTTAGAAAGTGCAGGGAGAAAAGACATTGATGCTTTCACTTTATGGATTTGGAGATGAGTACCACAGAAAGCAAGAAGAATCAATCAATTGGTCCTGGGCTAAGGAAAGGCTGACTGTTTTCTTGAGATGATGGTGAGTTAGCAGAAATTCACATGATTCAGACATGTGAGGAATGGGCTAAAACAACTCTGCATGTCTAAACTGTGGTAAATGAAAAAAAAAGGTAAAAATGGATAGACAGAATCAAGAATTTCCTTGGAAGAACTACTGATAGTTGTCAGCATCAAGTCAACATGGCAGGCATTTATGTGGACAATTGCTGCCAGTTGGACCCAATTTAGGACCAACTGACTAAATTGTGCCATTATCATACCAGTTATCTTAATGAGCTTTTATATTCCAGCCCACAATGAAATATGAAATCTTAGATTGTCTGTTCAATCCTTTATGGAGATTGTCAGTCATCCATGTCATGGTTGTCCCAAAGATGCTTTTTCAAGAGGCAACTAGACTTTTTGTTTTGTTTTTTCTTGAAAACATTTAACTTCTCGTCTAAGAAGCAAAACTGAAGAAGCTTCTTGAATGAGAAGCGAAATGTCTTCAAGGAAAAACAAAGAAAGTCCAGTTGCCTCTTGAAAAAGCACCTTTGGAACAATCCTGTGGTACATAAATCAATACTCTTAGTAGCATAATATCTAGCTGCATCTCACCGTATCTTGACTAATTCTAGATAAAATTCCATAAAGGGACAGCCTCATGGAGCATTATAGACCTGGTTGGGGGATAGGATCAACCTCCCTAATTATATACAGTATATATATATACAGTAAAAGTAGATAAAGATCAATACAAACTAAAGAAAAGAAATATAAATCTTAAAATGCGAGAAATGGGAGAAAATAGTAGAAGAAAAAGAGAAAAGAAGGAAAAAAGATTCAGAGAAGTTCCTTTCAATCCATTTGTATCTATTCCGTATTCTTAATATGGCAGGATGAACTTATTATTAGAGATAAATCAGCACATGTGTTTTAGTAGAAATACCGTTATTTTGGTCATTGACTTACATAACAGGTAAAATTCAGAGATAAAATTACAAATGTCCCATTGTACTAATCTAATCTATATCAGAGCTGCTTAAGATTTAAATCACAAAGTATAAAATTTTGATACCAATACCGTTAAGATGTCAAGATTAAGGTTATGAAGACAAGGGGAAGTATGGCAGAGATGCATACAGTTTGGATAAAACAGTGGGATAACAACCGAATATTCTTTCTTTCTTTCTTTCTTTCTTTCTTTCTTTCTTTCTTTCTTTCTTTCTTTCTTTCTTTCTTTCTTTCCTTCCTTCCTTCCTTCCTTCCTTCCTTCCTTCCTTCCTTCCTTCCTTCCTTTCTTTCTTTCTTTCTTTCTTTCTTTCTTTCTTTCTTTCTTTCTTTCTTTCTTTCTTTCTTTCTCAAATGGAGATTAACCATCTCCCACACTGAACTACTCTGGACAGTGTACAATTAAAACACAGAAACGTAAAATGTGTTATGTAAATATAAACTATCCAAACCATTTGAAATATAGTTTAAAATAGCAGATGCAAAGGATAAAATTATTACATTACTAAATCTATATTTAATATCAGTATTGTATGTGTGAGACTAGAATAGTATGATGTAAAATTAAAGAGATATGACAATAACACAGAAGGCGAAAGAGCTAAAACTACGGGAGGTGTGCAAACGTATGGGGATAGTCTTTGTCGGTCCCGATATGCTTTGATTATGTAGAACAGGGGTCTTCAAAGGTGGCCCTTTTATGACTTGTGGACTTCAGCTCCCAGAATTCCTCAGCCAGTGTGCACTGTGGCTGGCTGTGGAATTCTGGGAGGTGAAGTCCACAAGTCATAAAAGAGCCAAGTTTGAAGACCCCTGCTGTAGCATATCCTATAATCTCTTCAATTTATTTGCAGGCTTCTGATTACCCCATCATTTTGTCACTGGAGAATCACTGCAGCCCTCCACAGCAAGAAAGGATGGCAGCTCACCTCCTTGACATCCTGGGTGATAGTTTGTGTACTACAACCATTGACAATGCTGTGCCAACAGAATTACCCTCCCCAGAGGTAAAAATCATATGCTGCTCCTTCCTTAGAAAAAACAAAAAAATATGGATGAAAAATGGGTATCTCTGCTATGGATCGTTTGTCTCTCATGAAAAAATTAATTTGGGACCAATTTTGCTGGGAAGAGGTGGCAATACACATTTTGCTTCCAGTCAATGCAAAGCTTAGAATAGAATAGAGTTGGAAGGGACCTTGGAGGTCTTCTAATCCAACTCCCTACTCAAGCAGGAAACCCTATACCATTTCAGACAAATGGTTGTTCAATCTCTTCTTTAAAAACTTCCAGTGTTGGAGCACCCATAACTTTGGTAGGCAAGCCCTGCCACTGATTAAATGTTCTCACTGTCAGGAAATCTCTCCTTAGTTCTAGGTCAGGGGTAGGCAACCTTGGCTCTTTTATGACTCATAGCTGACTCAGGAATTCTGGGAGTTGAAGTCCATGAGTCATAAAAAAGCCGAGGTTGCCTACCCCTGCTCTAGGTTACTTCTCTCTTTTAGTTTCCATCCATTGCTTCTTGTCCTGCCCTCAGGTGCTTTGGAGAGTAGTTTGACTCCCTCTTCTTTGGGGCAGCCCCCGAGACATTGGAACACTGCTATCATGTCACGCCTAGTCCTTCTTTTTATTAAACTAGAACACGGGTGTCAAACTCGCCATGTCATGTGACGTGTTGCGACATTTGCAATTGCCAGAGCTGTGTGTGTGTGTGTGTCTGTGTGTGTGTGTGTGTGTGTGGTCTCCGCATGATGGAACTGGCCCACAGGCTGGCAGTTTGACACCCCTGAACTAGAAACGTATCTTAATTGTCCTTGCCATTTAGTTTTGTAGCTTACCATGCTGAATAGGTGCCCTTTCCCCCTTCGTAGCAATTGAAATTAAAGATCCTGATAAAAAATAAGAAAGCTGGATCACTCCAAGACACCCTTCAACGGAGGGGTCAGAAATACCAGGGTCTTACAGAAGAAACGGAGGATACCCTGGAGTCAGAGGATGAAGATGACGAACGTAGCGGACGTATGCTAAAGAAAGTGCTCATTCGGAAGCAGACTAAAGAAAAGGGCAAGGTAAGCCAAGGGCCATTATCCACAGCAACGTTGCCTTCATACTTTCAAAATAAGAAAACAAACACTTGCAGGCTCGACAAGCTGGGCAAGAAACTGCAAGAATTGACTTCCAAAGACATTAAAGTCCCAGTGAGTAGATTTATTGCAGGAACACTAATGAAGCCATCGTGAAAGAATTCCAGCTGTGGAATTCTGGGAGTTGGTCCACACATCTTCAAGCTGCCAAGGTTGGGAAACACTGCCCTAGGGCAGGGGTAGGTAATCTTGGCTCTTGTATGACTCGTGGACTTCAACTCCCAGAATTCCTGAGCCAGCATGGCTCAGCTTGGAAACTTTTCCCTTTCCCCTCAGCATGGCTGGCTCAGGAATTCTGGGAGTTGAAGTCCACGAGTCATGAAAGAGCCAAGGTTGCGTACCCTAGGGATATCTATGTTCTTTCTCAGGGCCTTGCTCTGTCACAGCCTGTCTTTTGTGTGCTTGCTTCTTCTCTCTCATTCTCTCAGTTGCTTACTCCATCTCACTCACAGCCTCTTCCTCTCTCTAAAAGCACATAATGGGGGCAACTGGCAGTTGCTGATGAGTAAAGTCCCTAATTCTTTGCCATCCTGTTAGCCTTATAAGGAAGTCCAGGGAAGAAGCACAGTGAGGAGTGCTAGCTTTGTCTTTTTTTGTGTGTAAATATTTTATTAATTTTCTAATTTTGCAATCATAAATACTTAATAAACAGTGTGTTGTATGGGTCCATTGGTAATTCAGTGGTACATATTAATTTTCTCAGTCTAGTTCCAATACTACACCATCCAGTGCTTCCTTGACCCTCTCTTCTTCCGGTAGTATGCATTTTTCCACACTGGGCAAATAAAATTCTTGTTACTGTTAATACATATACAATTAAATATAGACATCTTCCTCACATTTTTCTGGTATTATGCATAATATCAATAATGTCAGTTTATAATATCTTTTCTATCCAAAATATATCTCAATTGCATTTGCACTTAAAATCCATTTGTTCCATCAGTATCCTGTTTTTCCCGCTTTTTTTTTTTTAAAAAAATTCCCATCAATGTTCAAAATATCTCTTATAATTGCTTATAATTTTCTCATAATATATTATATTTGGGTAACCAAAAGCTTCCCTTATTCATCCTTTTTAGAATTTTCATATTTCCCAACTCATAACAAAATGTAATATTCTAGTTAGAAATCCTATCCTTCTAGTTATAATAACACTTTTATTTCTAACAGTTATCTATTTTCTTAACCATATTCAAACATCTGTTTAATAATATAATATCCTGTGTCTATCGCTTATAGTTTTCTCATTGTAAATTATATTTGGGTAACCAAAAGTTTCCCTTATTCAGACCCTCTTGACATTTTCATATTTCCCTTCTCCTAACAAAATATAGTATTCTAGTTGCATATCCTAACTTTCTAGTTGTAGTAATACTTTTATTTCTAACAATTATCTATTCTCATAGCCATGTTCAAACATCTATTTAATAATATACTGTGCCATCTAATGGGTCAAAACCTCTATTTTCTTCAGTCTTACTCTGGCTTTCTTCCTTTCCAACTAACTTTCCATGTCAATGCATTTGAGTCCTCAAGTAGTTCTTCCCCTATTTGAGCTCTGTCTTTATTGTAAGGTTACATAATCTTGCAATTCTGAAAAATCCCTTCCCATCCCTCACTTTTATTCTCCTGAAAACTAAGGAATATCTTCTGAGATGCTTACATTATTTTTCCTCTTTAGGCTCAAATTTCATTTATCAGTTTATTGTCTAGGCCAGAGATAGGCATCCTTGGCTCTTTTATGACTTGTGGACTTTGTTTGCTGTCAAGGCACCATCAAAGGAGCTGTGCTGTTCCAATAGAAATTCCACCTCTTTCGTATGTGCATGAAAGTGACATCACAGTGCACATACGCAGGGGGTGAAGCTTCTTTCACACTAGCACAAAGCTGCTTTTGTCTTTAGCAACCCACCTAATCCCTTGCCATCGACATGTCCACCACAATCCAGCCTGGATAATTCCATCAAAATGTTTTCTGTAGGAAAAAAATGTCTGAAGCACAAGGGTATGGTCCAGAAACTTTTTATATGCAAAGATTCAAATATCCTGAGACCATCTTCATCTTTGGGACCATCCCAGGGCTAAAGAACTCTTGTTCAAACTGAATGGGAGGAGACTGAAGAATGTGTCTACCTAGATCAGTGATGGCGAGTGCCAAACTCCAACCCAAAACCCACTTATGTATCGTCGGGTGCCAGGTGGGTGTGGCCAATTGGGTGGGTGTGGCCAATTGGGTGGGCATGGCTGCGGCGGTAACGGCAGACTGGGTGGGACTAAAAAGTTCAATCAATCAATTCCAACTTTGTGAGATCTTTTTTTCCCCACAAGAAGTTGAAATTTACTGATTGATTGAACTTTTTTTTGTTTTGTACACAGTGTTGGAGGCCTAAAGTGAAAATGTTTTATAAAACCCAGCTGAAGGCCTAGGACTGGGGCAACGGCGTGCGTGCCCACAGAGAGGGCTCTGCGTGCCATCTGTGGCATCCGTGCCATAGGTTTGACACCATGGACCTAGATTCTAGAACTATACTGTCTTCCCAATGTTATCATTCCTGATGTACTTAAACGTGATGCCACACATTACTTTCGCTTCTGAGAGGCATACCATTTGTCAATCTCTGTTCTTAGGACCATAAAGTCAAAGTTGCTTTGCTTCTCTCTGAACTTGTGATTTATACTGCTTCTCGGAAGTTTGTGAGTTTTGAGGATTCTAGGGAGAAGCAGAAATGCTACCAAAATAATTCCATCGGAGAGACGAAAGGTCAGAAGCTCATCAGCAAGAGAGGTAATATAGAAGTTTCAACCCTCAAATAATACTTAAGTGAGCTGCATGTTTCTCTATTTGTTTTGGAGCCAGCATATTTGTTTTCATCAGTCAGCCATACCCTTCTGAGATTCGAACCTGGGCTGATTGCACATTAGGCAGTTGTTTTAACCTTTAGGCCACAAGCTCTATCTCACTTTGTTAGCTGAGAAGCAAGGGAGATATGTGTTAAATGCTTGTTAACTATTTAGATTACCTTGCTAGGCCCCAAACATGGGACAAATCTTTATTTCCTGTTTTGGCCTAACCGAAGGCCATCCACAGGCAGTAGTCACAACAGTGACAGCTCATATTTGTGTAAATTTTAGATTGCTAACAAAGAATTAAAGGGAGACTGATATGCATTTCAAACTTATTTGTTTTCATCAGTCAGCCATACCCTTTTGAGATTCGAATGTGTTAACAAGCATTTAACACATATCTCCCTTGCTTCTCAGCTAACAAAATGAGATAGAGCTTGTGGCCTAGAGGTTAAAACAACTGCCTAATGTGCAATCAGCCCAGGTTCGAATATATATATATATATATATATATATATATATATATATATATATATATATATATATATACACACATATATATATATATATACATATATATCTAGCCTCAGTCCTGAGACTTCTCACTACCTTCCATCTAAATGCTAACCAGGGCTGACCCTATTTGCCATTTTCTTTTAAGATCAACCAAGTCAGTTAAACATTGCCACCTAGCAGGGCAAGACAGAAATATACTCTCCTGCCTGATATTTACAGTAGATGTAACCTCGAGGCTTCTCAATTTATCTACCTTCCTCCCTTCTGCTACTTAAACTGGAATAAATCTTCCAAATTGGACTTCCAACAGTTGGCTTAATCATGCCATTTTTCTTCAAGAGGATGTTCACACAGAACGTGGCCCATAATGCTTGCATAGGTGTTCTGCCAGAGATAGGGATCAAGGCAAAATCTTTGAGCGAGTTGGTTGTCAGGATAGTTGGCCTTTTTGAAATTATCCAGCAAATGTAAAGGTAGAGAAATTGGGTGGACAATTTATCTGAATTTCTTCAGGAAGAGGAGACATTTCAGACACCCCCTCCCCCTTGCTGACAATGGTACTCTTGCTGAAAACAACTAAAGCAATAAGCAATAGGAGTTTCCTCTTGGTGCCTTGTCTTGATCTTTCATGAAACCATGAGAAGGCAGGTTGACTGCTCACATTTAGCCTATATACATCCCTTGGTCACCCCAGAGATAAGGAAGTTCAAGAATACCCGTAACAATTCTCCTGAAATTCTTTTAACTGAATTGCTGTTAAATCAATGTAGTTCCTTCATGGCTAAACTACTTTCAGATATATTGTGCCTTTGAGTCATTGTTGACTCCTGGTGATGACTTGACTAGTCCTTGCAGTTTACTTGGCAAGATTTTTGGAAGTGATTTGCCCTTGTCTTCTTCCTAGAGCCGAGAGGGAGTGACTGGACCACACCTGACTTTCACACCTAAGGCGGGACTAGAACTTACAGTCTCCTGGTGTTTGGTCCCAAATCATCCAGATATCTTTCATGCTTAAGGCAGTGCTGGAATTCACAATCTTCCAGTTTCTAGACTAGTGCCTTACTACTACTCCAAACTAGCTCTGGTGCTCTCTCTCCCAAAAGGCAGACAGCATAAATACATGTGGTGAATTTGTTGTCAGCATACACAAATTCCCTTTTAAAATATTATCAACTTGGTATATTTGCTATTTTAAAATTGTCTGTAGCCTTTCCTACACTTATTCATTTCATTTAAAATATTTACATATTGCTTCTCTTTGCAAAAAAAAAAGGTTTGCAATAACCTCAGAAAGTAGGTCAAAACAGTTGAGAAAAGCATTCTTCGAAACAATGCAAAAATATGCATAATAAAAGAAGCAATAAAAGGAGAAATGAACCAATAACAGAGAGTAACAAAATTAGGTATATTTCTTTGCAATAACATTTTGAACACGTCTTTTTTTTTTTGCAGCTCCTGACTTTGTCTTGCACACAGTCCGCTTCCTTACAAGAATCTACCCCAAGGGATCCAGAACAGACTCTTCAAATTATGATCCTCAAGAATTCTGGAATGTCGGAAGCCAGCTAGGTAGGTCACTTAGATCTAGTCAAATCTGCTATGCTGAACAAGATTTATATTGGGAAAGTATTCACTGGGGCCAAAAGAAATTGGTATTCAAGTCTTCTAGAAAGAACCATAGGCCTAAGAGAAGAACAGAGAACAAGCATGGTGGGTTCCATTCGTTGATCAAAGAAACAAGGGTCACTGATGCTATTTCCCCTCATTAGTCTTTGGTAGAAACCAGAATATAAATTTAATAGTAAAGAAATTACAGCTAGTAAAGGAAACTTGTCTGTGGTGGATATAAATGTATCTACTTACATTTCTCTGCTTCATCTCAAAGTTGATGATAAGGATCAGGATTGTGTGCCATTAAGGTGGTGTTGACTTCTATCAAGTACACAGATTTTTTTTCCCCCGTGGTGAAGTTAATTCCAAATCCTGAATTTAGAGAACCAAATTTCCCTCTTATAGCTCCCCTTTACACTCCATTCCTTTTTTTCCTCTGGCTTTCTACTTTGTAAACATGATATGGCAGTTTTGGAGGGCCAATTCCTGTGGAACCTTCTCTTTATATTTCCTAATCTAGTGATCAAAAGGGGGAAATAGAATTAAAGACTTATCCCATATCCCCTTTTTACTTATGACTCCTGTTCTTTGTCTACATTAACATTTCCCAACTGCTTCAACTCCCGAAATTCTTAGCAATGGCCTGTTGGCTTGGGAAGTCCACATATCATGAACATACCCAGGTTATGAAATGGTGGTCTAGGAGATTGCTAATGTGAGGACAGTTCTTTCTGCTTTAATTCTCAGATCAAATGCATGGACCATATACTGTTTGACTCTCCTCCTGGTAGGAGGCAGTTAATAAAGTGGTAGGCTTTGCTTAGGTCTATAATTAATTCCCAGTAAGTAAATCTTTTTGGTTTACTTATCAACTCTACTTCACTAACATTGCTCAAGTGAGATTTCTGCTCTTAGGAATGTGCTATCTCTCATTCTCTCACTCTCATTGTTGTTAGTTGCAAAGTCATGTCTGACCCCTCATGACCCCATGGACAATGTTCCTCCAGGCCTTCCTGTCCTCTACCATCTTCTGGAGTCCCTTTAAGCTCAGGCCTACTGCTTCAATGACTCCATCCAGCCACCTCATTCTCTGTCATCCCTTTCTTGCTGATGACACCCAACTTTTTTTCTCCACCCTGAACCAACCCAGTGATGCCCTCACCATGATGTCCCATTGCCTGGAGGCGGTCCAGGTCTGGATGGGGAGAAACAGGCTTCGTCTCAATCCTGCCAAGACTGAGTGGCTGTGCATACCGGCATCTCGGGTTAACCAGACTATTCCATCTTTAACGATGGGGGGTGAGGTGTTACCCCCCGTTGATAGGGCTCGCAACTTGGGTGTCCTCCTGGATTCACGGCTCAGTTTTGAAGATCACATAGGTATCTGTGACCAGAGGGGCTTTTGCCCAGGTTCACCTGGTGCGCCAGTTGCGACCCTATCTGGACCGAGATGCCCTACGCACAGTCACCCATGCGCTTGTGACCTCCCATTTAGACTACTGCAACGCTCTCTATATGGGGCTGTCCTTGAGGACCACTCGGAGACTTCAGCTGGTGCAGAATGCTGCTGCGCGAGTTGTGATGGGGATTTCCCGATACTCCCATGTAACACCTCTACTCCGTGAGCTGCATTGGCTTCCAGTTGCCCTCCGGGTGAGATTCAAGGTGCTGGTGATGACCTATAAAGCCCTAAATGGCTTGGGTCCGGGATATTTAAGGGAACACCTGCTGCCGGCATCAAGTTCCCTTCGTCCTGTGCGCTCCCACATGGAGGGCCTTCTCAGGGTGCCACCGGTAAAAGACTGCCGGCGGATAACACCCAGGGGGAGGGCCTTCTCAGTGGGTGCACCTGCCCTTTGGAACCAGCTGCCTGTGGAGCTTAGGACTGCCCCCGACCTTCGGTCATTCCACTGGGACGTGAAGACCTGGCTCTTTGAGCTTTCCGGCCCAGGCTGAGAGTTTTTAAATGGGGTTTTATATTTGTTCAGGGATTAAATTTAATTATTTTAACTGTCTTTAACTTTTGTATTGTATTGACGTTTTTAAATACTTTGTAAACCGCCCTGAGTCCTATGGGAAAAGGGCGGTATATAAATTCAATAAACTAAACTAAACTAAACTAAACGTTCTTCTCTTGCCCTCAACCTTTCCCAGCATGAGGCTCTTCTCCAGTGAGTCCTTCCTTCTCATTAGGTGGCCAAAGTATTTGAGTTTCAGCTTCAGGATCTGACCTTCTAAAGAGCAGTCAGGGTTGATCTCCTCTAGGACTGATCGGTTTGATCGCCTTGCAGTCCAAGGGACTCGCAGGAGTCTTCTCCAGCACCATAGTTCAAAGGCCTCAATTCTTTCATGCTCAGCCTTTCTTATGGTCCAGCATTCACAGCCATACATCATAATTGGGAAAACCATAGTCTTGACTATATGCACTTTTGTTGGCAGGGTGATGTCTCTGCTTTTTAGTATGCTGTCTAGTATGTTGTCTTTTTAGTATGCTGTGTATGAGTGTGCTGTCTCACTCTTATATACACACACATTCACTCACTCACAAAATACTTTAACTTTCAATAGACAGGATCTCTGTTTTATGATTTGTGCCCCTACGGGAGTCAGTAATTGTTTGAAAAGTAGGCAAAAATATTGAAAAACGTTTAGCTACAATTGTGGGTTACTGCTAAGGAGATCGGAAAGTTCTCAGGGACAGTGGAGCCAAAATATCTTAGTCCGCACATCCCACTAAGCTGTGATTTGTTTACTCAGTTAATTACAGTTGGCTGAATTCACATGAAATATGTATTCTGTTGTGATAAAACTGGGTCTAGAGCAGCAATGAGATGGCCAGAGATGAGATCAATCTCATTAAGGATTGCGAACAACTTAACATTGGGGTAGGAGGAAATTAAGAAAAGTGCATGACAACCACACAAATTCTGCAATCTACACTGAAATGCAGATAAGTAAAGGCAATATTGCATGATGGCATCACTGGACAAGGAGTTCAAATCAATCAATCCTAAAGCAAATCAACCCTGATTGTCCTTTGGAAAGACAGATCCTGAAGCTGAGGCTCAAAAATTTTGACCACCAAATGAGAATAGAGGACTCATTTAAAAAAAACCTCTGATGTTGGGCAAGACTGAAGGCAAAAGGAGAAGGATGGCAGAGGATAAGATGGTTAGATAGTGTCATTGATGTAGTGGACATGAGTTTGAACAGACTCAGGGAGATAGTGGAGAATAGGGGGCCTTGTGTGTGATGGTCCATGGGATTATGAAGAGTTGGACATGGTTTAGCAGCTGAACAACAACAATAAAATCACTGCACACATTTCATTTTGACATCATGGAGGTTGACTGCAGATGCTACTGATGACAATCATATAGATATAATATAAGCCCCCCTCCTGTTGAGAGTATTAAAAAAAAGCAATTGGAAGTATCCACTTTCAACTTACAAGTTTTCCAAGTTAACCTGGGAAATGAAGTCCACTATCCCAGCCAGAAACGCATCATGGTAGGAAAACTTGATCCAGGGATTGTACTGATTATAGAAAGAAGCATAGAAGTCTCCTGATGTTCACTTTCTGCAAGTTCTGAGATAGTAAGACTAGAGTGCATGTCTTCTAAACAACTGTATTTGTCCTTTGTTGTTTTCATGTATTGGGAAGGAGAGCCACTTTGATATAGTGATTAAGATACTAAACTAGAAACTGGGAGACTGTGAATTCTAGTCCCTCCTTATCCATGAAGCCATCAAGGTGACCTTAGGCAGGTCATTCTCTCTAAGCCATAGGAAGAAAACCAGGACAAAACACTTACAAAATGTTGCCAAGGGACCTGTTCAGGCAGTTCCCAGGAGTCAACACTGACTTAAGGCCCACATGCACACAAGAGCAATAAACTTATTGTATGGAATCAGATCACTGTTTTTTTTTAATCTACAGCAGCTGGTGGGGGTCTTGCCTGAGAAGAGGGTGACAGGTAAATTCCACCCTCTTCCGTTGTGTTCAACAGTCATTGCTTTGATTTCACTCTTAATGGCCTTACTGGAGTGCATAACATAAGATAAATTCTTCTAGTTTATGATAGGAACTCCTTGACACCAAAAGCTTTGATGAGAGGCACTGTATACTTGTGCACCTTTTCCTAGCATGAAAAGAACATTAATTGCACGTTGCTCAGGACTAGGGAAGCCTGTCTTGCAGAAAATTGGATGTTTGTGAAATACAGAGGCATCGGAAACAAAATATTGATACCTAGGGAAGGAGTGAGTTCAGTTCTTTTATGAACTGAAATGAAGGAACTCAATCAGAGAGTGTCTTTCTTTGGAGATATGATGCTTTGACAGTAACCTATTATTTTCAGGCAACCCTCCCCTAGCCTGATTCAACACCAGGTCTAACCCTTCCAATCCACAATTTATATTCAGAGTTTTTTTTAAAAGGGACAAATAATAATAAATAATAAAATAATAAACTTTTATTGTCAAAGTACAACATGTGTACATTGAGATTAGCTGAGCCTCCCCCCGTGCTCTCTCCCCCCAACACACAGTGACAACAAACCCTCCATCCCACCACACCATGTGAACCAACTACACCACACACCGGCCTCCCAAGTCAATTCTGCATAAGATTATGTCCCATTTAAAAGCCTAACAGCCCACGGATAAAAGCTATTTTTCAGCCTGTTGGTACGGCTGGCTATATTCCTATATCTCCTACCGGATGGTAGGAGAGTAAAGAGATACCGTCCAGGGTGTGAGTCATCCCTGAGAATCTTCCTCACTCTTCCAAGGCAACGAGCCCTGGCGATGTCATCCAGTGGTGTCAGGGAACAGCCCACAATGTCTTGTGCTGTGCTCACTACCCTCTGCAATACTTTCCTATCCGTGGCTGTCAGACCAGCATACCAAACCACAATACCATACGAGAGGACACTCTCTATAGTAGAATCTTGAAAGGGTACTCCAGAATAAACAAGCAATTGCAAGCCCAATCATAGGAAAGACACTTGATTCTCCATCCTCATAGAGATGGCTCTTAGGTTGCTGGGATGAGAATTCACCAGAATAATAGAATAACAGAGTTGGGAGGGACCTTGGAGGTCATCTAGTCCAACTCCCTTCTCAAGCAGGGGACCCTATACCATTTCAGGCAAGTGGCTGTTCAGTCTCTTCTTTAAAAGTTCCAGTGATGGAGCACACACAACTTCTGAAGGCAAGGTCTTTCACTGGTTATTGTTTTCACTATCAGGAAATTTCTCCTTAGTTCTAAGTTGGATCTCTCCTTGATTAGCTTCCATCCATTGCTTCTTGTTCTGCCTTCAGGTGCTTTGGAGAACAGGGTGAAACCCTCTTCTTTGTGGCAGCCCCTTACCCCACCAATTGAAAATGTTCCCCTATTAACTTTTTTATTTTTTACAGTAGATAAATGGTAGGTCAAATCAGTTGGGTAAATAGAGCTGTGGAAGTTTATAAATTCTAGACCTGTTTTGCAAGGATGGAACCTATTATTGTTGAAATACATCAGTATTCAACTAGGGAAGATAATTTATTTGTATTGTTTTGGTTTTTTTATGCACTTTATTGTCTTTCTTAGTTTTGCTTCTTTTTGTTTCCTTTTTTTCCCTGTCGAAGATTGTATTTTAACTTTGGAAATGAAATTTTAAAAAAAAAATATTTAAAAAAGAGAAATATGTTTTTGCTTTTCTTTGTATTTTTTTCCTACAGTGGCCTTAAACTTCCAAACACCGGGTGTGCAGATGGACTTACTTATTGGAAAATTTTTGGACAATGGAGGCTCTGGTTACGTTCTGAAACCAGAATTCTTGAGAAGAAGAGACTCTGCTTTTGACCCATTTAACGTTGCTGATAGGTACAATCCAATTACACTAACAATAAAGGTAAGACCGTTTCATGGAAACTTCACCTTATCTCAGAAACAATTCCTTCAGATCATGAACGGAGTCAACAGCAAAACATTTGACTAGAAAAGACTAAGGAAGTTATACTTCTACAACCAAGCCATCATTATCCTTGGCATAGGTTGCCTTCAAAAGTACATGTGATATCTCTTTCTCAGGATGCTCTTCTCCTGGATAGACATACAGATTACAGAACCACAGAATTGGAAGGGACCTTAGAGGTGCTCTAGTCCCAACCCCTGCTCAAGCTGGAGATCCAGACAAATGGCTGTCCAATCTTTTCTTAAAAGCTTCCAGTGATGGAGCATTCACAACTTCTGGAGGCAAACCATTCCACATTAATTGCTCTCACTCTCAGGAAATTTCTCCTTAGTCCTAGGTGGGATCTCTCTTTGATAACTTTCCATACGTTACTTCTTGTCCTGCCCTCAGATAGTTAGGAGAATAGGTCTATACCAGGGGTCAGCAACCTGAAACAGTGAAAGAGCCACTCGGAACCGGTTCCCTCACAAAAGGAAAAACTGGGAGCCGTAAAAAAATGTGTGCACATGCGCATACATGCATGCATGCGCAGAACAGGGTTTGACTGAAGAGTGGAGCCAAGGCGAGATATGCACCTACCCTGCATATTTGAATTGATTGGTTGAACTTTTTTAGTCCCACTTTTTTTTTTGGACTGCACATGGCAGAGGACTCTGGAGCCGCAGGTTGCAGACCTGTGGTCTATACATTTCTTCAACTGATACTTAATCCTTTTAGAAAGTAAGGGAACAGATTTTAGTTAACATATTTGGCCTCACCGTGTTGTAAAGCATTCAGATAGTGAAGAATTGTCACAAGAACAAGATCACTAATTCCCCACCAGTGAATGGCTTTGCTTGCATAATACACTGAACTGAAACTCGCAAAATGCTTCAATCAATGCCTAAAACAGATACTCAGCTTGTAGTTCAATATATCTCACATCAAATAAAAACAGTTTTTAATGGTTAAGTTAACCGTTAGAGCCTGTTTGATATAGTGGTTTCAGAAGGCAGGCTAGAAGCTTGGAGACCATCTATTCTAGTCTTGCCATATGCACAAAGTCAGCTGGGAGACTTTGGGCCAGATGTTTCCTCTCAACTCCGGGAAGAAAGCAATAGGAAATTATTTCTGAACATGCTTTCAAGAAAACTGCAGGGAATATAGTTGCCCAGAGTCAAAACTGATTTGAAGGTGCAAAAAAGAAATTGTCTGTTATTGGTCATAGTGTTTGGGCAGGTGTTTTGTGAATGGACCACAGTATTTTATGTTAGAGACAACTTGAAGGTATGGAGGACTTAGAATAGAATAACAGAGTTGGAAGGAACCTTGGAGGTCTTCTAGTCCAGCGTTTCCCAACCTTAGGAACTTGAAGATGCGTGGACTTCAACTCCCAGAATTCCCCAGGCAGCTATGCTGGCTGGGGAATTCTGGGAGTTGAAGTCCACGCATCTTCAAGTTCCTAAGGTTGGGAAACACTGTTCTAGTCCAACCCCCTGCTCAGGCAGGAAACCCTATACCATTTCAGACAAATGGTTTTGAACCAGGATGACTGGAAACTATCTTGGTGTTTGGAAGAAACACAGGCAGGGCTGAGTCAAAGGGCGCCTGCTTCATCGTCAGGTGTGGGATTCAGAGACCAGTCATCGCAGGGTGTCCCAAAATGTCTGTCTGCCTATGCAGAGTTTATTGTATTTATACAGTTTTAACAAGCAGGAAAGAGTGCTCAGCAAAAGCATTGTTTATTGGTGTACTCCCTAGTCAATCTTAGAGAACATCCCAGCCAGGGCACAGTCTCTCATATCTAGATGGTTCCTGGCAGTCCTTGGAGGTGCTAATTGGAGTGAGCTCATAGACATGTGGATAACAGGATACTAAGGCAGGCAGTTTGCTGCACGTGGTCCCTTCACATCCTTGACCTCCATCTCTACAGTCAGGCTGAGAACCTGGGCACTTGTAGCTCAGGACATCCCAAAGAAGAACCAGCTCAAGGAAAAGTATATTTCATTTTGCAAGCCACCTGTGAAACGCACCAGAGTTATCTTCTTAAAAGGTGGACAGTTCCTCGCATGTGTACAAAATGTTTCTGGGAGGGATAATAATTCATTTCTAGGCTGCTTCTGCCCTTGCTTAACAAAGGTACACGGTTAGAACATTGAGAATGGTGTGGAAAAGATAAGAGACTTGCTGTCTCTTGGGAGGCCTGTCTGATTATACTAACATTTCCCGGGGGCACAAATGGAGGGAGCCTAAAACGCCTCGTCCCTCTTTCTGATGCAGGCAGGCAAAGCAGCCATTATAACTGGGAGATGCTGCTTGGGTCAAATAAAAAGTGGTGTCTGAGAGCAGAGTCCAAGTCAAGAGCAGTAGGAAGAGCTACAAGAGCAGTCCTTGTAGCTCTGTATATTTTCTTGAAAGCAAACATTCTCTTTTAATTATTCATTCATCAGGTTAGGAATACGTATTCTGTTGCAAGCTTACATAAAACGTTGCTTCAATCTTTTATCAAATGCCATTCTAGAACTCTGAAAATTTTTTATCCTGCACACATAATCCTAATTTAATAAAACTGATACAAAAGGTTATTCAAGATAGTTTTAAAAAAAGATCTCTATCCATGTATGAAAGTACCTAGGACTGTGCAATTGTAGGAGATGACCAATCTGAGCTCAAGGACAGGGTCAAATGCACCATCAGTTTGGAGACACTATACCCCCCCTCCAGGAGACCTAGGTCCAATCCCCCCACACTTTGAATTTTGTTGACTTTTATCTGGTGCCAATTTGCCTTGACCATTGTTAGATTGGATTCTTGTACATAGGTAGTATGAAATAAACTCATAGTGCTTTTGAACTATACCCTGGCTCCTGATTTCTTGTGCCTGACAATAATTGGATAATTAGTTGTACACTGATATAACCCAGCGGTCCTATAAGGATGCATACTCATATACATGTCTTTTCTCCAGATTATCAGTGGCTATCAGCTGCCTCCAAGTAACCTCTCCAAAAGTAACAAGGCTGATCCTTTAGTCAAAATAGAAATTCATGGTGTTCCAGCAGATATGACAAAAAGGCAGACTTCCGTCATAAAGAATAATGGTAAATTGAATGAAATAGGAAATTTTGAGAGTTAACTCAATGATCTGTAAAGCCTATCAGACTTAAGAATGCATGGAACTATCTAAATTTCTCTCAGTTAAAATATTGCATATATTACCTTATTTTTCTATTATATCAAAAGTTCTTCAGATTTTTTTTTAATCAATAGAGTCAAATGCATATTTTTTGTAAATGGTTTACACTGAACTTTCTGTAATGCATACTATTTTTAATGCATGGTTGTTACAGATACAATTATTATTTATTTATTCAATTTCTATAGCATTCTATAATCTATAATGCATGGCTATTATTAATACTAATTTTTGTATGCATCTTTCAGCAACAGGATTGATTTTTAACCCAATTGCAATTATTTTGTATTGTAATACATTACATTACGATACAAAGTTTGTAACATTATACAGACATAATGTTCAGAAATGGAAGATGTTTTTGTGTGTAATATTTCCAAAGATATCCCCATTTTTAATTTAGATCAGGGGGTCTTCAAACTTGGCCCTTTTATGACTTGTGGACTTCAAGTCCCAGAATTCATCAGCCAGGCATGCTGGCTGAGGAATTCTGGGAGTTGAAGTCCACAAGTCGTAAAAGGGCCAAGTTTGAAGACCCCTGATTTAGATGATGAGCAGAGAAGAAGAGATACAAAATTAATTTATAGGTGTTTGGTTATTTTAGTAGGTTATACGTTATGGAATGGGAGGAAATGATTTTTTTTTTAAAAAAATCCCTGATCAAAGTTGCTGATGTGCCCAAAAGTTGAAGAGTCTTAAGGAACAATGAGTCATAAATAAAAATTATTTTATACTACCATAGATTACACCTTTAAGCTATGAACACAATGAAAGCAGTTTAATGTTGACACCTGCAATTTTAAAAATATGTAGTGCAGTTTATATCTCAGACAAACCTAAATTAGGGCAAAATATCCACAAAAACCCACCCAATTCATTAAGACAAAGCCTGTACAAAAAAGGTTATGATGGAATCAAGAAATGTACATTAGGGAATAATTGTGTAAAACTGTACTGCATTAGAAAAGAAAAAAATACAATACAGGTAGTCCTTAACGTACAACCATAATGGGAACAGTATTTCCATGCTAACCAAAGTGGTTGTTAAGTGAATCGTGCTCAATTTTGCAACCTTTTTTGATTTGTTGTTAAGTGAATCATGCGGTCATTAAGCAAATCTGGTTCCCCCATTGACTTTGTTTGTCAGAAGCCAACTGGGAAGGTTGCAAATAGTGATCACATCACCCCAGGATTCTGCAACCATTAAAAATTCATGCTGAATTTTGATCATGCTTACCGTGGAGATGCTGCGATGGTCATAAGTGTGAGTTATTTTTTTTTGGTGCTGTTGTTTTTGAATGGTCATTAAACAAGTGGTTGTAAATCCAGGACTGTATGCATATTTTAGGAAAATATTGTACGTTGAGAATATGTAGGAAACAGAACAGACGTACACACAAACATATGATTTTTTGCTAGCTTTCTTGAAAAAGATTTTTCCACAGACTGGAAAGTGTGTGGTTTTGTGTGCTGCTTGCATCCCATGGATGGGGCTTTGCTTGTTTGTGCGGACCGGTTGCTGGCATGCCGTGGCCCGGTACTGATCCATGGATTGGGGGTTGGGGACCCCTGAGCTACAGGATATTCTGTATGCATAATATCTTATACTTCACCTGAATTTTGCTTTCTTATAGCATTCAATTGCTTTTGCATCAATACGTTCATGCAAAATGTTGCGTTAAGAACCCCAAAACAATGCAGATATTACAATGCATTAATTCTTCTTGAAAACAAGACCATGTAAACATCTGCAGAAGTCCAATATCTAAAAATCTCTTGGGTTTTAACTTAGCTCTCTTCTTTTGGATGTCAAGTTTAACCAAAATCTATTGGGGAACCATGAAGGTTCTGAAATAGGGACTAAGGAAAAAAAAAAAGGTGCCTTGGTGTTTTCAAAACTCAGAGCAGCTCTCATGATTAAGACTCAAATTATTAACAAGAGTTTTCTTATCTGCTTTTCCAGCTTTGAATCCTAGATGGAATGAGACATTCACCTTTACTGTCCACGTTCCAGATCTTGCCTTAATACGCTTTGTAGTAGAAGATCAGATGGCTGTTATTGCCAATGACTTCCTTGGCCAATTTACTCTGCCACTTTTGAGCATGAATAAAGGTAAGGGCATTATTTTCTGACTAATGAGAGATAACAAGCAATTGCTTGCCCTTGAAGAAAACCAAGGAACAGTGTAGGGTGAGGAGAATTACCATCTGTAGCACAAAACCTGGCAGCACAATATTTGATTTAAAAGTCCTATCGTTAATGTCTATGAAGATTCTCAGTCATCCAGGTCATGGTTGTCCCAAAGGTGCCTTTTCAAGAGACAACTGGACTTTCCTTGTTTTTCCTAGAAGACATTTTGCTTCTCATCCAAGAAGCTTCTTCAGCAAAGGCAGCAAAATCCACATTCTGGACTGCTGGTTTGAAAGAGGTGTCAAAGAGGCCATCTACATTAAATTTGAACAGCCCTCTCTCAACAGAGGGGAGGGATACAACACCACCTATCTCCTGTTTACAACACAGTCCTTTCAGCAGTTCCAAGAAGGTTCGACACCCATTTGCACTATTCAGATGATTCTGAGGGCACAGATAAATCTTCAGGTGGCCTCAGGAATTCTCAGAAAGAGTGCTAATGATCAGATGACTGGAAGGAATATAAATCCTTTCATTCCCCATTGCAAGAATGGTTGCAAGAACTGGGCTTGGCTACTCTAGTGAAGAGAAGGACCAGGAGTGACATGATAGCAGTGTTCCAATATTTGAGAGGCTGTCACACAGAGGAAGGGATCAGCCTGTTTTCCAAAACACCAAAGACCAGACAAGGAACAATGAGGGACTAGAACTCACACTCTCCCAGTTTCTAGCTTGGTGCCTTAACTACTAGACCGGCGGTCTTCAAACTTGGTCCTTTTATGACTCATGGACTTCAAGTCCCAGAATTCCTCAGCCAGGCACACTGGCTGAGGAATTCTGGGAGTTGAAGTCCATGAGTCATAAAAGACCCCTGCACTAGACCAAACTTTGTGAGGGATGCTGGAAGTTGTTCTCCAGCAAGGGTGACTGGCTATGTTTTGCTTAGCCTAACATTATTTTTAATCTTTTGTACCACAGATAGTAGTTCATATGTAAGGGACTTCATGTTCTGAGACTGTGTTCTACAGAGGTTTTTCTAACTCTATGTGCCTTGGCTTACAATGTAGCCAAGCAGTTAAAGAGCTAAGAGGTTGTGAAGGATGCTAAGCCTAGATTCTATATTCTGATAAGGAACCCTGCCAGTTGTGGTTCTTGTTTATAATCATGCACATTGTAGTATAATGGATTATTGTAGCTATTGATCACTTAAGGGATCACATATTGACACCTAGTTATTTGGGCTGCCTGCATCTGTTGTAATACTTACAGATTTACTGGTGTTCGATCTTCTAGAATTTGCAGTACAGTAAGCATCAGAAGAGAGGGACGTGGTGGCTCAGTGGGTTAGGACGCTGAGCTTGTTGAGAAGGTCAGCAGTTTGGCGGGTCGAATCCTGAGTGCCACGTAACAGAGTGAGCGCCTGTTACTCGTCCCAGCTTCTGCCAACCTAGCAGTTCGAAAGCACGTAAAAATGCAAGTAGAAAAATAGGGACCACTCCGGTGGGAAGGTAACAGTGTTCCGTGCGCCTTTGGCGTCTAGTCATGCCAGCCACATGACCATGGAGACGTCCTCGGACAAGCATTGGCTCTTCGGCTTTGAAACGGAGATGAGCACCGGCCCCTAGAGTTGGAAACGATGAGCATGCATGTGCGGGGGAACCTCTACCTTTACCTTTACCTAAGCATCAGAAAACCTAATTCCTGTCTTTAGCTCATCAGTAGACAAGATATAATACATATCACAACCAAGGGAAGAAGCTATGCTCTGAATTTAGAGAATAGGAAAATGTCAGACTATATTTAATATACAGACATTGTTCTGAAGTGGAGGCCTCTGAAGTCAAACCAGTTTCCAGTTTCCAGCCATCAACTCATCTAGAAATGATCCCTGCAGGAAAACAGCTTGTCTCCCTTTTTCAAATGGAGGTTGTAAAATACTACTTTGAATTTAACATTACATACACAGCCCAATCAAATAGCCTTTGAAATGCTCAGTTATATTTCGTGCTAGGTTTTGAGGCCCTTAACCATAATAAAAATAAAAGTTGATAGTGCATAGAAGAACGATAAGTCATCAGTAAAAAGGAGTGAGAATGATTTGAATATTTTTACAAAAGGAGGGGAATAAACTCGGACACTCTTTGTTATCCTTCACTGCCTCTATGGAAGTCCTTTCTTGATTTTATCAAAACTTCAGTTATATACTGACGGTCAGTTTGGTCTAATGGTTAATGCACCAGGATATAAAGTGGGAGACACTGAGTTCTAATCCAGCCTCAGCCATGAAAGCCAACTGGGTGACCTTGGGCCAATCACACACACACACACACACACACGCCTCAGTCCAATCTACCTCACAGAACTGTGGCCAAAATAGGAGAAAGGTGTGTTGGATATATTTACCACCTGGATTTATTTGTAAACATAATAAAGTGGGATACAAATTAATAAATAATAAATAAATATCCTTATGTCTATAAAAATTATAGTGCACACTTATTAATTTGCACATTTAAGCTCTGCCTAATTCTGAATTAGACTGAGTCCTGATTGCTTTACAAATACCCTGACTTGTTTGGAGGATTTAAATGAACCAAAATCAGATTTCGATAAGAGAAGATATTTTATCTAAAAGTGTTTTAAATGAGTTTAGGTTTGTGTGATGGAAATCAGTCATGTTCTCTAGTTCATTTCTTATGTCATTACAAACTTGCAAAAAGCATACCATTCCATTTGCAAAATATTTTTCTGGGTGTAATATTGCGTACACATCATCATAAAATATCCAAAAAATATTAAGCTGTATTTCACACTGCATGAAGCATCATGAAATATTTAAGACTCTAATGAGATGACAAACTTGGTGTGCTGTCAGAGAATATCTATAACTGTTATTATGGAAGGGGAAAACATCTATATTTCAATAACAGAGCACCTAAAATCAATGATAAGATATATACTTGTGTATGTCTGTATGAAGTTAGCCAGAGTAAACAGAAAGAGACGGATTTTCTGGAAAATCTATATCAAATTGATCTTTGTTCTCTTTGAAACTGCACAAAGAGAAACAATTGGTTAAAATTTTGTAAAAAATATATGGTTCTTTCTCAGGAAGTGTCTTTCTGCACATGCCACAGTGTGCATGTAAGCCATAGTCCAGGTAACATTAGACTAGACTAGACTAGACTAGACTAGACTAGACTAGACTAGACTAGACTAGACTAGACTAGACTAGAATAGAATAGAATAGAATAGAATAGAATAGAATAGAACAGAATAGAATTCTTTATTGGCCAAGTGTGACTGCATACACTGTTGATCCATCTAATTCAGTAAGTCAATGTGGATGGTAAGTTTTGTTTGGCATGTTTGCATTGTTGTCTTCTTGGTTTTCCTTCAGGTTATCGCCACGTTCCATTGGTCTCCAAATTTGGAGTTACCCTCAAGCCTGCCTCTCTGTTTGTCTACATATGGTACTTTCAACAGTAATGTCATCGCCCGGTCTTCCATCTGTGAGTTTTAATAAAGCAACCATGGTCCAAGCAGGTGGCATCTTCTACTTTCTAATAGAAGAGCTAAGTGTTTGCAGTACTTGAAATACGGTGCCTATGGAATAGGCATTGTGGCATGGATGTGATGTTGGTATGTGCGTGTTTTTTAATTGTTGTGGAAGGAAAGCTTTATACTATCTCCCTCCACCATAATTTGAGGCATCACGGTTGTTCAGCGGTTAACTTCTTGAGCTTGGAGTGATTAAGATGCTAGAAAGGTTTGAGACGCCAAGTGATGGGGTGAGCTCCTGTCCTTGCTGCATTGCTAGAAAGGAGATCTAAAAAAAACATGCATACTTACCGATCACACTATTCCTTTTGGGAGTGTGCGTGTTGGGGGGGGGAAAGCAGAAAGGGACTAAAAAATAATCAGTCATAGACATTAAAGGATGAAATAAGAGTAAAGGAAAAGAAATTTAACTATGTCTGGTTTATACCGACATCATTCACTAGAAATCTCTATGTCTTCCTCTACTTAACACAGTTCCAGCATAAACATACTGTATATTGAGTCCTGCATTATTTTTCTCTGTTTTCTAAACTTCTCTATTCTACCTCTTTTTGAGCTTCTCAATAATTCCATTCAACCAGATTTATCAATCTTTCCTCTTTTCTTTTTTCCTCTTTATGTTGTTTTTTAAAATTTGATCCTCATTTATTCTCTCTATATTAAAATTACATTGAATATTCTCTCATATGGTCAAACTGCAACAAAGTAACTATGTTTGAACTGGTCATTTTTGGGTCCAGAACCCATTCATTTTTTATTCGTTCTCTCCTTGTTTGATTACAGATGCTTCGTAAATAAGCTACTCCTATCACACACACAAACACAAATGCACACACACAGACACAGACACACTTTCTGTTCGCCAGAATGCCATATGTTAATCTGACCTATTAAAAACACACAACTAAAATAAGCAAAGGACTGGAGGACTTTTAGGAGCAGGAGTTGAACGGTGGGAGTGATTTTAGCTTAGAAGAATGATGAGTTGAGATAACTCACCTCCAGCCCCTAGTTACAGGAAGGTTTAGATTTTTTGATAGTTGAATTCCTACCATATGACATGAATTCCTTCATATCATTGAAGATGTTGCCTAGTTGGGTAATGAAATGTCTGCAAGAAAACAACCAGCTTCAGAGAGCACCAAGAACCCCACAGGTCATCTCTCTTGAATTACTACACACAGACAAAACCTAATGATTTAACTCATCTACAAAATAGATAGATAGATAGATAGATAGATAGATAGATAGATAGATAGATAGATAGATAGATAGACAGACAGACAGACAGACAGACAGACAGATAGGCAGGCAGGCAGGCAGACAGGCAGACAGACATATTAATTTAAGAAAATGGGAAGTGAGCAAAGACATTCATTATTTTTCTGAACCATAAATTCTTCAGGAAGACAAGTTACCAACTGGCTGCAAAGCCATTGCCTTAAATCAGAATAAAAGGCTCAACTTCAGAAGACGTGCTCCTCATTTAAAATTCACTTAACAACTGTCTTACTTAGAAACAAAAAAATTCAGTCTGACTTCTGATCCTAAGTCAAAGACTAGCTGTGCAGAGTCAGAGAATCAGAGTCAGAATTGGGTGTTTAGCCCATCTTACTTAAGCACAACAATTGAAATGAATTTAGCCCTGAAAGATTCTCTCTGGTTACTAAAAAAAAAAAAATCTAGCAAAGAGGAAGTCCATCACTTCTCCATCTCACTGGTTCCACTAGCAAAGAGTTCTTAAACTTTAGGAAGTTTTCCTTAAGATTCTGCTAGAATCTGATTAGCCAAAATGGATTTTGTGTCCTGAATTTCAGATGTTCTCTGCCATCCTATTAAGGGACAAAAAAATTCAAGTGGCAATGGCAAGACTAACAAAACCAGGAATCAGTTAAGCACCTCTGCTACATGTCTGTCCTAAATTGCCTACTGCTGAAGATGTTTCAGTGATTAAAAAACCAGGACTGGAACAGCATTAACCACATTAGCCTGTAATGTGTACTTAGACCTTTTACCTCGGCAGCAACTGCACACTGCAAAACAAATAGATTGGCCTTTTATGCCCCCATGCTAATGGGGACATTTGCACATAGAGGGTAGACATTGCATGTAGATAACTAAATGACAACGGACCATGAAAAGCCATTATAATTTCCTCATGATTAGCAACTTGTTATGTACAGTTAGCAACCTCCTTATGCACCTATTCTCCAAGGCAAATGCTTAAGTTAATGTGGCAAAAGGGGTCACTCTGGGAAATGAGGAGGGGGAGCCACATCCTAATGAACAAATAATTCAATTGTCTCTGACAATGTTCAAATTACATTCTTCTCCAGTGGGGAAGCACTTCCCTGCATTCAGCTGATCAGTTGTTTTGTTGAGTAATCAACATCATCACTACTCTGTGAAACATAACCTGCTGACTTTCATAGTCGGAAGGAGAGGAGAGTCTTGGGAGTTATGGACTGCAGCATATACAGCTACTAAACATGACTTGCAATGAATGCAGAAAGGGGAAAAAATGCATGAATTGCAACAAATGCAGAAAGAAAGAAAAATGCATGAATTGCAACAAATGCAGAAAGAAAGAAAATGAATTGCAATGAAAGCAGAAAGAAAAAAAATAAATAAAAATACCGTTAACAGAAAGCTTAACGCTTTGATAGGTGAAGAAAGTCAACATATGCAGCGAGGTTTTGCGGCTGTTTTTATTCCTACAAAGAAATTGCACACAGGTTAAGGCGCCAACATTTCATCACCATCCCGGAGCATAGAAGATGCAAAATGAATCAAAGCTCAGAACCGCAGCCTTCAGCTGTTGACCACAAAGTCCGATTTGCCTTAATGAACAAAATAGTAACAATGCAGATACCAACATTACTGTGGTGCTTTTTGCATGTGTCATTGTTCTGTTGAGAGCCATAATTGCTATCAGTCATAGCACTGATCCCATAGCAATGGGAGACAAAGTCCACATTCTGCACTGAAAGGACTGCTCGAAAAAGAGGTCAAAGAGGCCATCTACATTAAGACAGCTCTCTCTTAACAGAGGGGGAGAGACATGACACCACCTATCTCCTGTTTAGAACATAGTCCTTTCAGCAGTTCCAAGAAGGTTTCACACCCGTTTGCACTATTCAGGTGACTCTGAGGGCACAGATAAATCTCCAAGTGGCCTCACTGACTCTCACAAAGAGTGCTAACAACCAGATGACTGCAAGGAATGTAAATCCTTTCATTCCCCACCATTCAGTCAGAACTGAAGAAGCTTCTTGGATGAGAAGCAAATCATCTTCAAGGAAAAACAAAATTCAGTGGCCTTATGAAAAAACATCTTTGGGTCAACCATGACCTCAGTGACTGAGAATCTCTATTGACAATGGGAGAAACCCTAAAAAATTATTGACAAGTTTCTGGAGTGCCCATTGAGCAGACAGTTTTGGTTGGATAACCAAATCTTTTCCCTCAGTGTACAAAACTAGCCCAAACTGGCCAATGATTATTTAAAAAAAAAGGGAGCGGGAGTTCTCATCAATGGTAGAGTTCAACATTTGTGTATCTCATGGTGGACCTGCAACTCTTACAATGCCTAGCTAACAGCAGAACTGAAAGCTGAGATAAAGTTGATGAAAATAAATGGGATGGTATCCAAAATATGAGATTTGTTGTGAGGAACTATGTGCTGAATTATCACAAATGAATTCAGCTAAAATGTATAAGATAAAATTAACACCGACCAGATATTTTGCTGGTCCATTTCATCTGCCAATCCAACTGCTGATCAGATACTGAGGATATGTGAAACTGCTCATCTAAGAATAAGCGTCCTATAAATTATTAGCCATGATCAAAAAGCAACTGTTTAGGAGTCCATAAAAGTGGCCATCTTATGCTATGAACAACTGAGTCTGTTCCCTGACAAGACCAATACAAGAAAGAAACTCACCTGTGACATTTCTTCTCACATAGATAAATCATAATGAAGTCCAATGAAACTGATCATCAAGGACCAAGAAAATCTGTAAAGGAAAACCAAAGTGATTTTTAACAGTGGTTGTAGCTTCCCTGTTGTTCTACACATAGTGTACACATTTGCACAGAATAATAATAATAATAATAATAATAATAATAATAATAATAATAATAATAATAATAATAATAATAATAATACAAAATCCCTGGGGCCAAAGTATAAGAGGTGATATCTTCACCAGAAGATGTTTGGAATTGCCCAAGATGGGCTTCAAAATATGGATCTGATTAAAAGTGAAATCTTCTCCAATAAGGATACAGACTGTTTGGTAGTTGTGAAGTTATCTGATAAAAATTGAAGGAACCCAGAGCTTCATTGCAATAGGCTGACTCCGTAAACCACTTAGAGTGGGCTGTAAAGCACTGTAAAACGGTATACAAGTGCTATAGCTATTGCTATTGCAATCCTTGCTTTTGAGAAAGGCCATCACCTTGTTGAGTGAAGAAAGAAGAGACTGTAAAGTGGAACTTAGTTGAACTTAGAAACAAAAAAAGTCTGGTTGCATCTCCATGCAACTTGTAAATACACTAGGTGTAATTATCATACCTAGTGATGATTGTGTATACTTGAAAAGGAAATAAATAATAATAATGATAATAATAATAAACCTTTATTGTCAAAGTACATGTGTACATTGAGATTAGCTGAGCCTCCCCCCGTGCTCTCTCCTCCCAACACAAAGTGACAACAAACCCTCCATCCCACCACACTATGTGAACCAACTACACCACACACCGGCCTCCCAAGTCAATTCTGCATAAGATTATGTCCCATTTAAAAGCCTAACAGCCCACGGATAAAAGCTATTTTTCAGCCTGTTGGTACAGCTGGCTATATTCCTGTATCTCCTACTGGATGGTAGGAGAGTAAAGAGATACCGTCCAGGGTGTGAGTCATCCCTGAGAATCTTCCTCACTCTTCCAAGGCAACGAGCCCTGGCGATGTCATCCAGTGGTGTCAGGGAACAGCCCACAATGTCTTGTGCTGTGCTCACTACCCTCTGTAATACTTTCCTATCCGCGGCTGTCAGACCAGCATACCAAACCACAATACCATACGAGAGGACACTCTCTATAGTAGACCGGTAAAAGAGGGTCATTAGCTGTTGTTCTACCCTTTCAGTAGAAGATGTCAGCTCTCAAGACTGATTTAGTGACCAGAAGCTTTCTTCCAGTTGCTGTAAATTTATATAATGCTTTTGAGTTTCTTGGAGTGAAAAATGTAAAGGGGGTACTTTTTAGATGACTGTGTGAACACCTTACCAATTGCACAGGCAGGGACATCTGCATTCATCACAGAGATCTTTTCTGGATCCTGGTAACATAGAATTGGCTAAGAGATAAAGATTTTTTCAGATGGTGAAATAGTTGGAGAGCCTCTACATCATTAAATTGAAATTTGGTTTACAGCAAATTGGAAAGAGGTATCACGTTGGGAAGGATGCAGTTGTAATAATTGGCAAAGACTAAAACGTTCAGTATATCTTTTATACACCTGTATTTTCTTCCTATAAAAGCATCATCTCTTTTGAAGAACTTTTTTTCTGGATGCCAACTGCAATATTCCAATCTGTTGTGGACTGAGTTTTTCACCCTGGCATACAGCTAATGAACCTGAAGGTGATAAAACATGACTCAGATATGCTGCTAATGATCTAATGAACCAGCGGAATTTATCAGCAATTTGTACAAGTATTCAATTAAGGAATAATCTAGAGCAGTTTCCCCCCCCCCATCTTTGACAACTTGAAGATCTATGGATTTTAATTCCCTGGGGGGTTCACAGCCATACATCTCAAAGTTGCTAAGGTTGAGAAAGACCAATTGAGAGCATTCCAGAAAACATCATTAAGGAGATTCTTCTAAAGGCACAGGTCACAATCTTAGGAATGTCTCAGTCATCACTTACCTGTTTTCATACATTTCATGGTGATAAACATCTCCTCCATCCTTCCAATCATGCATTGAGTACAACATAAGACTTATTAAGGGACAATTGCAGAAAGACTTCGCCAAACTCAGTCATTTTGCAAATGAGTGACCATAAAAATTTAATGACTAAATGAGGAGAACTTACTTAACATTAACCACTGCTATCAAGCCGATAAGAAATATTGTTCCTGTTGGGATAGAATGGAAGGGAAGCCTTTTCAGACACAACACCTTCTGATTCAGAAAGACAGAGAAATGTCTTTGCTCAGTTCTAATTTTTTGTTGTTGTTGATGAACAGTTTGGAATCTTCCCATGAAGTAAGGAACCTGCTAAATGCTGTATTTGCCCAACAACTACAGATGCCAAGTCATCTGTGCTCATAGCATCTCCTTTGCTTATCATAACTCCTCTATTTTATTGCCAAAAGTGATTAGAACTTTACTTGCAATTTGTCCTATTTGAAAGCCACAATTGCTATCAATCACTCTTAAGTAATTGGCAGTGCTGGCCTAATGTTGAGGAAAAAGAACAAAGCAAAACAAAGATACTGAGGTAGTAAGTCCTTGCAGGTAGCATAGTTCTGCTCTTTGTAAGACAGGCCTTTTCTTACTTCAGTGGTCAAAAAGAAGAGAAAGTCAATGGATCCTGATACATAGTTTTGGATGCAAGAAAAAGATCCATGATGTTCAGGATTCAGTAAAAACTGTAAAGGATACTGAAGAAGCTCAGATGGCAGGTTTAAATCTGCAGAACAGGACTTTCCTCCTTGATGTAGCTAGTAACTTTGTTGGAGAAATTCTTATCGTTCCTGCTCATACTATTTCTTCACCCTAGAAGCTTCTATGGCTTTTGGTCTCTTGGACTTGGACTCCATAACTCATCATCTTCAATTGGAGGAGAGGTTGCCTTAAGTTGTTCCCTAACATTTGGCTGGGATGCCACTGCCTCCTGCAAGTTCTTGCAGACTCGAAATAAACATTTATTTATTTATTTATTTATTTATTTATTTATTTATTTATTTATTTATTTATTATTTAAACTTATATACCGCCCTTCTCCCGTAGAACCCAGGGCGGTTCACAAGGCAATTAAAACAATATGACAATACAAAATTTAATAACAAATTAAAATAAATTAAATTATCCTTAATTAAAATCTAAAACCCTTAACTCTAATTAAAAACCCAATTGCAATAGGTTAAAAATTAAAAGTTCTCAGTCCTGGCCGGAAAGCTCAAAGAGCCAGGTCTTCAGGTCCCGGCGGAACGAACGAAAATCTGGGGTCATGGTAACCATCTAGCAAAAGATACACTTCCTGGTTTAATGAAGGAACATGTACCATTACCTATGTAGACCAAGATTGCCTACAACATCCCCAAATTTAATTCTTTCATCAGATTCCAAAGGAACACTAGGTTATCATGAAATTAGGTTACTGAACTCATTAAATCTGGCAATCCCGGAAAATGTTGGCCAATGTTATTATTTATGTGTTTTTGAAAAGATGTCTGAACCATTGAGTCACACTGCATGTTCTCTAGTAATATTACCAAGAAGAATCCAGCAATCTGCACATTTACTTTTACACATGGGAAAATAACATGAAAAATCAATTTCATAACATTATTTTTTTTATATAATAATGTCCTTCACAAAAATATTTGAAAAAGTCAGCCAGAGATGGCACGATTTGTACAGAATGAGTAATTAGAGTAGTAATAAATGATAGATAACCTAAAATAAATGTTTAAACATCTAAAAAATAAAAAGATGCCAGACACTTAATACATTAAAACGAACTATGAATTTTGAGACCTAAGACTGAGAAACATGTGATTAGAAGATTGATGACTCATTCTGATTGTGTTTCTTTCTTAATAAAAGTGAGGAAAAGTAAGAGATATTACAAATGTATTCCCCTCCTAGTCAATCATAAGCATAAGCATAATAGTAAAGTTGGAAGGGACCTTGGAGGTCATCTAGTCCAACCTCCTTCTTAGGCAGGAAACCCTATACCATTTCAGACAAATGGCTGTCCAGTCTCTTCTTAAAAACTTCCAGTGTTGGAGCATTCACAGCTTCTGGAGGCAGGTTGTTCCATTGGTTAATTGTTCTAACTGTCAGGAAGTTTCTCCTTAGTTCTAGGTTGCTTCTCTCCTTGATTAGTTTCCATCCGTTGCTTCTTGTCCTGCCTTCAGGCACTTTGGAGAATAGCTTGACTCCCTCTTCTTTGTGGCAGCCCCTGAGATATTGGAACACTGCTATCATGTCACCCTTCGCCCTTCTCTTCGTTAAACTACACATACCCAATTCCAGCAACTGTTCCTTATATGTTTTAGCCTCCAGACCTCTAATTATCTTTGTTGCTCTTCTCTAGTTGGGGTAATATTAATTTTCCACAGGTTTTAATATTTGAATATATTGACCAATCATTTTAGAATTCCTCTGCTTATTTTATTTTATTTTATTTATTTATTTCGATTTTTATACCGCCCTTTTCCCGAGGGACTCAGGGCGGTTTACAGGGCAAATTAAAACAGTACAATATATACAGGTTAAAATTAAATTAAATTAAATAGCCCCAAAATAATTAAAATTAAAACCTTAACCCAAAACCCTCAGTCCAGGCCGGCAAGCTCGAATAGCCAAGTTTTTAGGTCCCAGCGAAACGAGCGAAGGTCGGGGGCCATCTGGAGTTTCACAGGCAGCTGATTCCAAAGGGCAGGCGAGCCCACCGAGAACGCTCTCCCCCTGGGGGCTGCCAGCTGGCACTCCCTGACCGGCAGCACCCTAAGGAGGCCCTTCCTGTGGGAGCGCACAGGACGATGGGAAGTTGATGCTGGCAGCAGGTGCTCCTGAAGATAGTCCAGACCCATGCCATTTAGGGCTCTATAGGTCATCACCAGCACCTTGAATCTCACCCGGAGGGCAACTGGAAGCCAATGCAGCTCGCGGAGAAAAGGCGTTACATGGGAGTATCGGGAGACCCCCATCACAACTCGCGCGGCCACATTCTGCACCAGCTGAAGCCTCCGAGTGGTCCTCAAGGGCAGCCCCATGTAGAGAGCATTGCAGTAGTCTATCTGGGAGGTCACAAGCGCATGAGTGACTGTACGTAGGACGTCTCGGTCCAGATAGGGCCGCAACTGGCACACCAGGCGAACCTGGGCAAAAGCCCCCCTGGCCACGGCTGCTATATGATCTTCCAAACTGAGCCATGAGTCCAGGAGGACGCCCAAGTTGCGGGCCCTATCTACGGGGGGGTAACACCTCACCCCCCATAGTTAACAATGGAATAGACTGGTTAATCCGAGATGCCGGTATGCACAGCCACTCAGTCTTGGTGGGATTAAGTCAAAGCCTGTTTCTCTCCATCCAGACCCAGACCGCCTCCAGGCAATGGGACATCACGTCGAGGGCATCACTGGGTTGGTTCAGGGTGGAGAGAAAAAACTGGATATCATCAGCGTACTGATGATACCCCACCCCAAAACCACGAATGATCTCACCCAGTGGCTTCATATAGATGTTGAACAAGAGGGGAGAGAGGACCGACCCCTGAGGAACTCCACAAACGAGAGGCCTCGGGGCTGACCTCTGCCCTCCTGCCAACACCAACTGTGAGCGGCCCAGGAGGTAGGAGGAGAACCACTGTAGAACAGTGCCCCCCACTCCCAACCCCCTGAGACGCTGCAGCAAGATACCATGGTCGATGGTATCGAAAGCCGCTGAGAGGTGTAATAGGACTAGGACAGAGGAACAACCCCTGTCCCGAGCTCGCCAGAGATCATTCACCAGTGCGACCAATGCCGTCTCTGTGCTGTACCTGGGCCTGAAGCCTGATTGGTACGGGTCCAGATAGTCAGTTTCCTCCAGGAACAGAGGGAGCTGACGTGCCACCACTCTCTCAACAACCTTCGCTACAAAGCGAAGGTTGGAGACAGGATGATAGTTGTTCAAAACAGCTGGATCCAGGACAGGCTTCTTGAGGAGGAGCCTCACCACCGCCTCCTTCAAGGTGGCAGGGAAGCTACCTTCCCTCAAGGAAGCAGTTATTACTGCATGGATCCGGCCTCGTGTCCCCTCCCGAGCTGCATACACCAGCCAGGAGGGGCACCAGTCCAACAAACAAGTGGTGGAACTCAGCCTCCCCATGATCCTATCCACATCTTCCGGAGTCACAGGATCGAATTTGAAGTAGCCGAAGGACCACTCGGGACGACAGGCTAGTAACAACAGATTTATTTAAGAGCAAAGGCAAACATAGAATAACTTGTCCGGCTTTTATAGCCGGCAGCTGGTAGTGAGGACCAATCAGCGGTGTTCATTTTGGCGCCCTGTCAGGCAGGGGCCAATCCGCGTCGTCTTTTGTTGACAGCTCCGGCTTCCGCGTGTCTTGGTGTTTTGACAGCCGCGAGCTGTCAGTGGTTGCGCCTGCGCTGTACGGTGGACGCTTTGACAGCTCAGGCTTCTTCGTAGTCCGGCGTTTGACAGCCGCGAGCTGTCAGTGGTGGCGCCTGCGCGGTGCGGGGAACTTTGACAGCTGTCAAAGTTCCCGCGTGTTTTCTTGTCAGGCTGCTTTTAGTTTATACGCTTGCTGCTGCCGTATTATTTGAACAGTTAACATATATACATCTCTCTCAGGGGATTGTTTACATATATAACACACCCCTTACCCCTCCCCTGGTGCATTTCCGTCTTCTTGGATGTTTGAACCTGCCCACTGATAGTCTTTTAGGTAGGTGGGTGGTCTCCGATTCCTGTTTGAGCGGCGAAGGGGTGGAGGGTGGTGAGGTTCCGGGTCTTCGTTTTGGTGTTCTTCTTCCTGGTTTGGAATAGGCAACATTTCCGGTGGGAGCTGTATGCTGGCATTGGTTGGTTGCCCAGAATTGTGTGGTGGTTGTCTGGGTCTGAGCTGATCAATATGGCGGCGTATGTTGCCCTGTGCTTGCGTAGCTATAAGGTATGAGATGGGCCCTGTTTGTTTTATTACTGTTCCTTGGACCCACTTGGTTTTATCTGTGTATGATCGTGCCCAAATCAATTGACCTGGGTTGAGTGTGCGGGTAGGGTGGGGGTGTGGTTCTTTTTCTGGATACGTGTCAGGGTGCAGTCTGTCCAGACGTGTTATTAGCCTTCTCCCCCATCTTAATTCTGCTGGTGATTTGCCGGTCGTAGAGCATGGTGTTGTGTGTTGTGCTAAGAGGAACTGGCTGAGGCACCTCTGCCAGTTTCCTTTAACGAATTTTTTTAATGCTTCTTTCGTGGATCGTACCATAATTTCAGCCATTCCGTTTGACGAAGGGTGGAACGGCGCCGACGTGACCAGCCTAATACAATTCTTCATAGCGAAGATCTGAAATTCACGAGAGGTGAATTGAGGCCCGTTGTCAGAAACTATGGTGTCAGGTAAGCCGTGCGTAGCGAATATTTTCCGTAAAGCTTGAATAGTGGCTTGGGACGTTATTTTTCTAAGGGGGGTGACTTCCAGCCATTTTGAGTGGCTGTCTACTACAATTAAGAAACTTTGGCCTTGGATGGGTCCCGCAAAATCTACATGTATACGTGACCAAGGGTTTCTTGTTGTCTCCCATTTATGGATTGGAGCCTGGGGTGGTTCATTCCTGGTCTCTTGACAGGTATAACACCCACCTACGTACTTTTCTATTTGTTTATCTATGCCTGGCCACCACACATAACTTCTAGCCATCGCCTTCATTTTTACAATTCCAGGGTGTCCTTCGTGTAAAATTTGTAATGTTTGGTCTATGTTTCTCTCTGGTATGATGACCCTATTTCCCCACAGCAGGCATCCTCTATGTGTTGAGATCTCATTTTTTCTGTTATAATAAGGTTGGAATTGAGGTTGTGGATTTTGAGCTGGCCATCCTGTTGTGGCCCATTTGAGGATTCTGGCAAGTATTTTATCTTTGGCAGAATTATTAGCTATGATGTTTGCAGTCAGGGGGCATTCTGGAAGTTGGGAGATTGCTAAAATCTGGCTGGCTGGGGCTGGGTCTGGGTCCCTGGTTTGTATGGGCAGTCTGCTGAGGCAGTCAGCATGACCCAATTCTTTACCTGGTTTATGTATTAGTTGATAGGAATAGGCTGCTAAGAAGGTTGACCATCTTAGCATTCTCGGGGAGAGAATTTGTGGAGTAGTTTTGTTCCACGTGAATATGCCTAGCAGGGGTTTGTGATCTGTAATTATAGTAAATGGTCTTCCATACAGGTAATCGTGAAATTTTTTGACCCCTGCTACTATTGCTAGGGCTTCCCTGTCGATTTGGGCGTAGTTTCTTTCAGCTTTGGTTAGAGTGCGTGAATAGAAGGCTATGGGTCTTTGTGTGCCGTCCTTGAATATGTGACTTAAGACAGCCCCGATTCCATAGGGAGAGGCATCGCAAGCGATGCATATTGGGGTGTCCTCCCTGAAAAGGGTGATAGTTGAACTGTGACAGATAATCTTTTTTAAGGATTGGAAGCTATTCTCATGTTCTTTGGTCCAGGACCAAGTTGTACCCTTGTCTAGGAGTCTGTGCAGAGGCTCCGCAATAGTGGCCTTATGGGGGATGAAGGCATGGTAAAAATTTAACAATCCTAAAAAGGATTGCAGCTCTTGCTTATTCCTAGGACTGGGTGCGGTTTGAATAGCCTGTAGCTTTTCTGAGGTGGGGTGGATGCCCTGGCTATCTATTTTGTACCCTAGGAATTCAGTGGATGTGACTCCAATAGAGCACTTTTCCCGCTTAAGTTTGAGGCCGGCTTCTCTGAGCCGGCTTAGCACAGCTGACAGCCTGTCAGCTAAGTTCGCTTCGTTTTCTCCGGCGATGAGAACATCGTCGAAGTAGGGGCAGACCCCGGGTATTCCTTTCAGGGTCTTCTCCATGATACCCTGAAATATACCCGGGGCCGCCGATATGCCAAATTGGAGCCTCTTTACCTTAAAGGCACCGCGGTGGGTGACAATTGTCTGGGCCTCCGCAGTGTCCTCAGTGACAGGTAGCTGTAAGTACGCCTGAGCGAGATCGAGCTTGGCGAAAAGGGTGCCCGAGCGGATGGAAGCAAATACGTCCCTTACCGCTGGCACCGGGTAGGCATGGGGGCTGAGGGCTAAGTTGACTGTCGCCTTATAATCAGCGCACAGTCTCACTTCCCCATTAGGTTTGATTGGGGTGACGATAGGGGTCTCCCAGGTTCCCCCTTCTGTGGGCTCAAGCACCCCTAGTCCTATGAGGCGATCAAGTTCGTTTTCGATTTTTTCCTTAAGGGCAAAAGGTACCCTCCTGGCTCTTATCTTAACTGGTTGGATTGCAGGGTCTAACTGTAAGGAGATGGGGGGACCCGTGTATTTCCCTAAAGTGCCATCGAAAACGTCGGCGAACTTATCGCAAACGGCTTCTAGGCTGGGTGTTAGGATGGTGTTAACCCCAGTTAAAGCGATACCTAATGGACTGAACCAGTTTAGTCCTATCAAATCGGTGCGGTTCCCTGGTGTGACTAAAACCTCCAGGGGCCCCTTGAACCCCTTGTACTGCACTACGACCTTGGCTTTTCCTTCCACCGGAATGGGGGTTTTCTGGAAGTCAGCTAGGTGTACCTGAGTTTGTTTCAGGGGGATTTGTCCTCGGCCCTTCTGACAGATCTCCTGATAGGTTGTTAGAGAAATTAAGGAAACTGCCGACCCGGAATCTACTTCCATGTGGCAGGGCACCCCCTGAATCCTGACCCAGATCTTAACCTTGGAGCTTATGCTGTTTACCCTGTCCACAATCTCTACCTGGGGCCCTGGGTGGGGTTCTCTGCTGGCCTGGGCAGCTGGCCTACCTGGGGGGTTTGCCTCCACCTCATTGATGTTGTCCCGGCCCTTGCTGCGGCACACCGGCTTGATGTGGCCGGTCTTCCCGCAATTGTGGCATTTCGCGTTCCTAAAACGGCAACCTCCTCGGGCATGATTGCCCCCGCAGCTGGCACAGGCGGCTCGTTGCTCGTAACGCGGTGGCGGTGGAGGGTTCCTGGCTCCCCGGCGGTCCGACGTCTTTCCCCTTCTCGGCTGTCGGTGCTCCATTCGGCGTTGTAGGGCTTCTCCGTCGGTGAAATCTACCGACTCTCCGCTGTCGCTGAAGGCTGCGCTTTCCTGGTAGACGGTCGCGGGGGTCTCTGGGGTCGTGTTGGTCGGCTTCTTCTTGTGGCTGTGTTCGTATGCCATGATCTCCCTGGTCAGCTCGGCCAGGTTCATGTCGGGTTTGGACGTCAGTTTTTTTTGTAGCTTCTCGTCCCTCAGACCGATCACCACCTGGTCTCTGATGCGGTCTTCCAGGTCGGGGAAGCAGCAGTTCCTTGCGGCATGCCTGACCCCGGCGATGAATTCGTTGGCGGGCTCGTCCTGCCGTTGTTTCTTTTGCGCGAATTGCACCCGCCAGTATAGTTCTGATCGAGCCGGCATGTAGTATTTGCTCAGCTGGTCCACCAAGTCCGCGTAGGAGACTTCAGTGATGGGCACTGGGCTGAACAACCCGACGGCTGCATCGTACACCGGGGGCCCGCTGATGTACAGCAGAGCGGCGGCCTTTGCTCGGTCGTCAGTGATCTTACTGACGAGGAGGAATCCCTCGACTTGGCCGAGGTGTGATTGCCATCTCTCGGGATGGCGGGTATCAAACTCCCTCACACGGCCGAAGTTTGCCATGTCGTCCGGTCCTGGGTTGCTCCGATGGAAGTTAAAACTTCCGTGACAGCTCTTGCCGGGAACTCCCTTCCTCGGCCGTGACTTCAGCTCCGGAGCGATCCCACCTTCGTCGCCAGTGAAGTAGCCGAAGGACCACTCGGGACGACAGGCTAGTAACAACAGATTTATTTAAGAGCAAAGGCAAACATAGAATAACTTGTCCGGCTTTTATAGCCGGCAGCTGGTAGTGAGGACCAATCAGCGGTGTTCATTTTGGCGCCCTGTCAGGCAGGGGCCAATCCGCGTCGTCTTTTGTTGACAGCTCCGGCTTCCGCGTGTCTTGGTGTTTTGACAGCCGCGAGCTGTCAGTGGTTGCGCCTGCGCTGTACGGTGGACGCTTTGACAGCTCAGGCTTCTTCGTAGTCCGGCGTTTGACAGCCGCGAGCTGTCAGTGGTGGCGCCTGCGCGGTGCGGGGAACTTTGACAGCTGTCAAAGTTCCCGCGTGTTTTCTTGTCAGGCTGCTTTTAGTTTATACGCTTGCTGCTGCCGTATTATTTGAACAGTTAACATATATACATCTCTCTCAGGGGATTGTTTACATATATAACACAGAATTCATCCCAGATAATATTTCCAAGACCGCTCGTCTCCCCCCCGTCCGACTCTGCCCAGTCGGAGTCCAGACCAGTTACTTAGCAACTGATTAACGTTATGACAGCCAACCCCAGGGCTACATACAACTCAGATTAAAAGTTCCAGTGGCCACCACCCAGGTCACATGATTGCATTTCAGACACTCAGCAATCAACCTACATTTATGCTTGCCATGTCCTGCAGTCACATGACTGTGATTTATGATATTTTTGCTGGAAACAAGCATTTAAGAGACCTAGTGGTGCAGTGGTTAGAATGCAGTATTGCAGGCTAATTCTGCCTATTGCCAAGAGTTTAATCCTGACCAGCTCAAGATTGACTCAGCCTTCCATTCCATAAACTCAAATACTGCAACCAATTTTGGTCATCATACCACAAAAAAGATGTTGAGAGTTTGGGAAAAATTCAGAGAACAGCAACTAAGATGATCAAAAGCCTGGAGACCAAAACATACGAAGAATGGCTGTGGAAGTTGGGTTTGGCTAGTCTAAAGAAAAGAAGAAATAGGAGAGACATGATAGCAGAGTTCTAGTATCTGAGGGGCTGCCACAAGGCAGAGGGGGGCAGGTTGTTCACCAGAGCACCAGAGGGAAGGACGAGAAACAGTGGTTGGAAACTGATCAAAGAGAGAAGCAACCTGGAATTAAGGTGAAACATCCTGACAGTGAGGACAATCAACCAGTGGAACAGCTTGCCTTCAGAAATCGTGGGTGTTATGTATCCAGTGCAGGCATCTACATAGCAACAGCCACTAGGGGGCGTTGGCCTGGACGGTTTTGGCGGGAACCCTAGTTTCGGCAGGAAACCTAGGGTCAACCCCATTGGCAGGACGCCTACCTGGCTAGGTATTTAAGGAGGCCAGGTAGCCCTCGTTCCTCAGTACGTTACCCCCCCCCCCATAAAAGAGCTGAACACGTACTCCGGCTGGCGTCTCTTCCTTGCGTTGGACCCACTACATTACAGTGGGTGCCCCATCAATGGAGATTTTTAAGAAGAGGCTAGACAGTCACTTGTCTGAAATGCTATAGGTCCTCCTGCTTAAGCAGGGGGCTGGACTAGAAGACCTCCAAGGTCCCTTCCAGCTCTATTCTATTCCAATACTTTCTGACTGCTGCATTACTTAATGAACACTGCAAAAAAAGTTGTAAAATTGGACATGATCACATGGTGACCCACTTAATGACCAACATGACTTACAACTGAGTTCATTTATACTTGTAAGTCAAGTAAATCACTAATTCTATTTATGATGCTTAAGCATACTTTTTTTTTCAAAAGAAAGCAAATAACTGACATTCAAACAATTCCATTACTGTACTGGTCTAACAGTCTCCTCTACCATTTTGTGTTGTAGTTGCAAAAGAATTAAGTTACCCTCTTTTGCGTTATTTTTTATTTCTATCCTATCCCTCATCCAAGCGTTAAGGTTAGGGTTACATATGTCCCTTCACCTTTTCAACCTTGCAACAATCCTGCAAATAAAACCCTTTAAAACCTCTTGAGTGCAAGATTAAATCTGAAACGCGAAAACCCATCTCTCATCACTTGTATGACACAGAGCACAATATTGAAAGACCACTTCACATGGTTTAAAATTGCAAGCATGAAAATAGTTCCTGCATTGCTGCTATGCCTTCAGCAAGCATTGTGTACACATCTCTTAAAATGGGAAAGTTGTTTTCTTGGTATGATAATTCGGTGATTATTTTGATGGCAGCCTTGAGTTTTCCAAGTGGTGAAAGAGTGTTTGTGCCCATGTTAAACAGCAAGCTCATTTGCACAGCCATCTTTTCAACCTATATTCTCTTTGTAGGAAATGCAGGCAGATTGTGCATTTGACAACATACAGAAATAATTCATCTCCCAGGCAGATGCTTTTAGTCAAAGTTTTATTTTGATTTTTTGCATTCAAGCAAGAAATGAAAAAGAGAGTTTCAAAAGGACAAATTGCTACAGGCTGTTTGGGTTGGATTTGGTGATCCAGAACTTATAAATGTTCTACATATTATATAAATAGTCCTCAGCTTATGTCCATTATTCAGTGACTATTCAAATGTATGACAGCACTGAATGAGGGAGATTTATAACTGGTCATCAGAGTTCCAGCCCTCACAGTGTTCTTGCAGTCATGCAGTCACGATTTCTGATGTTCACTGCCAGCTTCCCACAAGCAAAGTCAGTGGAGACGCTGGCCGGAAGTCAGAAGCTGCAGTTGCATGAGGTCCTCACTTAGTGACCCATGTGGTTCTTCCTTAATGATGGCAACGAGGGTTATTGGAAATGCAATTGCTGAGGGGCATAGTCACATGACATTGCACTTTACCAATAACATCAATTCTGGCTCCAATTGCTGTTACCCAAGGTCTATCTGTGTAGCTTCTCCTTCGGCTAGCTAATTGATATATTTATCCTAAAGTGAGTATAAAAGGTAAAGGTAAAAGTTCCCCCACTCATGCGTGCTAGTCATTTCCAGCTCTAGGGGCCGGTGCTCATCTCCATTTCAAAGCCGAAGAGCCAGCGCTTGTCTGAGGACGACTCCGTGGTCATGTGGCCGACATGACTAGACGCCAAAGGCGCACGGAACGCTGTTACCTTCCCACCGGAGTGGTCCCTATTTTTCTACTTGCATTTTTACGTGCTTTTGAAATGCTAGGTTGGCAGAAGCTGGGATGAGTAACAGGCGCTCACTCTGTTATGCAGCACTCGGGATTCGACCCGCCAAACTGCCGACCTTCTGATTGACAAGCTCAGCGTCCTAACCCACTGAGCCACTGTGTCCCTGTAAAGTCAGTATACTGCTCTTCAAAAATGGACTTTCCCGAGGGAAGTGTTAGCACATTAAGAGAAAATGCTCCATACCAGACCATTATGAGCTGTTACTCTTCAGAACGGACAACGCTGTTCTGAAAAAAGAATGATTAGGGAACTGGAGACTAAAACATATGAAGAATGGTTGCAGGAATTGAGTATATCTAGTCTAGTAAAAAGAAGGACTAGGGAAGGGGTAGGCAACCTTGGCTCTTTTATGACTTGTGAACTTCAACTCCCAGAATTCCTGAGCCAGCATGGCTCAGCTTGGAAACCTCTCCCTTTCCCCTCAGCATGGCTGGCTCAGGTATTCTGGGAGTTGAAGTCCACATGTCATAAAAGAGCCAAGGTTGCCTACCCTGCTACATGATAGTGTTCCAATGTCTGAGAGGCTGCCACAAAGAAGAGTCGGGTCAACCTATTTTCCAAAGCACCAGAAGGCAAGAAACAATGGATGGAAACTAACCAAGGAGAGAAGCAACCTGGAACTAAGGAGAAATTTCCTAACGGTGAGAGCAATCAACCAACGGAACTTGCCTCCAGAAGTTGTGGGTGCTCCATCACTGGAAGCTTTCAAAAAGAGACTGGACAACTATTTCTCTGAAATGGTATAGAGCAGGGGTGTCAAACTGCCGGCCTACAGGCCAGACACATCACGGGGAAACCATGCCCACCCCTTTGCCGGCAGTGGAGAAAAAGCTCTGATACATCTCATGATGTCACGTGACGTCGTGGGTTTGACATGGCTGGCATAGAGTCTCCTGCTTGAACAGGGGGTTGGACTAGAAGACCTCCAAGATCCCTTCCAACTCTATTATTCTATATTTTATGTTCATTGACTAAATAGACAAATAATCCAAACAGGTATAGGACATAAGCCTTTTCCCAAGCAAATTGGAATAGATAGGCTATCAAATGAAGATTAAGGACTCATAGTTAGGGATAATTACAAGATAGTGGATGCCTAATTCTGGATCAGGCATCACTTCCAGGTTCAAAGTTTTCTCCACAGACACGAAGATTAGAAGCTTACATTCCCTTCTTTTCCATGATGCTTGTTCCGTAGTGATTTATTGTGTTTACATAATGTACTTAAACACAGTTTCTGAACCACTGGGCTTTTCAATGCATTAAGTAAGAATGCACTAAAGTTAAAAAAACAAATCAACGGGCAGGTTTGCATAAGATTACAAACCACAAAAACACCAACCAAGTTCAGCGTTAAGCAGCATTAACCAGATGATTTACTAACTGCAGTGTATGAAACATGGCTATGATAAATAATTCAGCCACATGCAAATTCTATGGTTGCAGTTAGAGAGTAGCAATAATAGTATAAGGATCAGATTTATTTATTTATTTATTTTAATTCCATTTATATCCCGCCCTTCTCCCGAAGACTCAGGGCGGCTTACAAGCTTAGCAGTACTTAGCAGTACTTAGCAGATTACTACTCTGTTTGTTCCATCAGCTTTTTCTTACAGGGACTAGCCAGATTTCCCAAAGGAGATATATCAGCCAATGGATCCACAACATATGACTCCAAGTCTTGCTGCCAAATTTGGGGGACATAATTGCTAAAATTATCTGGTTTCCTCTCTGGAGCAGCGTGGTAGCCTAAAGGTGGAACTCTTGCCTCACAGTCAGGAGGCTGTGAGTTTAATTCTAGGTAGCAGCAGATATTTCACAGAAAGTATCTGCTGTGAGCTCTGCATAGGTGTCAGGAAGGGATATAGCTAGTATATGCTCAGCTGCTCCATTCAGTTGTCCCAATTCCATTCCAATGCAATGTTGTTAAAAAGAAGTAATGTGGTTTCTCACCTTTTTCAGAAAAAAACCCCTTATATGAAGACCACAATCAGCCACAAAATTAGTTATTTCTAGAGGCCAAAGAGTGAGATTACATATTCCCATTCTTTTAGTCTCCCAAAACACACAAAATTAAATCATTTCCTGTACAGGCTCAAGCTTGGAGCAAAGATTCATCACTGCCTTATAGGTCATAGTAGATGACATATTAAAAGGTCTGCCCCCAGAAGGTTGAGGGATTTCACTGGATTTCCAAAGGTTTGAAGAGCTTCTTGACTAATTTAGTTGGTGCTTCCAAATTTAGTAACTTTTAGACTTGTGGACTTCAACTCCCAGAATCCCACAGCATGGTTGGCTAGGGAATATGACCAGGGGCATATCTGATTAGTTTTCTTTTAATGAGTTCCAGTTTTTGAGGCCTGATAATATGGACAAGAAGTTTGAACAAATTAGGCCACTGTGAAAAGAAGACGGAAGTGTAGGATTGAAATCTGAGATGGATAGAAATATGGTCAAGGAATACTTATTAGGTACTTGAATTTTCATAGTGTTTTTTAAAGTTCAATAAAGCAGAGTGTGAAACAAAATAGATATACAAAAAATATTAATTCTTACTGTATGGGACAATTTTATAAGTATCCAATACCTGTAGGACATGGAAGAACAGAATCCTCTTTTCTCCAGTAGTAAAGGTTTAGTTATTTTGATAGTACACCTAGAATTAGAAAATCTAGACACAATATTTCCAAACTGCAGAAGAACAGAGAAATTTCTTCTTTTTCTAGTATGGGCAAAACAAGCTAAGAATCAATGATCCAAAAATCCAAAATCAAGACCTTTGGAAAAGCAGCTGAACAGAAAACGGTTTAGAAGGAGAAATAAAATGTCTCCTTTTAAATAAATAAATAAAGTAAACAAAAAAGCACCATTTTATATTTTAGAGATATTATTAATGCCAAGGACTAAAGAAGTTGTATCATCATCAGGGCTTTTTTTCTCAAAGAACACTCAGAACGGAGTTCCGGCACCTTTTTTGGATGGAACCTTGTAGGGTAGGCAAGGTGGGCTGTATGACATGTGTGAGTTCCGGCACCTTTTTCTTTTACAAAAAAAGCACTGGGTAATATCACCAGCACCCAGGGCTTTTTTCCTCATAGAACGCTCAGAACGGAGTTCCGGCACCTTTTTTGGATGGAACCTTGTAGGGTAGGCAAGGCGGGTTGTATGACATGTGTGAGTTCCGGCACCTTTTTCTTTTACAAAAAAAGCACTGATCATCATTATGCCTCTTAGGTGACATTACATTCTTGTTGCTATTTGCTTCTTTTCTTCCAGGATGGAGAGTTAGTTCTTGATGCGTTAAACTTTTTGAAACCAATAAGCTGGCACAGATTTTATAGAGAATGCAAGAGGGAATCTATATAACAAGAATATGGTGGAAACTGTATAAACCCATGTTTGAGGGCCATTTTTGTTGCCTCGAGATGTGCGAGTAAGAGTACCCTCCGATGTGAGGTTAAATGACTAGAAAAGTGTCACGGCCTGATGGTTGAGAAGTTATTCCTTAAAGATTTAGTTCCCACCTGACCTATTACCCCTTGTATTCTCCTAGCTGGAAGGATGCTATTGAATCCAAGCTAACATATTTGTGGATACTCAACTAGTGTCCTTCTTACCCTGGATTAGGAAAAGGCCAGATATTTGTTCCTGTAAGGATGGATAATATGCAGCAACAACCAAATAGATTTTGGTGCTGGCCTAATATTTAAAATTTCCACATCTCCAGCTTAGTTACCATCTATGCTTCTACTCACAGAGACGATGAATGCATGTTGGGATACTTGAAAGAACAGGTTAGAGAAAGGCCCCCCAAACATGCAGAACTACTTCTAAGCAGTTTCCTTTATGGTTTCCCATCCACAGTCATACATTTTGCCAAATTAAAGCAATTACTTGTTTCTTTAAAGATATACTCTGAGAATGTCTAGGGAGGAGCTATCTTAGCCCTCTTTTTTCCACCCAAACTATTTAAACTTGGTTGTTTCTTGGTTCTCTAGAATGGAACCCGTCCCTCTTGGAAATCTAGGTTACATTCCACAACAGATAGATAGTCACAGAGAAAATCTATTTAAGTGATTGTGAGGAGTTGGAAAACAACTTGATGGCACACAATCAATCAATCAATCAACTGGACTGATATTCCAGAGTCCCTTGGTGGTTAAGAGGAAATTGAACTAATTATCCATGTACTGATGTTCTGTATCTATAGGAATATACAAAATACTTTCATTTCACCTGTTTTGAGACTGTTTCCAAAGTAAACAGGTCTTTATTATCTAAAGTTCCTACTTTCTGATTCCAGTGCTAACCTTACTAATACTGTGACTAATTTTGGTGTTCCTGTAATTAAAATGCATCATTAAGTATTATATCCTGGACTGTTAAGTTTTTGGTTTTATGTTTTTATCTGGATTATTGATTTTAATAACAATTAAATAAAGGGAAAGAATGTTGGAAACTCAATTTTATTGCTTGGCTTAATGTCAAGCATCTCTATGAATTAAACCACTGTGTGTATTTTCAAGCTATACCAAAAACAACATTTCAATTTCAATAGAAGCTATTTATGGTAGCAGCTTAAGTTGTTAGAAGCAATCCTCTGTTATTTTTGGCATCCAAAGCCAGCTTATTATAGTCTTTTTAGCAATTAAAATGACTGCAGAATTAGAGTAACCACAATTTCCTTTTTGAGATATGAATGCTAATAATAAAAAGGGCAAAGGTATGTGGAATATAGCATGCAGATTTAATCTTAAGATATTATACTTTCACAGATTCCATAAATTTATTTTTCTATGCTCCTTTTTTGTGCGGAGGAGGTAGACCAGGCTGCAAGATACAAATGCTTCCTTAAAATTCACACCCAAGAAAATGAGCCAGATTGTATCTAATCATTAATCATTTTTGTTTCTCCCATACTACTCCCACTCCTAACCCTCACTAACATGGTGGGATTTGCTTTTTTTTATTGAGCTAAACACAGAATAAGCTGTAGAAATGTATGTTAGTACCAATATACATGATAAACGCCTTATAAATAGTTCTGATATAAAAGGAATAGAACAGAACAGAACAGAATAGAATAGAATTCTTTATTGGCCAAATGTGATGGGACACACAAGGAATTTGTCTTCAGCACATAAGCTGTCAGTGTACACACATACAACAACAAAGTGATAGGTTATAGATCATAAATCATAGTTACAATCATTAATCATAAGATACAAACAAGTGATAAATCATAAGATACCAATAGGAGAAGATAGTTGGAAAGATGAGAAAGATAATAATAGTAATACAGCCTATTACATGTGTAAATTTGTTACAGTAGGCCTAACACAGTCCTGTGGGAATTAAGTGTTCAGCAGAGTGATGGCATGGGGGGAAAAACTATCTTTGACTCTACCTGTTTTGGCATGCAATGCCCTATAGCAGCATCCTGAGGGCAGTTGAAATCGTTTATGTCCAGGATGAAATCCTCAATGGAAGGCAGGCTGGGTGCAGATATTTTTTCTGCAGTCCTAATTATCTGTTGAATTTGCACCTGTCCTGTGCCAAACTAGACAGTTATTGAGGTACAAATGACAGACCCCAAAATTCCTCTGTAGAACTGTATCCTTGGGCAATAGAGCATTTTACCGAGTCTGCCATCTTTAACAGAATATGGGACAACAAGGAGTATAAAATGGTTGGGTAGAAGAAGTGCTATAATTCTCAGCTTACTTTGTATGAACACATTCATTCTATTTTCATTTTGACTGCTGTCAGGTTCAGGAAGTCAGGAATCAGGATAGAGTTCAAAAGTACTAAAGTTTATTTCATGCAACCTATACACAAGAATCTGAACAACTCTGGCGAATTGGCTCCAGAAAAAGGTCAATGGACTTCAAAGGGAGCTGAACTTAGATCTCTTACAGGGGCATAGAGAAGCCAAACTGAGGATGTGTTTGACTCTGCCTTTAAGGCTTAGCCTGGTCATTTCCTACAACTTCACCCATAGCAGGAACTAAATTTTAGTTTCTTTCTCTCTTAAATGGCTTGCATTTTAGGAAGTTGGCAGGGAAGAAGTACTTTCAGGCTTGCAAAGTTCTGAGACTGTAATCTTATAATGAAGGTAGTGCAGTATTCATGGTTTGTGCTTTTTGTCTGGACCACCTCAAAGGGTGACATCCAACCAGCAACTTCTCTGTGCATTTTAGTTGTTGTTTTTGACTAGTTTTCTAGCACAAAACCCAGGAAAAAAGGACCCAGATGGCATGTGAAATAAGGCCGTGGCTGGCATATGCTATAGCATGCATGTTATAGCAACATGTACTGTATCTGTGTGTAAAAAGCACACATACTTTATTTATTTGACTGTCACAGCTTTGTCTTAGTTTTATAGAAATGATGCTCGAACAAGTTGTTCACACAAACACATATATATCATGGCTACAGATGTGTACTATTAGGAATGCAATTTTCTTGGTTGGCTAATATTCTACTCCAGATATTCAAAATCACAGCACTAACCTTTAGTCCTAAGAGAGGGCTATCCAGAGGCTGGTCCAATATTTATTTTATCCAGTCTAATATTTGCTTTACAATCAATGAATGAAGTTGTGATTAGAGTTCCACTAGGCAAAGGATCACTGGCTTGTACAAATATTTATTCATGAAAGCAAAGCTACATTTCTCACTTATTTTTCTTCCTAGAGGATCATCAAGCGAGTTAGAACTATAAGTGGGACTCTTAGTAAGAATATAGAATGATTCCTTTGCAATCAGCAAGCTGAACTCTTGTTTAAGTCCTCAATTTTGTAAATATAATTGTGTTGAATATTTTTGGAAATCTTTTCTCTTCAGTAGGCCCCAAAGAATAGGACACTCAGACTATTAAACTAAACTTTCAGCTGTCTTCAGTGTTATAACATACTACATGAGTTGTCATTTTAATGTTATTGTGGGTATAAATGGGTACCTATCTAGAATCTAAGCCTTGATGTTCCTGGAGAGTTTAGAATTTGCAAGTCCGATATCGAAGGTGGTTCACACAGCAGAAGATACCATGATAATTACACTTTACAAAACAATTTATTAATGTAAATCCAGTACTTACCATGTGGACAGATTCCTTTCACAACAGTTTTAGAGAAATTGGGCAGAGAAGGAATGTTGCGTGCTAGGGACCTACATTTTGTGGGTCCCAGGAGGTGGACCTTCTGTATTGTAGCACCCAGCCTATGGAGCATTCTCTGCACCACATCAAAGTGAGGTCCATTTGTGTTATCAGTCTGAAGTCCCTCAAGACCTGGTTATCTCATCAGGCCTGGTGGTCCTGAGTTGCTGGAAACATTCCTAGATGGCTCCATTGTAGTTGAACTTCTATTATTCCTGTGTGGTTTACATATTTAAAATTTGTATGGTGTTTTAATAATGGCTTTTAGCAGAGACATCACCCTGTTAACAAAAGTGCATATAGTCAAGGCTATGGTCTTCCCAGTTGTAATGAATGGCAGTGAAAGTTGGACCATAAGAAAGGCTGAGTGCCAAAGAATTGAGGCCTTTGAACTATGGTGCTGGAGAAGACTCCTGCGAGCCCCTTGGACTGCAAGGTGATCAAACCGCTCAGTCCTAGAGGAGATCAACCCTGACTGCTCTTTAGAAGGCCAGATCCTGAAGTAGAAACTCAAATACTCTGGCCACCTAATGAGGAGGAAGGACTCACTGGAGAAGAGCCTAATGCTGGGAATGGTTGAGGGCAAGAGAAGAAGGGGATGACAGAGAATGAGGTGGCCTGATGGAGTCACTGAAGCAGTAGGTATGAGCTTAAATGGACTCCAGAAGATGGTAGAGGACAGGAAGGCCTGGAGGAACGTTGTCCATAGGGTCACGATGGGTCGGACATGACTTCACAGTTAACAACAACAACAACAATAATAATGACTTTTAATATTTTATAATGATTGATTTTTTATAGTTGTTTTATTGATTATTGTTCACTGTCCAGAGTTGCTTCTTATGAGATGGGTGATTATCTAAATATGATTAATAAATAAATTCCTATGATGAGCCAAAGCAGGAAACCCTATACCATTTCAGACAAATGGTTGTCCAGTCTCTTCTTAAAAACCTCCAGTGTTGGAGCAGCCACAACTTCTGGAGGCAAGTCATTCCACTGGTTAAGTGTTCTAACTGTCAGGAAATTTCTCCATAGTTCTAAGTTGTTATTGCCTTGATTAATTTCTATCCACTGCTTCTTGTTCTGCCTTGAGTTGCTTTGGAGAATAGGTTGACCCCTCTTCATTGTGGCAGCCCCTCAAATATTGGAACACTGCTATCATGTCACCCCTAACCCTGCTTTTCATTAAAGTAGACATACCCAATTACTGCAACCATTCTTCATATGTTCTTTATATGACACTATATTTTAATTAAACTTTTTGACAAAAAAGGATGCATGGCCTTCAACTCCCAGGATTCGCCAGCCAGCATACTGGGCAAAATTAAATGTTTACGGATGATCCTGTTGTTCTGCAAGGATAACTAAACATGTTATTTCACTACAGTCCTATTGATTGCAGACATTTTCCCAGACACGTATGCAAGATCCATAATTCCATTTTATATTTCTCTGACACAAGAGTCCAAGGTCACTTCATAAGGCCTCATTTTCTACCCCAAGCCTTTTTTCACTTTATAGTTTATGGTTTCTCTCCTTTACACCACTGGCCCTACTTAGGAGTCAATGTCTTAAAAAATGTCACTTTTTCTTTCATGCTGGACTCGGCTCTTTATTGTCCATTTTCCTGAGGCAAAAGCAGGACAACAGCATAAGGTAAACGAAGGATGACGGGCACCCTGCCAGCTGTGTTGCTAAATCACAAATGAGAAAATACTTTTGCTGTTGTGGGAGCCTGAAAGGGGAAAGAAAGCAAAAGGAAAAAAAAAGGCGTTTGCTTTGCAAAGTAAAAATAATGGAAAACATTAATTCAGCAATTTTGGAGCCTCAAGTATTGTTTGGCTGAGTGGACAGACGTAATGGATTCTGAGTGGACAGAGGTAATGGTATATGTTATAGGAAATATAACATAGGAACTGCTGGCAGGTTAGAATGAAAAGGATAAATGTGTTATATTGCTTGAAAAGGAATAAATTGCCAGCAATTTACTCTTTCCCCTGTCGGCCACATTACCAGAGACAAAAGCTGTTAGGCTTCATATGCCAGCAAAAGTGGGCTGGAAATACCCACCCACCCCTCATTTTGCAAACACACAAACACACCACACACCAATTATCTTTCTGTTCTCCTTTCTTTTAATCAATTTATACAATGGCTTTACTTAGACGCTGATGATAATAAGTTGACTTTAACGATGAACCCCTGATGTGATTCTTATGTTGAAGGGTTGAAGGGCTGCCGTTGTTTTCTGCTCTAAAGTGAGGTATGAAACTCTCACATTTGTTTGACAGAGGGGACTGAAACCTTTTAATGCAGAATGTAGGAAGGCAATGGAGTCTGTTAAAACATAAAATTAGCAGCTGTGTTTGGTATTGTGTCCCATTTGTATGCCAAAATCAAAGGCAATAGATTCTGGATACAAAACCCCATTTTTGGTTTTGTATCTGGATGCTAGAAAGCCATTTAATTCTGTGTCTTTTAAATACTTTGGCATTCAATTTTTTTTATCAAGAAAAGATACTGAGGTAGATGTAGCTTGAGATGGTTACCAACCTGAAGCCTTTAACCACTAGACCAAGCTTTGGCATAACAAACAATGATAGTTGCATTAAGTTTGGTGTGGTGGTTAAGGCACCAGGCTAGAAACCAGAGTTCTGGTTCTGAGTTCTAGTCCTGTCCTAGGTATGAAAGTTAGATGGGTGACTGGGCCAGTTACTCAGCCCAACTCACCTCAAAGGTTGTTGTTATGGGGAAAACAGGAGAAGGAAGGAGTATTAGGTATGTTCACCACCTTGAGTTATTTATAAAAAATAATAAAGGTGGGATATAAACAAACAAATGTATTTAGCCATTAAATTATACTATATCCAATTTATGAGCATTTGCAATATGTTAAGGACTGAAACATTTCTTAGACTGTGCTTCTTCCTTCTCCTCCTTCACAAGCTAACTCTCCTACAAGTCCACTTGGACTTGGAAACATGTTCTGCATCAACTAAACTACAGTTTATTATGCTACTGATTTCTTGATTAAAAAGGTAAAGGTTCCCCCGCACATGCGTGCTAGTCGTTTCCGACTCTAGGGGCCGGTGCTCATCTCCGTTTCAAAGCTAAAGAGCCAGCGCTTGTCTGAGGACGTGTTCCATGGTCATGTGACTGGCATGACTATACGCCAAACTGCCGACCTTCTGATCGACAAGCTCAGCGCCCTAACCCACTGAGCCACTGCGTCCCTAAAGATTCATTGATTATGTGCCATTAAATTGGTTTCAACCTTTACTGAGCACAGAGATAGATTTTCTTCGTGACAGTCTGTCCCTAGCCTGGTCTTTCAGGTCTCCCAAAGCTGCAGTTATTCCTGTGATAATAGGTCTATCTGTCCATCTTCCAAGTCTGTCCATCTTCCCGCTGGTCATGCTCTTCTCCTTCCTTCCACCTTTCCCAGCATTAAGGCCTTCTACAAAGGGCTAGGCCTGTTTAAAGTAGGATTATTTGAGTCTGGTCATTTGTGCTTCAAGTGAGGACCCTGATTTGATTTGTTTGATGTTCCGTTGGTTTCTTTTCTTTGGCTGTCCACAACATTCTCAGGAGTCTTCTCCAACACCACATTTCAGAAGTGGCAATCTCCATCCAGTTTCTTCAGAGTCCAACTTTTCATTACATAAAGTGTCACAAGGAATATTATTGCTGGCAATACTCTGATATGTAAGTTCAGACACATAAATGACATTTGAATATCTTTTCCAAGACCTTCATGGCTGCTCTATCAAGTTTAACTCTGTGGTATATTTCTTCATTATGTTAAATTGACTGAAAGTGTGATCCATGGACCATTTTAGATTTCCCTAATTATATTTAAAAGACCTGGCCTCTTGGGCTTTCGTTATAATAATTCTTACTTGGCTAAGATCCAAAAGAAAGTTGAGTTTTCAGAGAAATGACTTGGAGCAAAGCTATCCTACTACTGAAAAACCCAAAGGCTTCTAGATTCTGAGATTCAACAGCAAGTCAAAGAGATCTTCTTGGTGGAGATTCCTTTGAATTAAGTTTTAAAGCAGGTAAATTATCTCTTTGAATAAAGTTCCTACAGCTTAAGCAGAACATAGACTTAACTCAGTTTCCTGCTGAGGAAGTTTGTGAAAGAGCCTGCATCTCTCTCCCCCCCCCCCGCCTTTTTAAAAAAGTTGCTTCTATAGCTTAAAGTGGTTGTAGACTATCATAAGATGTTTATGATGCCTATGAAAATGTATGGATTAAGAAAGACACTATTAACACTGATCCTTGAATAAAAAGGCTTTGAAGATAGCTGTTCCATCAGTTCCTCAAAAATATCTCATGTTTTATTTATTTTTTTAAAGTGCTGATTTATGTTAAACTGTATACTAAGCACTAGTTGTAGAAATGGGAGTGAATGATAAATTAGTGCAGATATTTCTAAATTATGATTTTTCAAAAGATCAGTAATAATCTAATTAAGTCCGGGATGTCCCATTTTAATAACGTTGGCATTTGCAGCGTTGAGATACATTGAAAGTAAGCCTATAGGGGAACCATATTACAAAAATTATTATCTACAATTTTATGAAAAAAATGAGATGGAAAGTAATTTCTGCAGGAATATATTTCTCCCTTGCCTTGCAAGATCATAAATAAGATATCCTGATAGTAATATATCTGAATTGCCTGCAACATGCCATGAATAAGAGATAGCTCTTAATCCAGTCTCATTTTTTTTAAAAAAAAAAATCTCCCCCCCCACCCAAAAAAACCTTGAAAGTTCCTTGTTTTTTTACAGAATGGAGAATATCCTGTAGGACAGCATTAACAAATATAAAGTAAATATGTATGAACAAGAGGAAATGTCACCTGAATGTAAAAATCTATTGCCATGATTACTAATCAATTCAGAAGTGTGGAAATGAATGATTTTTGTCACTGAAGTATATCTGCAAGTTCTTCAGCTTAGAGAATTCATTTCCATCGCACATAGTAATGATTAACATCTGTACCTTTAATAGAAGAACATACAGATGATCCCTTCTCAGATTGATAATGGGGATATCAAAAAGGTGGCTAGTTTCTTCCTTTCAGGATCAACCAATGAAGAAAAAAGCTATCAAGAAATACATACCCACTAGCACATGGTATAGTAGCAATGAAGATTTTGCAAAAGATGTCAAGAAATAATAATAATAATAATAATAATAATAATAATAATAATAATAATAACAACAACAACAACAATAACAACAACAACAACAACAACAACAACAACAACAATAATAATAATAATAATAATAATAATAATAATAATAATAATAAGTTGGAAGGGACATTGGAGGTCATCTAGTCCAACCCCCTGCTCAGGCAGGAAACCCTATACCATTTCAGACAAGTGGCTGGCCGGTCTCTTCTTAAAAATGTCCAGTCTTGGAGCATTCACAACTTCTGGAGGCAGGTTGTTCCACTGGTTAATTGTTCTAACTGTCAGGAAATTTCTCCTTAGTTCTAGGTTGCTTCTCTCCTTGACTAGTTTCCATCTCCATACCTACTGTATAAAGATGAGAATCAAGCAAGCTGTGGGGATTGTGACACTCTATGGAAGCAAAAGTTGGATTTTGGAAAAGCTGGATAGAAAGACTATTCATGCTTTTGAATTTTGGCATTCAAAAAGACCTGTGGGGAATCGAATGGATATTCAAGAAAACAAATGGATCATTAAACAAATCAACCTGAGCTCTCGTTGGAGGCACAAATGATAGGCTGAAATTATCATCCCGCAGACACCTAATGTAAAGACCTAGCTCTCAGGAGAAGCCAATAATGCTGGGATGACAGCTAGCAGCAAGATGGATGGACTCAGTTACAGTGGCAATGGATGCAAAATTGGAACACTAATGGACCAGCTCCTACCTAGCCTCCTAGAGAAAAAATCCACCCATTGTCAAGAATCAACACTAATTTTATGGCACATAATCAGTTAAGTATTATTCGATATATCAGCTAAATGAATATGAATTGCTAAAGAGTGATAGCAGGATGGAGATAGCCCTGTGTCTAAACTTCCAAAGGGACGTGGTGGCTCAGTGGGTTAGGACGCTGAGCTTGTCGATCAGAAGGTCGGCACTTTGGCGGGTCGAATCCAGAGTGCCACGTAACAGAGTGAGCGCCTGTTACTCGTCCCAGCTTCTGCCAACCTAGCAGTTCGAAAGCATGTAAAAATGCAAGTAGAAAAATAGGGACCACTACGGTGGGAAGGTAACAGCGTTCCGTGCGTCTTTGGCGTCTAGTCGTGCCGGCCACATGACCACGGAGATGTCCTCGGACAAGCGCTGGCTCTTCGGCTTTGAAACGGAGATGAGCACCGGCCCCTAGAGTCGGAAACGACTAGCACACATGTGCGGGGAAACCTTTACCTTTACCTTTACCTAAACTTCCAAATATACTTGGACAATGGATGTGATTTAGAAGTCTTAATCCTATATCTCACCATTATTCTTTGTACTAATAATTCAAGACTGTGGACATATCCAGCACACTTTCTTCCTCCTATTTTCCCCACAACAACACTTCTGTGAGGTGGGTTGGGCTGGTTCAAGGCCTCCCAGCAGGCTTTCATGGCTAAGACGGGACTTGAACTCATAGTCTCTTGCTTTCTAGCCTGACAACTTAAGCACTAGACCAAACTGGCTCTCTCTCTCATTTAGACTGCTTATGGATAACTCATTTCTTTCTGGTCCATTGAAACTGTTTTCATTCTGCTCTTGGCACTGGATACTTCCCCACATCCACTATTCCTTCCATCTGACAGAAGGAATCCATGGTGCCAGAGACAAAGAATTATATTTTTCCAGTGTTTCCCCCCCCCCATTAGTGCTACATCTAAGAGCTTCTGGTGCCTTGCATTAAATCTTAAGAACAGCATCAGTTGCCAGCTTTGTTTTTGAACAGAGGTTAGCCAAGAATGTGTGCCAATATAAGTTTGTGTCACTGTGCCAATTTGAAAAACACACTAACTTGGCCAAGGTAGAGAGCGCCATTGCTGATCAAAATGCTATGATAGATTGGAAGCGGTATTGAAGTATGTGCAGGATGGAGATGAAGTAGATGAGGTAGCTTTCTATGCCTCTAAGACAGAGGTGGGGAACTATGGCCCCTTTGTGACTCGTGGACTTCAACTCCCAGAATTCCTGAGCCAGCCCCACCCCTGCTCTAAGAGAACATTTTAAATGTGATCTTTTCTCTTGGGCCCATTTAGTAAAAAACACATCCCAGTGTGGGGCTCAGAGTTGTAGCCAATGACTGCAGCAGGTGAAAGTGGTTTGTCTTAGTTTTCCTTTGAGGAAGGATGTGCCAGGAATGCTGAGAATCAAATCCTTAAAAGGCCCAAGCCAAACCCCTCTATTCGGGAGAGATGTATTCATTAACAGTGCAAAAAAACAAACAAACAAACAGAAGGGTAACCCCTGAACACTAGAGAGTTCAAAAAGATTTTGTTCATTTCAAAGAGTCATCTATGAGAAAGACATATGGAAACTGCAAAGCAGATTTTTCAGAATCAGTCTTGCACCAGAGGGAGATTGTGTGCGAGAGAAAATTTGAAACGTAAAAACAACAGGAAGCTTCAATGTTCTTCATTTATTATTTTTTGAAAGCATCATTCAGGCATCTGTTCTTCTGAAGGTGAAAGGCTTTTAGAACAAGGGGTGCAAAAGATAGCTGAGGATGATATATGAGGCCCATTAGGAGGGCTAGTTTGATACAATAGTTATGACACCAGAAAATGGGAGATTGTGAGTTCTACTCCTGCCTAAAGTATGAAGCTAGCTGGATGACGTAGGGCCAGCCAGTCACTCTCAGCCATAGGAAGAAGTAGTAAATGGAAAATCACTTTCAAATCCTGCCAAGAAAGCTATATGAGCTACTCCAGGCAGTTGCCAGCAGTCAATATTGACTTGAAAGCTTCCCCAAACCTTTCAGATCAGGCGTCTCCAACATTGGCAACTTTAATACTTGTGGACTTCAACTCCCAGAATTCCTCATCCAGCATGTCTGGCTGAGGAATTCTGGGAGTTGAAGTCCACAAGTCATAAAAGGGCCAAGTTTGAAGACCCTTGCTTTAGATCAGGCACGTCAAACTGCCGGCCCGCGGGCCAGATGTGTCATGCCGAAACTGCGCCCACCCCATTTCCGGCAATGGGGAAAAAGTCATGCTACATCACACGATGTCATGTGACATCGCAAGTTTGACATGCCTGCTCTAGATCATAAAGGATAACACCTAAATTGGGGGCATAAATCTTGATTTTCACTTACACACACACACACACACACACACACACACACACACACACACACAGCATCCCAAATCTTGAAGAAGCATTGGATCCTGGCTTCTCTCATCTACAGTCCAACATGGGAGAGTTGAGAAACAGATTGTCCTTCTATGTTTCTGCTCTTTTTGAGACATCAAGACCCAGCACAGAAGAAGTGACTAGAGCAGGGGTCAGCAACTTTGACAACTTTAAGACTTGTGGACTTCAGCTCCAAAAATTCATCCAAAAATTCTGGGAGCTGAAGTCCACAAGTCTTAAAGTTGTCAAGGTTACTGACCCCCTGGACTAGAGTATCTCCAAAGAGACACAGAACTCTTCTAGGTCAGACTCCTAATTTGAATATACTTGAGGCCGTGCAATTCCTTCATGTTGCTGAAGGTGGCTTTTCATTCCTTCACCTCATATCAAAAAGCTCTCTTCATGCTTAAATCTTAAATTTCCATTCTTCATCAGACTCCGTGACAACAAGAAAGTTATGATTAAGTTGTCAGCAGACTAAATACAGCTTGTGTTACAATAGAATTTGCCGTTGCTAATAAGGACTTAACGGTGGCTGTCAAAATTCATTGTTTGGGGACTTCAGAGGTTGTCAGGTGCGATTACAGCATTCCAGTGACAGAGTTTCCTGGAGCAAGGCCACACGTGACAGGATTTCTTTGCACCTTATTATCAGGGCCATACTTAATTGACCCCCATTTCTGGCAAATGGCAGTACCAATAGGCATTTGAGAAACCAGTATTTTCATATTTTTTTCTCATTGCAGAGCAATGCAATGATCTGGGAATTGTGAGAAACTGAGAAACCAGTAATTTTGATTGGTTCAAGGGTGTTTTTATCCAAACAGAATACATTTCCTCCAACCGTGACATCTTAAACTGGGAAGTGATTTAGTCTGAGGAGAATAATAAGCCCAAAGTCTGCATCTATGTTTCTTGGCTGAACAGTGATTTGAAGCTGAATCTCCTGAATCCTAATATAATTGTTAGAGCAGGGGAGGGCAAGTACGGCCCCTTTATGACCTGTGGACTACAACTCCCAGAATTTCTGAGCCAACGTAGCTGTCTCAGGAATTCTGGAAGTTGAAGTCCACAGGTTGCCTATTCCTGTGTTAGAGCATACTAGCTCCCATAGGTGGAAAAGATTTGTCTTCAGGTGCAGATCTTGAATGAATGAAGGATTGTTCTTAATGATGGAGATCTTTTTTTAGCTTTTATTTTATTTTTTAGAGCCTTGGTGGAGCAGTGGGCTAATGCCTCCTTAAGTAACACCAGCTGCCTGCAATTAGTGCAGGTTCGCATCCCACCAGGCTCAAGGTTGACTCAGCCTTCCATCCTTCCGAGGTAGGTCAAATGAGGACCCAGATTGTTGGGGGCAATTAAGCTGACTTTGTAATAATGCCGCTTGGGGGTGTGTGTGAAAGCCCTAATAAGCAGGCATATACATAGAATGAAGGCTACTGCTAAGCTTGTAAGCCGCCCTGAGTCTTCGGAGAAGGGCGGGATATAAATGGAATTAAAATAAATAAAAAAATAAAAAATATTTTTATCTCAACACAAGAGAATATCTGTAGCTCACTGTTAAACTTTGGAATCCTTGCCACTCTCCGAACTTGGTTGTTTGCAGATATTCCATCACCCAACTACATAACATCATCAGTGCTGTTGACGTTACTTAGATGTTACCTGGTCAGGTAATGAAACATCTGCAAGCAAACAACCAAGCTCAAGAGGGCACCAGGGACTCACTTTTTATCTCACTTAATTGAAAAAGCCCATTCTGATGGGGAAAATCTGTTTTGCAGGGGTAAAATAGGGTTATCAGGTAGTTTCTGCAAAAGGTAGGGAACAACAATGGAAAATTTGGGGCACTTGTGGTGGGACATTCTGCAGCCAGGATTGCATCTATGAAAATTTGGTTTTTGTTTTTGTTTTATGGAGAAGGAGACCCATCTCAAGTTGTTCAGTACATTTAAACATATAAATTTAAATGGCTAAATGTCACAGCAGCTCATACTATTAATAAAGCCTGGGTGACTCTGGAGTAGCGGGAAAAGCAAGGAGATTGTCGTTTACTTGCCACAATAATTTGCAGAATCATCTCTTTCCCTTGCTTTAAAAATAGAAAATTTCCTACACTTTTTTCCCCCCTGCCAAGCAGGAGGATAGCCTGGTATGCTTCCTGCCAGCCTATTTCTGTCTTACGTCATGAAGCTTGGACAGAAATATTTATTTGGCACTCTATGCCTGGTCTGACCACAACATCTTAAACACGAGAGTCACAGAGCTGGAAATGGGCACAAAAAAGAACGTCCAGTGTGATTAGGAATAGGGAGAAGCTCCCTGTGAGGAAAGACAAGATCTATTGGTGTGTAAGTACAAAAACAATAACAGAATTGGAAGGCACCCTAGAGGTCTTCTACTCCAACCTTCTGCTCAAGCAAAAGACCCTATACCATTTCGGATACATGGTCGCCCAATCTCTTCTTAAAAGCCCCCACAACTTTTGGAGGCAAATCATTCCAGTGATTGATTGTTCTAGCTGTCAGGAAATTTCTCCTTAATTCTAGGTTGCTTCTCTCCTTGATAAGTTTCCATCTGTTACTTCTTGTCCTGCCTTTAGGTGCTTTGGAGGATAGCTTGACTCCCTCTTCTTTGGGGCAGCCCCTCAGATATTGGAACACTGCTATCATGTCACCCCTAATCCTTCTTTTCAGTAGACTAGACTGAGGAATGCTGGCTGAGGAATTCTGGGAGTTGAAGTCCACAAGTCATATAAAAGGCCAAGTTTGAAGACCCCTGGACTAGACATACCCAACTCCTGCAACTATTTTTCATGTTTTAGCCTTCAGTCCCCTAATCATTGTTGCTCTTCTCTGCACTCTTTGTAGAGCCTCAATATTTTTTATATATCAATGAAACTAAAACAGGATGCATTATTCCAAGTGTGATCTTACCAAAGCATTCTAGAGTGAAAGAAGGCTAGGTAGGCATGGTAGAAGTGTGTAAACTTATGCATAGCATAAGTAACATAGCTATAGAGAAGGAGTTTTCTCTCCCTGTCAGACTCACTTTTTTGGAACTAAATGCAGGAAGATTTTGGATCAAACACTTCTACTATGCAATGGAATTTGCTGTACCTTGTGGAATTCATCATCAGCAGTGTGGGATAATAACAACCAACTTGAAGAAATTTTGAAGTAAAGATTCACGGAGGATCAGGCTATCAATGGCTAATACTACCGACAGTGTTTCACTACCTCCTGAATCACAGGATGTAGGACGAGTGGAAATGTTCCTGGTTTTTACTTATAGCTATAACAACCTTCCAGTTTGAGATTCTGCTGGCTTATTAGCTCATTAATAAACAATTAGAGGCTTTTGTAAGCAATGAATTAACGTTGGCAAGAGCAATTAGCTTATTTGTGCCTTTGCCTGCTCAAAGTAACATTTCTTTGATACCTATTGGCAAAGGCTAGAGAGGTCACCCACAAAAACTTCATAGGTTGAATACAAATATCTCCTATGTAGACTACCTGATAGCTTGTGGCTTTGACCTTCAGCTAAGATACCTTGCAAGCAAAGCTGTTACTGGAGTCAAGGAAGATGGTGTGATATTTAGCTTAAACAGTGGTTAGAGTGTCTGAACAAAAGTCCGGAGGTAAGCAAAATTTATTAGTAGTATATTAAAAAACACACTTAGAGCTAGTCAACCTATATGACAAGGGTCTTCAAACTTGGCCCTTTATATGACTTGTGGACTTCAACTCCCAGAATTCCTCAGACAGCATGCCTGGCTGAGGAATTCTGGGAGTTGAAGTCCACAAGTCATAAAAGGGCCAAGGTTGAAGACCCCTGCTATGTGATAATGAAGTAGAATTAAATAATTAATGGAGTATTATTGGATGCCTTCGCTTTGGCCGCATGTGTGACTGACATGTAACTTTGTGACCCATCAGCAGTTCTCTCACTTTTGGTTCGTGTAGTAATTTTGTTTTTTAAATCCCATTTATATCCCACCCTTCTCTGAAAACTCAGGGCGGCTTACAATCTAAGAAGCACAAATCAATGTGCTTAGCAATAGCCTTTATTCTATGTATATGCCTGCTTATTAGGGCTTTTGCCCCCCCCCAAGCGGCATTATTACACAGTCAGCTTAATTGCCCCCCAACAATCTGGGTCCTCATTTTACCTACCTGGGAAGGATGGAAGGCTGAGTCAACCTTGAGCCTGGTGGGACTCGAACCTGCACTAATTGCAGGCAGCTGGTGTTACTTAAGGAGGCATTAGCCCACTGCTCCACCAAGGTCTAGTGATTAAGGCACCAGTCTAGAAAGCAGGAGACTATGAGTTGGGGTCCTGCCTTAGCCATGGCAGCCAGCTAGGTGACTTTGGGCCACTCGCACAACCCACCTCACAGGGTTGTTATTATGGGGAAAATAGGAGGGAGACACATTGTGAGTGTCTGCCTGGAGTTATCTGTAAAAATAATAAAGGTGAGATAAGAATGAAGGAATGAAGGAATGAATAAATAAATAAGTAAGTAAGTAAGTAAGTAAGTAAGTAAGTAAGTAAGTAAGTAAATAAATAAATAAATAAATAAATAAATAAATACATACATACATACATACATACATACATACATACATACATACATACATACTGTGTCTGATTTCTGGCAAGCTCCTTGGGTGTGAAACCCAGAAATGTCCTTTTATGCTCATGTACAGAAATAAGAGTTTTGTGTTTCCTCAGTTCCTGTGTGAACATTGGCTTCTTCACACTGGGTTCTCCTACCTAGCCAGCCAATAAGAAAGAGGACCATTAATACTACTGGCTGCTAGGAAGTGACAATAGAAGTGCTTCTGCCTCTCTAGTCGCAATTTAGAGTTTGTGAAATATATCAATTGTCCACTGGGAGGCACAGAATGCTAGGTAGGTAGACAGGTGAGCTACCTGTTAGGCCTCTCCCAATAGCCCAGTGATGGCATACCTTTTAGAGACAGAGTGCCCAAACTGCAACCCCAAACCCACTTATTTATCGCAAAGTGCCAGGGCTGCATCAGCACTGTGGTGCTCTCAGGGGAGTGGTGGGCGTGGCCCACTGGGTGGGCGTGGCTGCAGTGGTCACAGCAGACTGGGTGAGCATGGGCGGGGCCAGGGTGGCAGGGGCCAGTCCCTCGCCATCTCCGCCATCTTGGTTGCTCACTTCCTGCCCTGTCGCTTCCAAATGCCACGTGCTCACATCTCTGGTGAACTCTGCTGGAGCAACAGCGTGTGTGCCCATAGAGAGGGCTCTGAGTGCCGCCTATGGCACGCGTGCCATAGGTTTGCCACCACTGCTATAGCCTTTTGTTCTTGTTAGATGGAAACATAAATTCCTCCAAGAATATCCACACTGAATCTACACACAGAATTAGTTATAAGTTTAGCCTTTAATATTCTGAGGAGCCCAAATAGACCTAGATTAGAAATGGAAAGAAAGCTTTTTATAACTTGCTTAGCAGATGGATTTTCTAACATGTTTCAGTTATGAGACATGCCATTCCCAACTTTTCTCTATGTGTTATTATCCTATTATTCACACTTTAGAACTTTCCGAGCAATAGCTGTCTATGATTATAGAGCAGCTATGATTAATATCTTGTCAGAGGTATTTGATTTACAGGCAGATTAATCAAGAAGGTAATAGCAATCAATATTAAAAAGAGTTATAGGTTTGGGGATATGTCAGGAGTTGCTTTCAACAAAGCTAAAATGTATTTATTTATTACACAAATTTATATGGCTGCCCAGCTCACACAGAGGTGACTCTACGTGGATTGCAATATTACAAATCCACAACATAAAAACACATAAATTTTTCTAGAGATATCTGTTCCATCACTGGTTCATCCTCACATTTTCTCATATTTTCCTAGACAGTTTGGAAAAATTCTAAATTCCAAAATAATCTTATATGAATAGTTTTCAACTGATGTCATTCATTTGATGGTTAGTCAACCTGACAATGGTAAAAAAAAGTTATCCAAAATTTAGCTTTAGGCTTGTTTGTATTACCTGAACAGGTTTCCTACTTTCACCTTTCAAAATAAGTGTGTTTAGAATTGTACTATAAGGCAATGGTTCTCAACCTTGGCCACTTGAAGAGCTGTGGACTTCAACTCCCAGAATTCTCCAGCCAGTCAGCTCTAAGGTACATAAGATCTAGTACAGGGGTAGGCAACCTTGGCTCTTTTATGACTCGTGGACTCCCAGAATTCCTGAGCCATCCATGCTGAGGGGAAAGGAAGAGTTTCCAAGCTGAGCCATGCTGGCTCAGGAATTCTGGGATTTGAAGTCCGTGAGTCATAAAAGAGCCAAGGTTGCCTACCCCTGGTCTAGGCCATCTAACCATCTAACCATTGAAGCACAGCATCGTTTATCTAAAAGACATCAGAAACTGGACCAGTAAATGCCTTCAAATTACCCAGCCAGTCACAATGTGATCTACTGTTTGATGTGGGACCCCACAATCACACTAAGGGGATGATACTATGCCCCATTTATACAATGAGTCCAATGGTGGGATTCAAATATGTGAACAATCGGTTCTCTGTGTGGATGCCGCTTCCGGAAGTCCATTCTGAGCCTGGGCAACAAAAAATTAGCTACCGGTTCTGCTGAAGTGGTGCGAACTGGCTGAATCCCACCACTGAATGAGTCCCGGAAGACACTATCTGAGATGTGAATCCTATTCAGGATTGTCCATTGGCGGTAAGATAGTTCAGAGCCTGGCACCTTTTGCATAGGATTATCTATATGTCTTCTTATGTCTGGGTGTTCACCAACCCATTTGGCTTTCTATTGGGAATCAGTGTTAAAGTTGTGGAGCAGATGTTGTACAAATGCCAGTCAGGGCTTCCTGATTGGAGTCTTCCAATCAATAAATGTGGAAAGTGTCTTGTAACACAGGCCTTGGACTTTCAAGGACATGCCAGGGGCCATTCTTCTTTCTCCCACAAAAAAGTTTGTTGGTTACTCCAGGTTGAAATTAGTGTAGTGCAATTTCATTTACATGTAATTACTATTAAATACTGTCAACTGATTACTCTGTATCTCTGGTAAAGATTCACTGCACTCAAATTTAATTTATGTTGACTTCATAGAGAGGTCCATGAATACCAAAGGAACAAAGCTGATAATAATGATTGTACAGCAGGAAGAACCAAAATCAATTTGTTTTTCTTTCAAAGGCCTGTTGAAATACCGAATTCTTTATGCACTCTCCTAACCTACAAAACAGGGCTAATTGCATCATTGAAAGTCTGATAAAATAATTCAGCATCTAAATCTAAACAACCCTGGGCGAGTGCAAAGACCTCTATTTGCGTAGTAAACTATTTACTCCTTGTTTCACATTAACATTTAATCATAAAATTTGGAGGTTGCTGGGAATCCCAGCTTGCAGGCAGCACATAGTTTGAAGATCTCAGATATATTTATTACATAGGCATAAACAGTGGTGGGATTCAAATATGTGAACAACCGGTTCCCTGTGTGGATGCCACTTCCAGAAGTCCATTCTGGGCCTGGGCAACAAATAATTAGCTACCGGTTCTGCCCAAGTGGTGCGAACTGGCTGAATCCCACTTCTGGACATAAAGCAAAAGACCCAGAAAAGTTTATGCAGAAAGAACCCTTGAGATATGACATAATGAAATAAATCATCACGTACTTGGCCATCTATATTTCTGTTCCAATTGTCCTACAGAAGTTCTTTCTTACAGATCCATTTTCTCTCAGAGTCTTCAAAATATGCAGGAATTCTCCAGTCCCCTGATTTTGGGAAGCTATATGAACTCTGCTCCTTTTCTAGTGACTCTTTCTTGTAAGCCATCATGAGCCCTTTTTGATGAAGCGGAGGAGGTCCCGTGTGACCCAAGTGGAAAAAGAAGAAAAGAAAATCAATGTGCCTGGCTGCACATCAAATAACTGAAGTAACCAACTTTATACGATCGATTGACTGACTGAGAAGTACATTTGGGGGATTGTGGCCTTTGACAAACTTTACCTTGCACTTCATCTGGTTTGTCTTCTGTAAGGCAAAGGTTGCAGATTTAATGAACTTAATAACACCAGTATATTTAAAGGAAGTGGAAAGGCCTGGATTCTGAGACTTTGTAAGTCTGTTGGTTCAGAATGTATCTTTGGTTCTGTCATCAAAAATAATAGCAGCAGTCGAAATAATAGCAGTAATTACAGCCCCTGTAATTGTAACATCTGTAGTGCCTTTTCTGAACAGATTCAGCCCAACCTGACTTGAAGTCAACTTGAGAGATGACGTTTCTCCACCAGAAGTGCAAGGAATGTGCTCTGGTGCCATGCCTTTTCAATGGTGTTCCTCATATTTTAGAACCATCCTGCACCATTACCCTATACCCATTTCATAAAAAGTTACATTCTGATATGCATTGAGGTGGACCTAGATTAATTTTGCATTGGTATTGATGGAGTGGCTATGATTGTAGGAGAAGAAGTGGCACAGTTGAGGGTGGTAGTGGTGGAGTTAAGAGAGTTATCAATTTGGAATTCTTATGTTGCCACAAGTGATCCAGCCTCTCCTGAATTCCACTGACTCTTATCTAGCATCAGTTTAGTGCTGACCATTAGTTGACTAGATTCCTGTGTATAAGCATGAGCAATAAATCTGCTGAACTAGAACTAGAATCTGTGATCCAGATTCTTTGCACCTGGCAATGATTTTTTGTTATTTAGTATGACTGGCTTTAGTTTCATTGCCCTGTTAACGCTGTAGTTTTTCAAGGTTGGACAGTCTACAATGAATTATATGAATAAATAAAATAAATGAAAAACTTTCTCTTAAATCCTGAGAGTTGTTGCTCGGTTTCATAGTATCTCAACCAACACTGCAAGATCCTGACAACCATCTACAATATTTTACAAAACAGCACGATGTGAATACAAGATTGCTATTCGTGTTGAAATAAATTTGGCACGGAGGCACCCATTTCCATAGCCAGCAGCAGAGTACAAAATCACACATTTCAATTTTACTCACTAATAAGTGTAATTACCTGCAATATTGGAAAATTAAAGCCGACACTAATTAGCAGATGCCGTCTTAATCAACACCCATGGGCCACTTCCCATTTGCTTCTTGAATCCTTCTATGTTCATTTTACCACAAAGCCAGATGTTTACCTTTACATGAAGGCTAAAGGAGAAATTGAAATTATTGAAAGGCACCTAGGACATAGCCTGAATATGAAACAATTTGGGCACATAGGAAGCAAGCTGTCATCCTCTAACTCGAAAGTCTCTCAACCTTGGCAACTTTAAACTCAGTGGACTTCAAGAATCCCCCAGCATGCCAGGGAATTCTGGGAACTGAAGTCCATACAGCTTTAAGTTGGTAAGGCTCAGAAACACTGCTCTAACGATTAATTAATCTAGCCAAACTTTGTCATTCCAGACTGGCAGCAAGTTGACACTGCATAATCCCAGGCAGAGATTCGGTTACATCCTTTGCCATCTGATCTTTGTATAGTAGAGAATCACTGGGAATGAGGCTAAGACCTTCTTGTATGAAGAACATGCTTTCCGCTAAACTGCAGGTCCTTCCATATCTTGCTGGGCGCAAATGCCCCTTCTAAACTCTCTCCCAAATTTGTGAGCCAAGAAATTGCAAAATGGGGGGGAAGTCTCTGAATTTCTCCAGGAATTACTGGCAATACTGTCTAAGGATCCAAGGAAGGAATTCCCTTCTGATGTCTTTCTGAGTAGTGAGATGAGGCCATTGAAATGGAGTGCAAGTAATTCTGGTTCACAGCCTATATAGACTAGACCAGGGCTCTTCAAACCTGGCACCTTTAAGACTTGTGGACTTCAACTCTCAGAATTGCCAAGTTTGAAGGCTCCTGGACTAGACAGAATCCTCCTGAGAGAGAACTTTGATACAAACCTAACCAGGAGATTAGTGCATATTTTCTGACTTTGGACAGATCCACTGACTACCATCTCCTTGGGGCTCCCTTATTGGAGGAATGTTGTCCTTCCTTCCTTCCTTCCTTCCTTCCTTCCTTCCTTCCTTCCTTCCTTCCTTCCTTCCTTCCTTCCTGCCTTCCTTCCTTCCTTCCCTCCCTCCTTCCCTCCTTCCTCCCTCCCTCCCTCCTTCCTCCCTCCCTCCCTCCCTCCTTCCTTCCTTCCTCCCTCCCTCCTTCCTTCCTCCCTCCCTCCTTCCTTCCTTCCCTCCCTCCCTGCCTCCCCCCTCCCTCCCTGCTTCCTTCTTCCCTCCCTCCCTCCCTCCTTCCTTCCTTCCTTCCTTCCTTCCTTCCTTCCTCCCTCCCTCCCTCCTTCCTTCCTCCCTTCCTTCCTTCCTTCCTTCCCTCCCTCCCTCCCTCCTTCCTTCCTTCCTTCCTTCCTTCCTTCCTTCCTTCCTTCCTTCCCTCCCTCCTTCTTTCCTTCCCTCCCTCCCTCCTTCCTTCCTTCTTCCCTTCCTTCCTTCCTTCCCTCCCTCCCTCCTTCCCTCCCTTCCTCCCTCCCTCCTTCCTTCCTTCCTTCCTTCCTTCCTTCCCTCCCTCCCTCCCTCCCTCCTTCCTTCCCTCCCTCCCTCCCTCCCTCCCTCCTTCCTTCCTTCCTTCCTTCCTTCCTTCCCTCCCTCTCTCTCTTCCTTCCTTTCTTCCTTCCTCCCTTCCTTCCTTCCTTCCCTCCCTCCCTCCCTCCTTCCCTCCCTTCCTCCCTCCCTCCTTCCCTCCCTCCCTCCCTCCCTTCCTTCCTCCCTTCCTTCCTTCCCTCCTTCCCTCCCTCCCTCCCTCCTTCCTTCCTTCCCTCCCTCCCTCCCTCCCTTCCTTCCTTCCTTCCCTCCCTCCCTCCCTCCTTCCTTCCCTCCCTCCTTCCTTCCCTCCTTCCTTCCCTCCCTCCCTCCTTCCCTCCCTTCCTCCCTTTCCTTCCTCCCTCCCTCCCTCCCTCCCTTCCTTCCTTCCTTCCCTCCCTCCCTCCTTCCCTCCCTCCCTCCCTCCTTCCCTCCCTCCTTCCTTCCCTCCTTCCTTCCCTCCCTCCCTCCCTCCCTCCTTCCCTCCCTTCCTCCCTCCCTCCTTCCCTTCCTTCCTTCCTTCCTTCCTTCCTTCCTTCCTTCCTTCCTTCCTTCCTTCCTTCCTTCCTTCCTATCATTGCTTCTGAATCCAAAAGAACCTGGGCTGGGGGTTGTACAATACATAAGTGACATTTATTAAAGAATTCTAAGTTTAGGAATTTGTTTTCAGTGACAAATTGAATAGCAGCTGGCATTCTGTTGATAGGAAGGTCCGTGAAAGAGTTTCTTGAACTTTCTTCATTAAACGACATTATAATTTTGGGTTAAATCCAGAGTCAAATCCACTAATCTGAATAAACCAGAGTAAGAATGCCTTGCTGACCTACTGTGGATCAAAGCATTGGCACTATTCATTGGCTGTACCACAGTAAAATATTCTTTATTATATAGACATGGCGCTTATACAATCATCTTTCAGTAGGTGAAAGCCATGTTTGTTTTCTTTTACTTTTGTCGAAACTTCATTTGGAATCTGTCTAATTATTTCTTTCCTGTTAAACTATTCAAATTGGTTTACCCATGTTTGGATGGCTTGAGCAACGTTTTCAACAGTTGTTTAAAATATTTTTCTTAGATGTTTTGTTACAAGACTCCTTGGCAGAATAATACAAATGTTGAAAATTAATACCTGGATATTTTTATTGTAAGTTTTTAAGAAAGACGCCTACATTGTTGCCAGTCCATGATAGTTAAGTTTAGGGTGTTATGTTGCAGGTACTTGTCTGTTTGAATTCTGAAGTCCCAGAGCAGTTTAATCTTATCATTTTCTATGACATTATTATTATTATTATTATTATTATTATTATTATTATTATTATTATTATTATTATTATTATTATTATTATTATTAATCATCACACAGTCAGCCAGATGTTCAGACTGGATTTGGCATTTTTGTCTACCTATCGAGTCCTTACCAAGGACCTGGGATAGGCAGATGTGGATGTTTGATGGTATTACAGATATCGTCGCAGGATGGAAGCAGTTCCTAGTAAGGCCGCCTTTTGCAATTGAGTAATGGTGAATTTGTCAACGCCAATGGTGTGCAAGTGGTGCTCCAGTTGTTTTGGGATTGCACCCAAGGTGCCTATTACTATTGCTTGCCTTTGCCACAGTCTTTCTATTTCTATTTGTAGGTCTTTGTATTTTGTTATCTTCTCCAGTTCTTTCTCGTCTATTCTGCTGTCTCCAGGCACTGCCACGTCCACTATCCAGACTTTTTTGTCTTTCTTATCGACAATTGTTAAATCCGGGGTGTTATGTTGCAGGTGCTTGTCTGTTTGAATTCTGAAGTCCCAGAGCAGTTCAACTTTATCATTTTCTATGACTTTCTCTATTTTATGATCCCACCAGTTCTTGCTTACAGGAAAATGATATTTCTTGCAGATCTTCCAATGCACCATTGTTACTGTTGTTGCTGTTGTTGTTGTTATTATTACTATTATTATTATTCCTCAAGGAAAAAAAAACAGCCTTGGTGGAGCAGTGGACTAATGCCTCCTTAAGTAACACCAGCTGCCTGCAATTAGTGCAGGTTCGCATCTCACCAGGCTCAAGGTTGACTCAGCCTTCCATCCTTCCGAGGTAGGTAAAATGAGGACCCAGATTGTTGGGGGCAATTAAGCTGACTTTGTAATAATGCCGCTTGGGGGGGGGCTGTGAAAGCCCTAATAAGCAGGCATATACATAGAATGAAGGCTACTGCTAAGCTTGTAAGCCGCCCTGAGTCTTCGGAGAAGGGCGGGATATAAATGGAATTAAAAGACCTGGAGGAACATTGTCCATAGGGTCGCGATGGGTCAGACACGACTTCGCAGCTAACAACAACAACAAAAATAAAATAAATAAATAAATAAATAATTGCCTTTTGAAAAAAACACCTTTGAGACAAGTGTGACCTGGATGACTGAGAATCTTTGCAGACATTTTGCCTCTAACAAGAGGGAAATATTTCTTGTCGGAGAGAAGAAGAGGAAAAAGACGTTACAATAAGAAATTGTTCGACAAGAGAGTGAGAGCAGGATAGAATGATACGTTTCTCCTTTCTCCTCCCTTTCCTTGTGTTCCAGCTCACATTTACTTCTATTCCAGTCAAATGGCAGGCAGTCCTGAATGGATTATCCCTAAAAAAAAGGCAAAAAGGATAGTTCAGAATTCCGATGTGGAAGACGTGGCTAGAGGGATAAGTGTCAGGCAGTATTAATAAGGAGGCAGGGAGGGAAGAGAATGCATGAGTAGATTTTGGGACCTCTGAATTGCTTCTGAAATTGTTTCCAGCTTCTGTTTTGTTCTGCTTTGCTTGCTGATTGTATCGGAGACGCAAATAGACCCAAGGAAATGGCACCCGATTGGAATCTTCACCCTGGCACCAACTTAATCTTGTTTTATAAGATTGTCTCTGGCTCCTGAAAAGATTTCTTCTGCACATCTTTATAGAATATAGAGAAATAGATTTGCTTCACCACAGGTAGAGACGCTGCTGCTATTCATTTCCAGATCAACAGTGAAAAGGTTCATTACGGGCTTTCTTGTAACAAGAAAGAGGATGGGATAAATGATAGACTGACTTTGCTCAATGCCTTTAGCGCTCTTTCGTTTTGCCTGCTCTGGACCCAAGGAAACTTAACTTTTACTCCCTGTTTGCCAAAATTGTATCTGGTCACGGGAATCCTCAGCCTTTGTTCCAACATCTCAAGGGGATCTCATGTTAAATAGGGGAACTGTCCTGGGTTTTGGAATCTGTAAAACAGATAAATTGTATTTGCAGAAAGCACGCATGTGTTCTCTTCCCCTTCCCCCCTCTCTCTGCCCTGCCTAAGCCCAAAGGCAACACAATGAAAACCAATCAAACACAGTTTTGAGAGTTTTCTGGCCATAATTGAGCCTGGCAATTCAGGTCATATGTTCTGACAGTCATAAAGTGGGTCATAAAGTGACTGGCCCGATTTTACGACCTTTCATTCAGCAGTCATTAACCACCATTGTTCTCTTTATGGTTCCTGCCCCCCGAAACCAGAAGTAAATGCCGGTTTCTAAGAAAAAAAGTGTAAATTATAGTCATGTGACCCACGGGTACTACAAATGGCTGTAAAAGCAGGACAGTTGCTTAGCACCCAAAATAGAGTCCTGTGACCGTGGTGGGCTGCAGGGTGGATGTCAGTATTTTGGAACCAGGTTGTAAGTAGCTTTGGGGGGGGAAAGCTGTGGTAATTTCAAATGGTCACTAAGTGATCCATCATAAGTCAAGGACTACCTGTAAACAAAATCTCAGAAGACCGAAGCTATAAATTTCTAATTTAAGAGATATACTCTTGAGAAATTCTAGTGCAGTGATGGTGAATGTTTTAGAGACCGAGTGCCCAAAAACTGCCTCTGCCCCGCCCCTGCCCACCCTCACCCTGCCTGCCCACAGGGCCACCTACCACCTCCACGGTCCATCTCAGAAGATCGCCCAGGTGGCCCAGCAGTGCCATGGTGGCCACGCCCTCCAGCCATGACAGGGTGTGAGGGCGAGTCTTGTCCCTGTTGCCCGGCTGCCATGTCCTTGGCTGCAGTGCTCCGTGCGGGCCGTGCCTGGGTGGGCAACTCCTCTGGGGGGGTGCTGGTGAGGAGCGGGGCCACAGGAGGAGGTGGAGCTGGGGCAATGGCGTGCATGCCCACAGAGAGAGCTCTGAGTGCCCCCTCTGGCATGCATGCCATAGGTTTGCCACTACTGTTCTAGTGTGTGTCTACCCTAAACCGTTTCCACCTTCCCACATGCAGTTCAAGACCAGGCTGTCTCTTATCTTGAGCCCATCTCTGGAATACGCTCCCTGGAAAACTGCCAACACTCTCCCCTCCTCCTTCAGCTGCTATTCCATCACACTCATATAAAGAGAGAAAAATCAGTAGGAGATAGTAGTAGGATAGTTCATTAATAATAATTCTTATTAAGGGCTTTCTATTTAATAATTCATTGCATGCCAGAGATCTAGTCATGGGCAGCAGGAGAAAATAACTATTTTGGTCTAAGGAGATAAGTGACCGAGGCAAAAGAATGAAGAACGTACTTGGAAGTGTTGCCCACTATGAAACATCACAGTGTTTCCTATCTTACTACCATTTACATCATCTTCATAATTCTACCACCTGCTCTTTGAAATAATATAACAGTTGTCTATTACCATTATGTTGCTACATTGATGGTTGAATTAATCTAGAACAGGGGTGTCAAACTCAATTTCATTGAGGGCTGCATCAGCATTGCGGTTGCCCTCAGGGGGCCGGGTGGGTGTGGCCTACTGGGTGGGTGTGGCTAGAGTGTGTATGGCCTGGGTGGGCGTGGCCAGCTCTACATCATTCGCATCAAGGGTGCCTATGGGGGCCTGGGCAGGAGTGGGACAGATCTGAGGGTCTCTGGCAGAAGGAGGGTCTCTGGGCCAGGGCCAAGGCAGTGGGGGCCGTTCCCTCACTGTTTCCAGGATGGCTTCGCGGGCCACATAAAACCACTTTGCGGGCCGGATCTGGCCCCCGGGCCTTGTGTTTGACATGTCTGATCTAGAAGATGATATCAATCTAAAGGGGAAGTCTTGATTTTGTGATTCCTTAAATGTCCTAGAAAAAGTTCCATTGCACATCTTGGGCGTAACTTTGGCTGAATAGCTTTTTATTGAGCTTTTTGGTTTTTTTTAGTTTTTAGCTCAAACATGATAGAATCATAGTTAAGGAATACTTACTAATCCTGAATGAATTCAGATTTTCAGGAAGAGACAGATTACTTGCTAGTATCCTGAAATATATTATGGATAGGGTAGCTGAGCTCCTTATCTTTGAGAAATTCTGGAGATGACTAGAGAAGAGTTATTATGGGTCTCTATCTTGGGAAAGGAAGAGAAGGGAAGGGGAGAAAGAGAAGAGGAAACTCAAAGTGATATAAACCATTCTTTACATATCTGAAAAATATCTCACCGATGAAGGTCAAGATCTGTCAGCTGTCATTTCAGAGGGCAGGACATGGAAGGCATAAATCACCAAAGGCAACTTCAGAAGAGTATTAAGGAAAACGTCTTAGTAGCTATGCTGCTTTGTAACTACGGAGATTCTCAGTCATCCAGGTGATGATTGTCCCAAGGCTGATTTTTCAAGAAGCAACTGGACTTTCTCTGTTTTTCCTTGAAGACATTTCGCTTCTCATCCAAGAAGCCTCTTCAGTTCTCTAGTTCAGTTCTTCTTCAGAGAACTGAAGAAGCTTCTTGGATGAGAAGCGAAATGTCTTCAAGGAAAAACAAAGTCCAGTTGTCTCTTGAAAAAGCACCTTTGGGACAGTTGTGCTGCTGTACCACATACAGAGGTGTGTTCTTTTTGTAAATCCACAGATGTTACAGCCCAGATATTTAGTTCTTGTAAAAAATATATATATTTAATTTTGTTCTGGGTGATAAAAGTGCTAGAGGATGTTGTCAAATTACAATAATCCAAGGCAAACCATTCAATATCACAGTAGTCCAAGTCTATGCCCCAACCACCAGTGCTGAAGAGGATGAAATTGACCAGTTCTATGAAGCACTACAGCACCTTATAGAACTAACACCAAAAAATGATGTTCTTATCATCATGGGGGATTGGAATGCTAAAGTAGGAAGCCAAAAGATAACTGGAATAACAGGCAAGTTTGGCCTTGGAGTGCAAAATGAAGCAGGGCACAGGCTGATAGAATTCTGTCAAGAGAATACGATGGTCATAGCAAACACTCTTTTCCAACAACCCAAGAGACGGCTCTACACATGGACATCACCAGATGGTCAACACAGAAATCAGATTGACTATATGCTCTGCAGCCAAAGATGGAGAAGCTCTATACAGTCAGTAAAAACAAGACCAGGAGCTGACTGTGGCTCAGACCATGAGCTTCTCCTTGCAAAGTTTAGGCTTAAACTGAAGAAAGTAGGGAAAAGCACTAGGCCAGTCAGGTATGAATTAAATCATATCCCTGTTGAATATACAGTAGAGGTGACAAATAGATTTAAGGAATTAGATCTGATAGACAGAGTGCCTGAAGAACTATGGACAGAGGTTCGCGACATTGTACAACAGGTAGCAACCAAAACCATCCCAAAGAAAAAGAAATGCAAGAAAGCAAAATGGCTGTCTGAGGAAGCTTTGCAAATAGCTGAGGAAAGGAGGGAAGCGAAAGGCAAGGGAGAAAAAGAAAGATACACCCAATTGAATGCAGAATTCCAGAGAATAGCTAGAAGAGATAAGAATGCCTTCTTAAATGAACAGTGCAAAGAAATAGAAGAAAACAATAGAATAGGGAGGACCAGAGATCTTTTCAAGAAAATTGGAGAAATGAAGGGAACGTTTAATGCAAAAATGGGCATGATAAAGGACCAAAATGGCAGGGACCTAACAGAGGCAGAAGAGATTAAGAACAGGTGGCAAAATTACACAGAAGAACTATACAAGAATGAGCTTAACGTCCCTGATAATCACAATGAGGTGGTCACTGACCTCGAGCCAGACATCCTAGAATGTGAAGTGAAGTGGGCCTTAGAAAAGCTGAGCAACAACAAAGCTAGTGGAGGTGACAGTATTCCAGCTGAGCTATTCAAAATCTTAAAAGACAATGCAGTAAAAGTGCTACACTCAATTTGCCAGCAAATTTGGAAAACTCAACAGTGGCCACAGGATTGGAAAAGATCAGTTTACATTCCAATTCCTAAGAAAGGCAGTGCCAAAGAATGTTCAAACTATCGCACCATTGCACTCATTTCTCATGCTAGTAAAGTCATGCTTAAAATCCTACAAGCTAGACTTCAGCAGTATGTGGATCGAGAACTACCAGAAGTGCAGGCAGGATTTCGAAGAGGCAGAGGAACTAGAGATCAAATTGCCAACATACGCTGGATCATGGAGAAAGCTAGGGAGTTCCAGAAAAACATCTACTTCTGCTTCATTGACTATGCTAAAGCCTTTGATTGTGTGGATCATAACAAACTGTGGCAAGTTCTTAAAGAGATGGGAGTACCAGACCATCTTATTGGGCTCTTGAGAAACCTATATGCGGGTCAAGAAGCAACAGTGAGAACTGGACACGGAACCACTGATTGGTTCAAAATTGGGAAAGGAGTCCGGCAAGGCTGTATACTGTCGCCCTGCCTATTTAACTTATATGCAGAGCACATCATGAGAAAGGCAGGGCTAGATGAATCAAAAGTTGGAATTAAGATTGCCGGAAGAAATATCAACAACCTAAGATACGCAGATGATACCACTCTAATGGCAGAAAGTGAAGAAGAACTAAAGAGCCTCTTGTTGCAGGTGAAGAAGGAGAGTGCAAAACTTGGGTTGAAACTTAACATTAAGAAAACCAAGATCATGGCATCTGGCCCTCTCAATTCCTGGCAAATAGATGGGGAAGAAATGGAGGTAGTGACAGATTTTATTTTCCTGGGCTCCAAGATCACTGCAGATGGGGACTGTAGCCAAGAAATTAAAAGACGCTTGCTCCTGGGGAGGAAAGCCATGGCAAATCTAGACAGCACACTAAAAAGCAGAGACATCACCCTGTCAACAAAAGTGCGTATAGTCAAGGCTATGGTCTTTCCAGTTGCAATGTATGGTAGTGAAAGTTGGACCATAAGAAAGGCTGAGCGCCAAAGAATTGAGGCCTTTGAACTGTGGTGCTGGAGAAGACTCCTGCGAGTCCCTTGGACTGCAAGGCGATCAAACCGGTCAGTCCTAGAGGAGATCAATCCTGACTGCTCTTTAGAAGGCCAGATCCTGAAGCTAAAACTCAAGTACTTTGGCCACCTAATGAGAAGGAAGGACTCCCTGGAGAAGAGCCTAATGCTGGGGAAGATCGAGGGCAATAGAAGAAGGGGACGACAGAGAATGAGGTGGCTGGATGGAGTCACTGAAGCAGTAGGCGTGAGCTTAAATGGACTCCAGAAGATGGTAGAGGACAGGAAGGCCTGGAGGAATGTTGTCCATAGGGTCGCGATGGGTCGGACACGACTTCGCAGCTAACAACAACAACAACAAAGACAATCAGCTGATTTGCTTCACATTTTGTTTAAAGTGGAGTGTGCTTCCCAAAACTCTTCACTGAGGTGCTTTCTTTAAACCATCATTGAAGCAAATCACCAATTCAAAGCTTTGCACAGCCCTATATAGTAAAGATAAGAAAGATTTGACAATAGTGTTAGACAGAAAAATAGTCACAAATTGAAATCCACTCTGTTTGAGTTACAAATAGAAAAGAAGCTTATTAGACTTCACAACAAAGTCTAACAAGTAACGGTTTGCAAAGCGTGGCGGATTCAGGAAGGCAAACAATGCCATGTAGCCAAGCACTGAACCACACCCCAAAATTCCAAAATCACATATTATTATACATCCTATTGCGACGCCCCATTTCCTCCCCCATGGCCCCATTGGCTTAGGCTTTGGAGGTTACAATCTATCAGAAGCGCCTAAACAGAATACATTATCTCTGCCCCTGTTTGCTTACATTATACTAATAAGATCCCTCCCCTACTATCCTGTTTACTCAGACCATATATGTACATGCTTATCAATTCTAGAGGAGAGATGTCTCCCATCTTCTACACCTGCCAGGGGTACCAGGCACCAGAAGGTACTTAAAAACAATTCCTAGATGGTGACTCGCACTGGGCCCCATGGTAACTCCTGTTCTCCCCCTCCCTCCACCTGAGGCTTGTATTTTTCCCCATATACTCAAAGCATCTACTCAGGCAATTGATTATAAAATGATTATTATAAAATATAAAATATGATTACATGATAATACTAAAAGCATATATATTTTTATTTTTAAATTTCCTCACTACTTCCAGTTATTTTCCACAATAGGACTAATTACTGAGGGGACATTTTGAACATCCATTCTCCCAATATATTCAAGCAGAGAGGGTGGAGAGCGATGTTTCAAAGAGACATTAATTGGGGTTCTGGCATTAGACTCAATGTTCTAAACAGCTCCTTTCAAAGCTATAGTTATAACTGAGTGATTAGAGCATTGGACGTGGACTCAGGAGACCCATATTCAAATCCTCACTCAACCCCGGAGCAGACTGGTGACTGTAAACCATTTGCTACTCTTCAATCCAACTTTTCCTTGTGCAGCAAATTTCATTTGCACTTGTTTGAGCTCTCGAGAGAAAATGAAAAAGATGACGACATTGATGAAAATAACGGTAACAATCTTTGGGAAACCTGATTATAATTTTGGGCATCTATCGATTGTTTCTGAATTTCCTGAATATGGTGATGTAATCACCAAATTAAAAATGGTTGTTGAAAAGGATGAGGTTAAATTTTGTGGGATTTTAAGATAAAAAGTGATACACATCTAGAATGCAGCACACTACCATAACAATAGTTGAAAAGAGTAAATGTTATCGATGGGGCAATACATAGAGAGAGAAGAATTGAGGAAAAGCAATTGGAACAGATTTAAGGAACCCTGGTGGCACAGTGAATAGAAAGCAAAATTGCAGGCTAACTCAGCCCACAGTCAGGAGTTCAAGGTGGGATGGCTGCATCATGGTCTACATGGGACTGCCTTTGAAGACCACCCAGAAATTACAACTGGGGGAGCTTCCCCAAGAAAGCAAACATTCTCTCTTTATTTTTGGTCTGTTTTAGACAATATATTTTATTTTCAAATATATCCTCCCTGTCTTAAATACCTTCTTAGCTTTTTCTATGTTCTTCCTTTTCTGCTATTTCCTTTGACTGATGAGCCGTATTTTGTCAAGTTGAAGCAATCTGAAATGTAATGCACAGTGAATTCGGTTGATAAAAGAGATGGCATATTTGTTTTGTAAAAAAAATGCAGATGACAGATGAATTCAATCATGTGATGAAAGAAAGGGAGGGAGTATGGGAAGGAAGGAAGGAAGGAAGGAAGGAAGGAAGGAAGGAAGGAAGGAAGGAAGGAAGGAAGGAAGGAAAGGAGGAAGGAAGGTGAGTTTAACAATTGGCTGTTTTTTTTAAAAAAAACAACTTGTCAGTCTTGGTAAAGGCAGTATGAAGGAAGAGATTATTAGAAATTAAATATCGTGGTACAGAAAGTTAAATGAAAAAGCCAATAAAATACAATTACAGTTGCTTTTTTAATTTAAGATCTTTCTATGAGTTCAATATCCTGGTGTGAGTTTGCTTAAAAATATACAACATATATTCTTTTTTTCCTCTGCTTGATTTACTGCTAAACCAGAGAGATTTGGTTTATTGCTTTAAACACTAATTCAACACTAATTCAATTATTAGATACATATGCCAGATTGATATGGGTTAAGCAAAGCATATAAACTTTGCAGACTTCTCCAGAAGACATTACAAGCAGAAAATTAATCAGATTGTTGGGGGCAATAAGCTGACTTTGTAATAATGCCGCTTGGGGTGTGTGTGAAAGCCCTAACAAGCAGGCATATACATAGAATGAAGGCTACTGCTAAGCTTGTAAGCCGCCCTGAGTCTTCGGAGAAGGGCGGGATATAAATGTAATAAAAAAATAAAAAATAAAATAAAAAATGCATTCCCATCCTCCCCTGCCCCCACCCCCCCGTGCCAGGCTGCCAACCCGGAAAGATTGGGGAACGCTGTCTTAGTACATTGCTTGGACAATTTCTAGGTTCCTGAATGGAATTTGAATTTCAAAGAACACCAATAATCTTTTTTTTTGGTATTGTATTATTCTTTTATCAATCAGAGCGAGTGAAAAACATGGCAAACTTGACTTCCTGGAGCTACTTTGCAGACTTCGTAGAGAAGCTCCATCACCTTCGTAGAGAAGGTGATGGTCAGCTAAAATTCTCTCTTTTATTTCCATTCTTGGAACACTTTGATGGAAACGCCCTCCCCCCTTTAATTTTTTTTTGCCAAATGTGTAAAAACAAAAAGAAAAGGAAAAATATTAACTAAAATAATTTGGTCTTTCTTCAGAATAAACACCTCTCTTGATATGTCTATGCAGTTGAAAACTGGGTTGTAGCATATGAAAAATGCAACACCTAAGGAACACTTCACTTCTAATCTGTACATGGGCTCAAAGTGAATTTCATCTAAACCAACTAATGTATCAGCAGTGGGGAACATCTTAGCAAGAGCAGAGAAAGGATGGTTTATACCAGGGGTAGGCAACCTCGGCTCTTTTATGACTCATGGACTTCAACTCCCAGAATTCCTGAGTCAGCTGACTCGGGAATTCTGGGAGTTGAAGTCCATGAGTCATAAAAGAGCTGAGGTTGCCTACCCCTGGTTTATACAGAGATGAAACAAATCACCTTGTAAGTGATATGTGGATTTTTCAGTCCATATTTTCTTAGTCGGAGGACATTTCCCCCCCCAATTTTCCAGGTGTGCTAAAGCTATCTGAGAAGAAAAACATGAGAGTTTCTTCTGTTTCTCTCCGAAAACCAGTGGAAAATATAGTCAGATGAAGCAGTATTGGGGTGAAGGTTTTAGGGTCCCTCATATGACTTATGGACAAAAGTTTGTCTATTATATTTCTCTCTCTCTCTCTCTCTCTCTCTCTCTCTCTCTCTCTCTCTCTCTCTCTCTCTCTCTCTCTCTCTCTCTCTCTCTCTCTCTCTCTTTGTGTGTGGTTCCTAGTAGCTTCAGTGTTCTTTCACAACATCAGAAAGACTGAAAGTCAGAAAGAACAATAATAATAAAAAAGCACTCTCCGATTTGAAGAGTTTGAAAGGAGACCCCAGGATACACAGCAGAGAAGCCGGTTGAAAAAGAAATGAGTCTTGAGTGGTGCACTTGAAAAGGGGGGAAGGCCTTTCATGTCAAGCCACCCTGATTTCTCCATTTCCCTCTTTGTCGGCTGCTCAGTAATAGATAGGTTAACTGAGGCAGATTCGCTATGGGGGCGGGGGGTGGTGGTGGTGGTGGAGGGATGTTAGCTCAAGTTACTATGGCTGCAATGTCTTGTGAATCAGTTTCAAAGAAAATGTTATCTCCTGGTGCCAACAGAGCCAGGGTGATGCTTGAAAAGGAGGAAGAATTTTGATGTCCTTCTGTCAATGTTTTAAAATACAATAACAAGGCAGATTGCTACACGTTCATCTTCTCAATCTTTCTTTGACAACGTCAACACAAAGTCTTTTGCCTCTTGAATTTGTGTGCTATGTGTGTAAGTGGGGGGGCGTGTGCACACACACGTGCAAGTTCTATTTTTCTGTATAACACTCGGCGTAGATAGACACCATGGAGACTGTTTAAGGAAGTGTAAAGAAAAAAAAAGAATGTAAAGAAACTACTAACAACCAACTATCTGAGACTGCCAGGGAGAAATACAGAGTGCCTTGAAGGAAAATATTGGGTTTCCATTGCATAGCTGTAGATTTATATCTTAGACCAGGGGTGTCAAACTCAATTTAACTGAGGGCCGTATCAGCATTGCAGTTGCCCTCAGGGGGCAAGGTGGGCATGGCCAGGGTGGGCGTGGCCTACTGGGTGGGCGTGGCTAGAGTGCGTATGGCCTACTGGATGGGCATGGCCAGCTCTACATCATTCGCATCAAGTGTGCCTATGGGGGCCTGGGCAGGAGTGGGACAGATCTGAGGGTCTCTGGCAGACGGAGGGTCTCTGGACCAGGGCCAAGGCAGTGGGGGCCGTTCCCTCACTGTTTCCAGGATGGCTTCGCGGGCCACATGAAACCACTTCACGGACCGGATCCGGCCCCCGGGCCTTGTGTTTGACATGTCTGTCTTAGAACATAGAATAACAGTAGTGGAAGGGACCTTGGAGATCTTCCAGTCCAATCCCTTGCTTGTGCAGGAGACCTTATAACATTCCAGACAAATGGTTGTCCAATCTCTTTTTGAAAACCTTCAGTGACAGAACAATTACTGGAGCCAAATTGTTCCCCTGATTATTTATTCTCACCATCAGGAAACTTCTCATTAGTTCTAGATTGTATCTCTCTTTAAAGATCTTCTACCCATTACTTCTTTTTCTCCCTTCTGGCTTGTTACATTGACCCCTTTCTCGGTGAAAGCCCCTTAAGTATATTGGAAGACTACTATCATGTCACCTCCAGTGCTTCTTTTTGTTAGACATACTTGTTCCTTCAACTGTTCACCATATATTTCAACCTCCAGAGCATCTTTGTTGCTCTTCTCTGTATTCTTTCTAAGGTCTCAGCACCTTTTTTTTTGTATTGTGGTGATCAATACATTTGCAGTATTCCAAATGTAGTCTCACTAGTGGGCAGCTGCATCATACTTCTGGCTCATACTTAAGTAGTTGTCCACTACTAGGACACCTGGTTCCCTCTCACCATTCATCTATTTCATCTTTTGAATGGAGCTTTGACACCTGGTGGCTATATGGTCATGATAATATTGCTGTTTTTCCCTGGGAGAAATATAGAAGTAGATTTTCATTTTTTTAAACTATCCAGTCCAATCTATTGCAATGGGATTGCTTGAAAATCATCAATTAATAATCAGGTGCAGTCCTGCTGAGATTTTTTTCAAGATCAGCCAATGTCACCTAGATGTTGCCCTTTATTATGATCTTCATCTCTACAATCAATTACATCTTGTTGAGTAGAACTAGTAGGATTTCTTGCAGAGGTGAGCAGACTTTCTTATGGTCATGAGGCTTCATTGATGATTTAAGTAAAGTGCCTTTTTGAAGTGTTAAAATGAAATAGAGTGTCACATCTAGTTAACAGATCAGCCACACCACTTAGCTCCAGTCCATGACAGTGGCTTTTAGGCATGTGTGCTGATCAATCACCTTTAAAGCAATCCCATCCAAACACCTTTCCCAAAGTTAGGAAAGTAGCTTTTAGAGAAACGACATCACCGCTATCATTACAGTACTGGAGAATGTTGACAAGCTTTCTAAACTGTGTTTGTTTTTACTGTAGCTCAGGGATGTCAAACTCACAATGTCACGTGATGCGCCATGATGTATTGCGACATTTCCCCCCATTGCTTGAGCTGAGGTGGGCGCGGTTTCGGCATGACGCCTCCGGCCCGTGGGTTGGCAGTTTGACACCCCTGCTGAAGCTACTTCTTCTGTATGCATGGTGAACTAATGTAGGAGAAGAGCAGACAGAACTAGGCGGTAGAGTTAAACATGTTATCAGCTTGGAATCATTGCATTGCCACCAGAAACCCAAGTCCAGCCCTCCTTGGATTCCATCGACTCTTATTTTACACCAATTTAGCTTTGACCATTAGTTGAGAAGATACTTGTGTAGAGTTCATATTTCTGACAGTTGCACTGTCCTGAGATCATGTGATCCTTTTTTTCAACCTTCTGATAAGCAAAGTTAATGGGGAAGCTAGATTCACTTAACAAATGTGTTACTATTTTAACAACTGCAGTGACTCACTTAACAAATGTGGCAAGGAAAGTTGAAAAATGGAGCAAAATTCACCTAACAAATTTCTCACTTAGCAACATAATTTTGGGGCTCAGTTGTGGTCATAAGTAAAGGACTATCTATATTAAAATAAAATCTAAGTTATATTATAAGCTCCTTCCTGTGTGAATCACACAACTGGGGTTACTTTTTTTTATTGGGCCCATCTTACTAGAGCAGACATGTCAAACTTGCGATGTCACGTGATGTTGCACAATGTATCAGAGCTTTTTCTCCGTTGCTGGCAATGGAGTGGGCGTGGTTTTGGGATGACACGTCTGGCCCATGGGCCGGCAGTTTGACACCCCTGTACTAGAGGGATATGAAAGTTCAAACCTAAGCAATTTTGTATTCTGTAATTGCCAAGGTCTATTTTGGATAATGACCTATAAGGCAACTGTTCTTATTTAGCATAACAAATAAGCATTTATTGAACAAGGAATATATTTGCCCTTTTGACTTCTAAATCGGTGCAGGGTAGGCTGTCATGGGAGAGAGAAAATGTGTAGACAGGAAGTTGAGAGACCAGCCATGTACAATAGGATGACAGATGAATCTCACCAATCAATCTTCAATATCCAAATAGGGGCATTGAGCATTGTCCATGTTTTTCACTACAATATTTTTGGAAAGTGCTCGGTGCTAATCCTATGCCTTGAGAAATCTTGCATCTGGTCTCTTTCATTTTACCCTTGATAGTTTAATAGCCTCTTGTGCATTGTACTTTTTTATTGCCAAATGAGAATTCATGATGCTAAACCAAAAAATAAAAAATAAAAAAAATAACATGGATTTCAGAAACAATGTTTTAAAACTCCAGATATGGTTTACACTGTGATAACGTGTAACTTTATCAGTCTTCTATTTCAAGCCTACAATATATTTTTCTTCCATGCTCCATCTGTGATTGCAATTGCTTTGCCCCAGTGTCACACCACTCAATTCTTTTGTCATTTAATGAAGCAACACTACAGGTGACTAAATGGGAATGTAGGGGCTGGTCTTTCATGGGTAGGAAGGTTGACACAAATACCTCCATTAGGAGACACAGCAAGCCTGGTCTGGTCCACATGTTCATTAACTGGGTTCATGGAAACAAACCTATACCCAGATCTACTCATTTTTCTTTCTCACAACCCTCAGAGGAGCACTGGCACTTAGACACTGCTTTAACAGAGCTCTCACATTAGCTTGCTGGAAAATTAACCCATCTTCAGGGTGAATTAATTAACCCTAAATTAATTGCTCCTTAAATTAATAAAACTGGCTGAGCCTGAGTGACCTGCGAAGCAAAAAGACAACGGTAACAGTAAGATATGTCCTCCTGAACTAGATCACCTATTTCAGAAATGGCATTTGGAATTGTTACCTGAGAGCTATTTTCCCTTAACCTCTGCTTTCTTCAGCCATTTTCTGAAACTTCAGAAACAGAGGAAAAAGCTCTTTAATTCAAGAGTTAGAAACAAGACACTTAAGGGATCATCTGGCCTTTCTAGTCTACTTAAGGCTTAGCCCCACATTTGATCTTTGATCTGAGAAACACGTTGAGATTTTTGGCCGAGAATTGCCTTAATTCATGAACCATTGGGGTGAACTCTCCAGGGTCCTGAAACGACTCCAGCCCTATTATGTCTTCCATTTTCTGTTTGCACAATATGCTTAACTGACTCACTTCAAAACTACAGGTTTTGACTTACACGTGTAAATCCTTGACTTACAAGTGTAATGGAGCCTGGGAATTATGGTCGTAAGTCATGTCATCGTAAAGCAGATCATCACGTGGCAACCTGATTTTATGGCCTTCTTTTGTGGTCTCAGTCATTAAGCAAACCAGTATTTGCTATGGGACATTTTTTTTCCAAAATCTGGAAGTAAATGCTGATTTTTAGCAAAAACATTGTAAATTGAGACCACATAACTGTATACATTACAAACAGCCATAAATGTGGGTCAGTTGCTGAGCACCCAAAATGTAGTTATGTGACTATTGGGGGGGAGCATTGTTGGAACTGCAGAACTGGTTGTAAATATTTTTTATGGTGGAGGGTTGTTGTAACTTTGAATAGTTGCTAAACAACTGGTCATAAGTCAAGGACTATTGTAAGCAGCTCTATTTGACTAGCTCATGAATCTTAGTTAATTTTACCTTTTTGGGGAGGGAGGCATCTAAGAACTTGTGTCAAACCAACCTACTGTATTTAGATGGTTTATGATGACTTATCTCACACAAACTTGGAAATTGTCATCTGAGCCAAGTTCATGGTAAGTAATCCCATATGGACTTCCTCAGAATCCTCATTTAGGCTTGCTTTGGCAGTAAACTAGAACAAACAACATGGACATTTTTGGTCTGATTCGGAGAGAAATGATGATAAATTGACTTCACATAGCATGCTAAATTATTTCTCTCCTCAAAAGAAGGGAGGGGAGAGGGATAGGAAAAAAACAGCTGCAGAAAGTTAAAATAAGAAATACTGTAGGTACATTGGATAGTCACAGGACAGCAGTGTGGGTGGAATGATAGTGCATGCCCAATGCTATCATCATACAAATAATGAAACTTGCATTAAATGTTATGGTTCAAGTACACAGTGTTTGCATGATGATAGTATTCCTTACACACCCTCTACTTCAGGGGTGTCAAACTCAATTTCACTGAGGGCCACATCAGCATTGCGGTTGCCCTCAGGGGGCCGGGTGGGTATGGCCTGGGTGGGCGTGGCCTACTGGGTGGGCGTGGCTAGAGTGTGTATGGCCTACTGGGTGGGCGTGGCCAGATCTACATCGTTCGCATCAAGGGTGCCTATGGGGGCCTGGGCAGGAGTGGGACAGATCTGAGGGTCTCTGGCAGAAGGAGGGTCTCTGGACCAGGGCCAAGGCAGTGGGGGCCATTCCCTCACTGTTTCCAGGATGGCTTTGTGGGCCACATGAAACCACTTCGCGGGCCGGATCCGGCCCCCGGGCCTTGTGTTTGACATGTCTGCTCTACTTGATATCATTCTAGCCTGTTACAGTTATCGCAGACAAAGTGCATTTTCTGCAATAACTATATATACGTGTGCATGAAAGCAATAAAATAAGAATAAAATGAAAAGTTAAAGAAGTTAAAATGCTGGGTGTTTCAGTTTTCACAACAGAGCCAAATCCTAAATCCATGGTAAGAAAGCAGCTTATGGCCAAACAAATTTATGGCCAGATAAATAAACTACTATGGCTTAATGTGGGAGGATTCATTCACACAACATGGGAAGAGAATGACTATATGAAACGGGACAACTTGCCATGGCCATCTTGCCGAGGCCAATCTGTTGTGGTCATCTCGCCCAAGGGACAATTCCAGGTGGGATAACTCAACACGATAACTGTTATCCACCACTGTTTCTTCGACATTATCTCCATTGACAAAAATGAAAATAATGCAGAAGAAATAATGATGAATTATATTTTTTGTTTTGTTATCATACATGGATTATCCCATGGTAAGTTGGCCACGGTGAGGTGGCTGCAGTGAGATGGCTGTGCCCAGTTGGCCATGACAAGATGGCTGAGGTGAGTTGTCCTAGACCTGTTCTTATAACACACTGCACAATAAACTATCCAACATCCCTTTATCATAAAATTTTGTATGAAGAGAGGGAAATCTAGGGGGCAGCTAACAGCAAAAACCACAGGATGATTTGAGAAATACATAGCAGTAGGATTGAATTTCTATTCAATTCTCCTCAAATTTGCCTGGATACAGTCAATATACAATATTTTTAACTTGCTTAACGAATTCACCAAATCTCATAAAGAAACTGGCCAGGGTTAAAACTAACAAATTAAGTTGGCAAATCACAAATATCCCATGTCCTGAGATTCTTTTCTCCACTCCCTTTAGCCCAACAGGCTGCTCAGTCATCCACACAAGTTATCCATTTTTTTTCCTGGATTGGTGTGCACTGTATGCAATATACAAGCTCTTGTATTATGCTTTTATTTTCCCATTCTGGAGAAATGCAAAGCAACAGAATAACAGAGTTGGAAGGGACCTTGGAGGTCTTCTAGTCCAACCCCCTGCTTAAGCAAGAAACCCTATACCATTTCAGACAGGATGGTATCCAATCTCTTCATAAAAACCTCCAGTGTTGGAGCACCCAAAACGTCTGGAGGCAAATCATTCCACTGATTAAGGAATACCTCGGGGACCACCTGCTGCCGGCGTCAACTCCCCTCCGCCCTGTGCGTTCCCACAGAGAGGGCCTCCTCAGGGTGCCTCCAGTCAGAGAATGCCGGCTGGTGGCCCCCAGGGGGAGGGCCTTCTCTGTGGGCTTTGTGGAATCAACTGCCGGTGGAGCTCCGGATGGCACCGGATCTCAGCTCCTTCCGGCGCGGGTTAAAGACCCACCTGTTTGAACAAGCTGGCCTGGCCTGATGGGGAGTTAATTTGGGTTTTAAATATTTGTATATTTTATTGTTTTATCTTGGGCATTAATTTAATTCTATTTTAACTTTTGTAGTTTTGTACTTTTATCATATGCCCTGTTCACCGCCCTGAGTCCCTTGGGAGAAGGGCGGTATAAAAATTTAATAAAAACTAAACTAAACTAAACTAATTGTTCTAACTGTCAGGAAATTTCTTAGTTCTAGGTTGGATTCTCTCTTGATTAGCTTTCATCTTTTTCTTCCTATCCTGCCTTCAGGTGCTTGGGAGCATAGGTCTTCTTTGTCACAGCCCCTTAGATATTGTAACACAGCTATCATGTCATCCCTCGTCCTTCTTTTCATTAAACTAGACATACCTAATTCCTGCAACCATTCTTTGTATGTTTTATCCTCCAGCTCTCTAATAATCTTTGTTGCTCTTCTCAACACTCTTTCTAGAGTCTCAACATCTTTTTTTATATCATGGTGATCAAAACTGGATGCCATATTCCAAGTGTGGTCTTACGAAGGCATTATAAAGTGGTATTAACACTTCACATGAACTTGATTCTATCCCTCTACTAATGCAACCTAGGACTGCTTTGGCAAACATAGAAGAGTTGTACAGATTTGAACTATATTTCTATTTCAGTTCTGACACTGTTTTTTTTTTAAAACATAAATTAAGGTAAGTTAACGTTAAAATGCAAATTAAATCAAGTTCTTCCCCATCCTTGCTTCCTGCTTCTTCATTTTCAGCAAAAGTTACCTAGTTTCTCATTCACTCATGAAAATACCAAGCGAGTCTTTGCAGGGATTTATGGAACCGATATCATCTTTGCCTTGCAAATTCTTTCTTAGCCTTCCAGTTAAGAAAAGGGGCCTCATAGGACTGGCACTTGTGGTGAAACTGTAGGTAATGAGCACAAGCATGCTTGAAGTGTACATTTCACAGTCTGGAGAGTTGAAGACCCCATTTGCTTCCATTCACTTCTTCAATGCTGCCATGGGCTCCTAACAATGGCTCATTTGCATTCTATTTTCATTGTGACACAATTGTATTTGGCTAAAAGTCTCCAGAGGCATCAGGCAAGCTTGAAACAGATGCAGCTGACGCAAAATTGGAGAAAATAATCAGCTGCTTAATGCTCTGGAAAATCACCTGCATGACCTTTGGGAAAAAAATGGATGGCCACGTCCCCTTTCTGGCACAGGCTTTGCAGAAGGTAGAACAGCTCAGAAGATGTTTTTCTAACAGCTTTTGAAAGCCGTGCGCTCAACTCATGCAGAGCTGAAAGCTATCAATGCCATGAGAAGTAATGGGGGTGGGTTTTTCCCCTACTGTAGAATAAGCCCTAACCCAAATGAAGCCTTCCTAATAAAAAACAGAGACAGCTTGGTAAATAATCCAAGCACTGCTAACTAATTTCTGGCAAGTGAAAATTGTTCCGATACAAACATTTGAGGCTAAAGATACACAGGGAGGAATATAATGGGGCTTCTTATCTTCTCAGGATTGATCTGGATAATTTCAGAAAGACCACAGAGAGGACTATCTTTTGATCTTTCTGGCAACTGATAATTGTTCAGTGCTATAAAGCCTGATAATTCTATTGGTTATCAGTCAATAGTACTCATAGATAACTATGGATAAATCTCAGATTGGTTTAATGTTCTTTACCTAAACAGTATATGAATGATTGTAGCAGCAAAATCATTATAAATTGTGGAAGGAACACACCTTTCCTGTAATGTGCCCTGTTAATCTATTGCTGTGTTTTGACTGAGTGATTCCATCCCCACATTTTGGCAAGCAAAGGATGATGAAAACAGATTTCCTTTCTCTCTTTCTTACTTTACTTTCCTAAACCTGCCTTGTTTTTTTTTAACATGAGAAATTTTCTTTTAAAACATTTGTAATATTCTCAGATTTGGGCTGAGTGATTAATAACCATTAAAGAACATGTAAATTATTTGTCATTGGAGAATATCTCGATGCTTAGAAAAGTGGAAAGGAATTGAGAGAAAGGCAATCAAAGAGAAAGTAGTTAGACAGTATCAGTGATGACAAAGCGTATGGTCACCAAACTTCAAAGAAACAATTACTAATATACATGAAATGGGACCTCTTTTGACCAAGGGTCTCAAAGCCTGGTTCTGCCAATTGATTTGGGCCCCCAAAGGGGTCATTTGATGGTGAAGGTGGATGGTGGAATAAAAGAGAAGATCGTACTTCCTTACCACTCATGTACTTGATTCCTACTTTTATCTAATTCCCATTAAGTTTAATGTTTTCAATGTTTTTATATTTGTGCTTTTATTACATTGTTCAAAAGCATGAAAATTTGAGTAGATAAATAGGCACCACTTCAGTGGGAAAGTAATAGTGTTCAGTGCACCTTTGACATATAGTTATGCAGGGACGCGGTGGCTCAGTGGGTTAGGACACTGAGCTTGTCGATCAGAAGGTTGGCAGTTTGGCGGGTTGAATCCCGAGTGCTGCATAACAGAGTGAGCGCCTGTTACTCATCCCAGCTTCTGCCAACCTAGCAGTTCAAAAGCACGTAAAAATGCAAGTAGAAAAATAGGGACCACTACAGTGGGAAGGTAACAGCGTTCTGTGCGCCTTTGGCGTCTAGTCATGCCGGCCACATGACCATGGAGACGTCCTCGGACAAGCGCTGGCTCTTTGGCTTTGAAACGGAGATGAGCACCGGCCCCTAGAGTTGGAAATGACTAGCACGCATGTGCGGGGGAACCTTTACCTTTACCTATGCTGGCCACATGACCACAGAAGTTGTCTCTGGACAACACTGGCACCCTTGGCCTAGAAATGGAGATGAGCACCACCCCCTGAAGTCAGACATGATTGGGCTGAAGAAACCTTTACTTTAAGCCACCCAGAGTCACTTTGGATGGCGAGATGGGTGGTATATCTAAGTAAAGAAAGTAAAGAATCAGATGAAACTAAATCACCATGCTTCCAATAACTAAGATCCCCACTGCTAGCTGGCAGAAGGAAACCAGCAATATTTACCCCTTGTAGAGATGGGGAGGACTCATAGCTTTTCTTCCTGGCCACTGTCATCAAGATTTATGTACATACCTTGGCCTAGTTTCAATTTCCTTTAATCCAGCCTTTAACTACTTCTCTGTCAGTTTGCCTACTCTCTTTGCCACATAAAATAAGTTTCCATGACTTTGACAAGGTAGCCTTTTCAGCAAAGGTACCATGAACAATGGGCCTTACATTACAGAAAGCAGCTACCACCTGATATTGGGGAAATAAATCACAAAAAGTAATTAAACCCACCCAAAACAAAAGGCTGCACACAGGGAGAAAGCCTGCAAGAAGCTGGGCTCTGCCTCACCTTAATAAAAGAGGATTATTTTTATTCTCCTCACTTCCCAAGGCCCTACTCTTCCTCGGCTTGACTTTCTTGCCCTTTTAGTAAGCTGATGTGGGTGAGTTTCAAAGGGGGGGCACTGTGAGAGTCACCCCAATGGAAAAGTGGCTCACACACTTTTGTGGAATTTCTGCAGCTATCAAAAAGTCTGCTGCTTACTATTAAAGACAGAGGAGATCAACCCTGACTGCTCTTTAGAAGGCCAGATCCTGAAGCTAAAACTCAAATACTTTGGCCACCTAATGAGAAGGAAGGACTCACTGGAGAAGAGCCTAATGCTGGGAAAGATTGAGGGCAAGAGAAGAAAGGGACGACAGAGAATGAGGTGGCTGGATGGAGTCACTGAAGCAGTAGGCGTGAGCCTAAATGGACTCCAGAAGATGACAGAGGACGGGAAGGCCTGGAGGAACGTTGTCCATGGGGTCACAATGGGTTGGACACAACTTTGCAGCTAACAACAACATTAAAGACAAGTTGCTCACAAAGAACAGTTGCAGGAATTGGGTATGTCTATGTCAATGCAAGAGACGTGGGTTAGGACACTGAGCTTGTCGATCAGAAGGTTGGCAGTTTGGCGGGTTGAATCCCGAGTGCCGCGTAACAGAGTAAGTGCCTGTTACTCATCCCAGCTTCTGCTAACCTAGCAGTTCAAAAGCACGTAAAAATGCAAGTAGAAAAATAGGGACCACTACGGTGGGAAGGTAACAGCATTCCGTGCACCTTTGGTGTCTAGTCATGCCAGCCACATGACCACGGAGATGTCCTCAGACAAGCGCTGGCTCTTCGGCTTTGAAACGGAGATGAGCACTGGCCCCTAGAGTCGGAAACGACTAGCACGCACATGCGCCTTTGGTTTCTAGTCATGCCGGCCACATGACCACGGAGACATCCTCGGACAAGCGCTGGCTCTTCGGCTTTGAAACGGAGATGAGCACCGGCCCCTAGAGTCGGAAACGACTAGCACGCACATGCGCCTTTGGTTTCTAGTCATGCCGGCCACATGACCACGGAGACATCCTCGGACAAGCGCTGGCTCTTCGGCTTTGAAACGGAGATGAGCACCGGCCCCTAGCGTTGGAAATGACTAGCACGCATGTGCAGGGGAACCTTTACCTTTACCTTTACCTATGCCAATGCTGCTAACATCGAATGCTCTTGCTTTGACAAAAGATGAAGAAGCAGCTATTTCATATTTAAAACTTGTGTGTTACTTTTAGAGCTAGAATCAGTTGTTGCTGGGAGGGAAGAGGAAGAATGTCTCTCGAGGCTGTCTTGAAATAAGAGAAGATAAGAATTTGTCCGGCTGTCTAACAGAAGGGAAAACTGACCCTTCAAACTAATTGGAGAATGTGATTAATGACAGCAATGAAAAGGAGGAGAATTGTGTTTAATATATTGTGCTAAGGGGAGGGGAATTCAGATTCCAGCTTCCAGCAAGCATTGCCGATGTTATAGGGCTCTAATAAAAGACTTCTAAGTTAAGCAATGCCTCAGAGTTCTTTGAAGAGCTCATCCATTGGAAACTTGACAGTCTAATTGAGTGAAAAGAAGGACAAGGGGAGACACGTTAGCAGTGTTCCAGTTTCTAAGGGGCTGCCCCAAAGAAGAGAGATTATTGTTCAGGGGAAAATAGGAGGAAGAAGGTGTATTGGATATGTTCGCCACCCTGAGTTTTTGTAAAAATAATAAAGCTGGGATATAAATAAACAAACAAATAAATAAATGGATAGCTAGCTACCATGTTTTCCCCAAAATAAGACCTAACAGGAAAATAAACGCTAGCGTGATTTTTCAGGATGCTCGTAATATAAGCCCCACCCCCACCCCAAATAACCCCCAATTTAAGATTGTCGGCCGGACAGACACATTTAGTACCGTATTTCCCCAAATATAAGCCTTAACTGGAAAATAAGCCCCAATGAGTCTTTTGGAGCAAAAATTAATATAAGACCCAGTCTTATTTTTTGGGAAACCTGGTAGTTAGATAAATAGATGGATAAATGGATTTTTATCCCACCTTTTTGTTACTTCATCAGTAATTCAAGGTGGTAAATATGCTAATACTCTTTCCTCCTCCTATTTTCTCCTCAACAACAACTCTGTGAGGTGAGTTAGGCTGAGAGAGGGTGACTGGCCCAAAGTCACCCAGCCGACTTTCATACATAATGTCTCCAGCTTTCTAGCCCAGCATCTTCACCTCTACACCAACCTGGTTCTCCCCAAACCTGCTTAAATGCCCTAAGCATACTGTACGCTGACTATATTTTCTTTGAAAAAAAAAATACAGTAAAATAAAGGCCAGACCTGAAAAAGAGGCTAATCTGAAAGGATCAAAATATTGTTTATCCTTAAAAGCTTTGCTTTACAAAGGAAAATTCAAGAGCAAAACCAAGAAAATAAATAATATCCCCAATAAATCCCAAGGACACTTTTGTGAAATGAAGGACTACTATCTTTTCTAATAAAGGATGTATAGTCAGTGTAGCGTACAACAGAAAACCAGAAGTCTCATTTGCAAACAAAGAACTCAGATGAACAAGCCAGATTTTAAGCCATGTTAACCGAAGCTCTCACTTTTTGATTGGAATGAAAAGACAGCCCTTTTCTGCTGCCATCCCATGCAAAATATTCAAGCCATGAAGAATTTCTATAACCTATTTGTCAACTTTATTATCGTAAAAGCTCTTTCCTCCCACCCCTCGCCCATAATTGAAAGTTAATTATCGGTTTATCAAGCAAAACATTAGTGTCTTAATAGGCTTTAGTGAAATTGTGGAAGTTGAGAGAGAAACTGAACTCTGGTGGAAAATAAATCTAAATAAGCAAGCATATTTTTTTTAAAAAAAATCCATACAGTGCTGATTAGTAAAGATATATTATATTTATGCCTGACTGTAATGTTAAAAGGAACAGACTCTGTGGATTGATCATACAGTGTTTTCAGTCCATTACTAATCATGTTAACTTTAAAAACAATAGCTTCAGTTTGAATGTTAATACATTTAATGAAAATTTAATTTATTTTCATCATCTGGAACAGTCTGCAAGGTGAAAACAAAGATTCACCTTTGCTTCACATTTCCTTGAATTTTGCAGCAGCGTTCTTCACAGAAATATATACAGGTTGTCCCTGACTTATGACCAGAATATTCATTTCTAAGCAAGATGGTTGCTAACAAAGTCAGGCACGATTTTACAATCTATTTTAGCACGATTGTTAAGCAAATCATTGCCGCTGTTAAGTGAATAATGGGGTTGTGAAGCGGACCCCATTTCCCCTTTTACTTTGCTTATTGGAAGTCAACTGGGAAGGTTGCAAGTGGTGATCAGCTGATGCTGCAATCATCACAAACACACACTGGTTGCCAAGCACCCAAATTTTGATCACATGACTGTGAGGTTGCTGCAATGGTCATAAATGTGAGGACTGGTCATAAGTCAATTTTTTCAGCGCCAACCTAACTTCCAACAGTCGTAAGTGGAGGACTACCTGAATTTTTAGAGAAATGGATATAAAAAGGCAAGCAATGTTTAGGTCTATTCTATTCAGAATTTTAAAATTTCAAAACAGCGTGGAAAGAGAAGGCAAGGACTTTAAGGCTGAAAAAAAACACGCCTTCAGAAATTGATGTTTAGTTTGATTAATGCTTAAAATGCTATGATGATAATAGATATGATTACAATAAATAAAGTCATCTTCAAGCTGAATGTGTTTTCTCAGCAATACTTCAGAAATGGTTTGCCATTGCCTTCTCGCACATTTATTTATTCATTTATTTGCTTCCCTGTCTAGTTCACCACCCTCGGGTATCTTCATGGTCCTCCGGCTTTGCTAGAGGGGGAAATAAAATTGCATTAAGGTCATGCTTTAAAATGTTTTTGAGAATGTATATTTGCATTATCAGTTAAATTTGGAAACACATGGGTGCACGTGTCCATGTCTGTGTCCATTTTCAGGTTAAAATTTGCATACTATGTGTCTTTTAACTTTTATCAAAGTTAAAGCTTTCTGTGGTTTTCATATTACTTGGGCCTTATTTGAATCCGTGTAGGATTCGGATTAGGGCAGGGGTTAGGTTTAAGTTAAACACTCTAGGTCTGCTATAGCTCAAAAAGCTATTTTTCCTACATAGGAATGGATGTACTGTATGCATGTATTTGTATCCCACCTTTATTATTTTTATAAATAAGGCAGCAAACATACAGTACCTAATACTCCTTCCTCCTCCTATTTTCCTCACAACAGGTGGGTTGGGAGGAGAGAGAAATCCATTGTCGGTGAGCCTATTGTAACTTTGAAAGGTCACTAAACGACCAGTCGTAAGTTGAGAACTACCTGTAATAGAATGGAGATGAGCATGGACCTTTTAACCGTGAACAGCATTTCTCAGCCTTGGTTATTTCCAGGTGTGTGGACTTCAATTCCCAGAATCCCACAGCCAGCGTGACCATTAATGAGAATTTTGGGAGCTGGAGTCCACACACAGAAGTTGGCAAGATTGAGAAACACTGCTTTAGAACAGGGGTCTTCAAACATGGCCCTTTTATGACTTGTGGACTTCAACTCCCAGAATTCCTCAGCCAGCATGTTTGAAGACCCCTGCTTTAGAAGGACAATAGCAGACTGCAGCTAAAATAACAGCCTAAACTGGAACAGTCAGTGTGATTTCCCTGGATGTTGAGGTGCCCCATTGTGGACACCATTAAAAATATTGCAAACTTAAATCAAACTTAAATCAACCTAGTAAATAAACACTAAGCCATGTTAAGAAATAAGACATTAAAGGTTGCATCTAAGATATGCTTGTATAAGATGATGATGGTGACGATGATATTTTTGAGCTGAAATCTAATCTTTAGTTAATGAGATTCAAGGTGCTGGTAATGACCTACAAAGCCCTATATGGCATGGGTCCGGATTACCTACAGCAGCACCTGCTGCCAGCGTCAACTTCCCTCTGTCCAGTGCGCTCCCACAGAGAGGGCCTCCTCAGGGTGCCTCCGATCAGAGAATGTCGACTGGTGGCCCCCAGGGGGAGGGCGTTCTCTGTGGGCACGCCAGACCTGTGGAACCACTTGCCGGTTGAGCTCCGGATGGCCCCCGACCTTCGCTCCTTCTGGCGGGATCTAAAAACCTATTTATTTGAGCAATCCGGCCTGGTCTGATGGGTTTGGGGTTGGGTTTTTAATATGGTTTTAACTATTGTATATATCGGGCATAAATTATTTGTTTTTTAACTTTTGTACTTTGTTTTTAATATTTATTGCCCTGTACACCGCCCTGAGTCCTTTGGGAGAAGGGCGGTATAAAAATCTAATAAATAAATAAATAAATAAATTAACCCGTGAGTCTAGTGGGTTTAATACAGTGTTGGCTTGTAGTTCTACTTTGCTTCTTCCTAAACTATGCGCAGCTGCAAAGTTAAACATTTCTCCAGGGTGTTAGCATCTTGTTTGACAACAATACTTACAAGAAGATTTTTGTTGTTTGCACAATGCCCTGTATGCTCGTATATCCCAAGGAAGACACCATGAAGAAAGAAACAGCTAATCCCCTATTTGATGCAAGGATGTAAGTTACTAAGCAACTTTCACTAATATTCATGTGACTTACGTGCTATATTAATTGTAGGTAAACATCGGGTTCTGGGTTTGCACTAATTCAAGGCATGGGTACATTTGTGGTGGTGAGTGAGGCAAAGAGGGTGTGGGGGGGAAACATATGACGTTATGAAAAAGACCAGCATTTATTTTTAACCCAGGAACCCAGAAATTGCAGTCTGTATTAAAAGCGTATAATCAGTCAACACTAAAGGAACAATAGGAATCTCCACTGTTGGAGCCTGAAGGGGTGGGCTCACCACAGGCACTGTACGGTAATTTACAAGGCTAAAAACAGTCAAAGCTTTTAAAAAGAGCTTGGAAGGTGGTATGCAGAAATGGACTTTGCCTGGCACAGGCTCAGTCGTTTTCCCAGTCCACCATCTCTGAGCTTTGTAGGTTTTTGGAACCCTTCTCCTTGCTCAAGAAAAACCACACAAATGGTTTGGCCAGAGATGAGAAGGTTTGCTGTAAGCGTGATCCCTTTTTTGGGGGGTTTGGAGCAATGTCTTCAGCCTTGGTCATTTTGTGTTGATTAATTGCTCTGTTCTGTCTGCTGACAGGACTAACAGATAGAATTTCCTTCAGAGTTTCCCAATCATATTTAGTTCATAGATTAACGGCTCAGAAGAAAGGTAGAGGATTGACAAGTGATGTTGGGCACACAGTGAGTTCAGATGTTTCATTCCGTATTCAGTTTTCCCCTCTTTTTCAAGTCTCTGTCTTCCAGTCCCTCCCTCTCTCCTTCCTTTCTCTCTTCTTCTCTCTTTCCCTCCCTCTCCATCCTTTCATTCTTGTACATCACATGTACCCTCTAATTACGTCAACCAGTTTACTTTCTCATCAATCTATGTCACTATTTAACATCTATTCATATGGATGCCAATACAGGCCTGTATCTTATTTCCATTCAAAAATCATCAGAGCACAAGAAAGCTTTGGGCAGATCCTTTCCCACCACTATGAAAAGAAGTCAGAACTCTCTCTTGTTGAATGAACATTTGCCACTGCAAATCCCTAAATCCTATTTAGAATTGGACTCCATACGTTAGTTTACAAGCTTGCCTCCCACTGTTAAGGAAAAGAAATTAGATGTTAAAAATAGATAGATAGATAGATAGATAGATAGATAGATAGATAGATAGATAGAAAGAAAGAAAGAAAGAAAGAAAGAAAGAAAGAAAGAAAGAAAGAAAGAAAGAAAGAAAGAAAGAAAGAAATAGATGATGGATGATAGATAGATGGGTGGATGGATGGATAGATAGACAGATAGATTGGTAGATGATAGATGATAGATAGATATAGATAGATGGATAGATGAATAGATAGAGATAGATAGATATAGACACAGATACAGATATAGATATAGTCTATATCTATATCTGTATCTGTATCTGCATCTGCATCTATATCTATATCTATCTATCTATCTATCTATCTATCTATCTATCTATCTATCTATCTATCTATCTATCTATCTATCTATCTATCTAGATATAGTCTATATCTGTATCTGTATCTGTATCTATATCTATCTATCTGTCTATCTATCTATCTATCTATCTATCTATCTATCTATCTATCTATCTATCTATCTATCTATCTATCATCTATCTATCATCTATCTATCTATCTCCATCTATCTATCTATATCTATCATCTATCATCTATATCTATATCATATAGATATAGATATACATAGATAGATATAGATAGATAGACAGACAGATAAGTTTTCCTTCTTTCTCTCCTTCCCTTTTATTTATTCATTAGATTTTTATCCTGCCTTTATTATTTTAATAAAGAACTCATGGTGGATAACACACCTAATCTTCCTCCTTCTCTTTGCCCCTCAACTACAACCTGTGAGGTGGATTGGGCTAAGAGAGAGTCTGTTTCATCCCAAAATTCATAAGGAAATATAATTTGGGGCCTGCCCCACCCTCCAATTTCACAGCTCCTGGCTTCCGCTGCCCTTCCCCACAAAAACTCTTTTCACGTGGGACTTGCATTGCTCTTTAATAGAATGTCAGCCTGGAAAAAAACTTGATGACTAAGATGGATTAGGCCACTCCTGGAACGCCTGAAGGAGCTGTGTGCTCCTTTCACATGCCTCTCTTAGGAAGCTTTGATAATAGTTGCATTGACTCTGTAATGAGTACACAGCTCACAAATGGCTGGTTTTTATGCTGTGTGTCTGCAGGAGTAAAGCTCTGGGTTTTCCCACAGTTTCACTGGTTTGTTTCTTTCTCCAATCCCAGGAGCAATTTACTGGCTGCTGAAAGAAGAGAATGTGCTTGCCTTTATCAAAGAAGAAAAGAAATTAACAACGATGCCTTGCAGAGAGAAAGAAAGAGAAGAACCATGTGCCATGGTCATAAATACAGAATCAGGGACTATGGGAAAAGAAATTCCTGAGCATGCAGAATTAGAACAAATTAGTTGCTTTACTACGAATGTAGGGACCATGTAAGTAGTCCTCCACTTCTGAGGACAATTGAGCCCAAAATTTCTGTTGCTAAACGAGACCATTGTTAAGTGAATTTTGCCCAAAGTTAAGACCTTTCTTGCTACAGTTCTCCAGTGAATCACTGCAGTTGTTAAGTTAGTAACAAGGTTGTGAATTGAATCTGGTCTCCACATTGACTTTGCTTATTGGAAGGTTGCAAAAAGTGATCACGGGACCCCAGGATACTGCAGCTGTCCATAAGTATGAACCAGTTGTCAAGCACTGACCTGCAAATTTTGATGCTGCAATGGTCGTGGGAAAATGGTCAGAAATCATTTTTTCCCAGTTTTGTTGTAACTCGGAATGGTCACTAAATTAATGGTTGTAAGTCGATGATTACCTGTACTTCTCATATCTGCCAAGGAGATTCTGTGCAATATGAAGAACTCTGGGCATTTGCTGGCATTTTATGTGGCTCTGAGCATAAATTACTTTTTTTAGAGGTAGCCTGTGGGTCCAGTCTCTGAGAATAATCCTTTCTTCTGTTACGTGCCGAGTGTGAGCCATGTTGGCGCAGTGGTTAGAATGCAGTACTGCAGGCAAACTCTGCCCACAGCCTGGAGTTCGATCCTGACCAGCTCAAGGTTGACTCAGCCTTCCATCCTTCCGAGGTTGGTAAAAGGAGGGCCCAGATTGTTGGGGGGAAATAGGCTGACTCTGTAAAGTTGTTGTTGTAAGGGAAAATAGGAGGAGGAAGATGTGCTGGATATATTTGTCACCTTGAATTATTTGTATAAATAATAAAGCTGAGGTACAAACAAACAAATAATGAATAAAATAAAAGGGAGTGAAAAGAATAATCAGTGAATGGTGTGAGCTAAAACATCTGATTCAGTTTATTTGCCTCAGGCTGAACAAATCTAAAGTGGCTAAAGTAGTTTTCAGGCTAAGTTGTCTCATGAGCTAACAGAAAAGGTCAATTTCACTTACGTACTTTGCAACTTGTGTAAACCACCTGTCTTCAGGTTCTGAGTGGTATAGAAAGTAACGAGAAACTCTTAAAACAGACTTAAGCATAAGACTTGAGCATTAAGAGAACGTGATGGCCATTCATGGCTGTATTTTAGTTGAATAATGATCTTGGCTGCTGTTTGTATTTACTATCTGGATGTTTTTACTGTTTTATTGTTTTCCATTGTTTTTACTGTTTTAGAACTTTAGAATTGTAAGTTGCCCAAAGTCCCTTGGTTGAGTTGGGTGGCTATAGAAACTGAATGAATGAATGAATGAATGAATGAATGAATGAATGAATGAATGAATTCAAAGTCTTATTGTATAGCAAAGGTGATAGAAAAGAAATATTCTTAAGCAGCTATAGAAATATCAAAAGGATTTAGGAGCCATGTATACCCTTGGGAGCAACACGTTGCACAGCCTGGAGGCTGCTATTGAAGAGGTATGCCTTTTGGTCTACACCTCTCTTCTCTTTGGTCCATACCCTACCTACCTACCTAGATGCATACATGCATACATATTTACTTAATTCAGTCCTTGGCTGCATTAACAGAGGAATAGAATCAAGATCATGCAAAAGTACCATTTTATAATGCCTTGGTAAGACCACACTTGGAATATTTTCTGACAGTTAGAACAATTAATCAGTGGAACAACCTGCCTCCAGAAGCTGTGAATGCTCCAACACTGGAAGTTTTTAAGACGAGACTGGACAGCCATTTGTCTGAGAAGGGGTTGGACTAGATGACCTGCAAGGTACCTTCCAACTTGATGATGATGATGATGATGATGATGATGATGATGATGATGCATCCAGTTTTGGTCACCACGATAAAAAAAAGTTGTTGAGACTCTAAAAATAGTGCAGAGAAAAGCAACAAAGATGATTAGGGGACTGGAGGCTAAAAGATATGAAGAACAGTTGCAGGAATTGAACATGTCTAGCTTAATGAAGAGAAGGACTAGGGGTGACATGATAGCAGTGTTCCAATATCTCAGGGGCTGCCACAAAGAAGAGGGAGTCAAGCTGTTCCCCAAAGCACCTGAAGGCAGGACAAGAAGCAACGGATGGAAAATAATCAAGGAGGGAACCAACCTCGAAGTAAGAAGGAATTTCCTGATTGTTAGAACAATTAATCAGTGGAACAACTTGCCTTCAGAAGTTGTGGGTGCTCCAATGCTGGAGGCTTTTAATGAGAGATTCGATAACCATTTGTCTGAAATGGTATAGGGTTTCTTGCTTAAGCAGGGGGTTGGATTAGAAGACCTCCAATGTCCCTTCCAACTCTATTATTCTGTTATTCCCATGAGGTTGAGGTATTCTTCTTAGAGCCACATTGCTCAAGGCTTTATATATAATAAATTGAATTTGATTGGTTTTGTACTTTCAAGTCTGTGGTGACTCCTTGCTGACTGCATGGAAAAATCCCTTCTGAATTACTAGAAGTGATTTGCCATTGCCTTCTTTCTAAGGCTGATAGAAAGTGACTGGCCCAATGTTACCCAGCTGGCTTCATGCTTAATGGAGGACTAGAACTCACAGACTTCTGGTCTCTAGCCTGGTGCCTTAATCATTACATTGAACTGGCTCTCTGAATTGAATTAGACCCAGAAGCCTACTAGTGATCAGCATACCCACCAGAAGGTGGACATAACTCCACTCTAATGGGTTTTCATTACGAGTCTGGTTTCTGCTGTCTGTTCCAGTTAAAATAATTTTGAAAGCAGCCCACTTATTTCCTGGGTTGCACCTTAAAGTTAAGCAATGTTGGGGCAGAACTCTTTATTGCTCTACATACTAAGCAATTCCAGACAGTTCATCTTAAGCTACAATTACCATGCAGGTGGTGATTATCCAACCCCTTGCAAAATCCAGGCTCTTTTTATATTTGGGCAGCTTTTATGAGATGGATTTGCTAAGTTCAATTGCTAAGTTGTGTCGACTCTTCAAGACCCCGTGGACTATACCACGCCAGCCCCCCCCACTATCCTCCACTGTCCCCATGAGCCTGCCTCAACACATGCCCACTGAGTTGATGACAGTACCTAACCATCTCATCCTCCACCATCTCCTTTTGCCTTCCATCCTTTCCAGTGAGTCCTCCCTTCTCATTCAGTGGCCAAAGTAATTGGTGTAAGGAAAACAGCCTAGTTTTAAATATTGGAAAACCCAAAGAGATCATTGTCGATTTCAGAAAAGGCAGGCACAGTCACACTTCTCTGTGCATAAATGATTCACCTGTTGAGATGGTTACCAGCATCAAATTCCTGGATGTGCAGCTAACGAGAAGGCTGGCTTGGTCGCTCAACAGTGAGAAACTGGTGAAGCGGGCACAGCAGTGCCTGCATTTTCTGTGTCGCAGGAGAAAAGCACATCTTCCTTCCCCCGTCCTGACCACTTTCTACAGGCAAATGATTGAGAGCATCCTGTCATACAGCATCACAGTCTGGTTTGGAAGCATCCCTGCTTTGGACAGGAAGGCGGTGCAGAGAGTGGTGAGGATGGCCGAAAAGATCATTGGCAGTTCCCTCCCCTCCATCCAGGAGATAGCACAGAAGCGTTGCTTGAGCAAGGTCTGTAAGATTATCTGGGACACTACACATCCTCTTCACGACCTGTTTTCCTTGTTACCTTCTGGGAGGAGGCTTCGTGGTATCTGTAGCAGAACATCCAGATTCAGCCATAGATTCATTCCATACAGCATTAACCTTGTGTTCTCTAAGGCTTCCTCCTTCCATTATATATTCAAGCTGGACAGTATTTAATATTTTACTGTTATGTATATGTAGGGGTGTGGGTCTGTACATATGTGTATATAGTATGGTTAGGTGTGTATCGTGTATGTGTTCCACTTTGAGAGTGGGCAACTAAATTTCATCTTTGATGTGTGCCGTTGTGCCCACAGTAAAAAAAAATGACAATAAAGGTTATCTAACTGAGCTTCAGCTTCCATATCTGACTTTCCAGAGAACAGTCGGAGTTGATTTCATTTAGGATTGACTGATTGGATGAAAAATTAGAGGAACACTCTTGCCCTTCCTGTTCTGTGGAGATGCACCTTATGCCACATGAGATGTTGGGACACTGGGTGGCCAACAGGTAGCACGCCGCCCATCCTTGCATCTGAGGAGAGTGACAGAGAGGTGGCGAGGAGGTTTTGAAGCTTATATTTTATATAGTGTCCTAGTGACGCAGCACCACATGGGATACTCCCATCTCAGTGAAGCTACTACCTTGGGGAGGGATAAGTATCTACCAGTGTGTGGGGAGGGCACCTCTTCTGAAGGGTAGAAACTTGCACTAGAACTGATAACTGCCATTTCTGTTCATGTGAGAAGGACAGATTTGCCAGCCATTCAGTTTCTTTCCCAAATTCTTTAGCTGTTAAGTCAGGAACATTCAATCACTTTTCTCCAAGACCATAACTTTTCTCTTCTATGAATTGAATTATTGTGAATAAGTTCAAGGTCTTTAATGTTGTCCCGGCTTTCTTTCTTTTTATATATAATATATAACATGGTTTTGTTCTGACTTCCTCAATACATCAGAAGTTATTAAGCAGTGTCTTTTATTGATTCCAGATGATATTTTTCCCCCTGGAGGATATAATTCATCCTTTCTGGGTTAGAACCCCAGGGCCCTGACAGAACAGAGTCAGCTTCAACTGGTAACTTAAATATCAATTGAGATGTTACTTTAGAAATGGGACGTTTATGTTTGCTGAAAGTTACAGACACTTTCCAGAAAGAATGGCTCTATCCAAGATGCTTTGCCAAATTTAGTGCTGGAAAAAGATTCTAAGTGGCATGGTGGGCTAGTGGTGAAGACACTTGCCTCCCACTTGGAAGGCTGAGAGTTTAATTTTAGATAACAGCAGATGTTTCTTTCTCTTTGCACACTAAGAAAAAAAAACTGCTGCAAACTCTGTGTGGCATCAGGAAAGGCATCCAGCCAGTAAACTCTCAGTTTTATCTAGTCACCTCACCTCTACCCTGAATTAAGGGATTACAGGGTCATAAAAAGGGAGTCACTGCTGGAAAAGATCAGAGATGGAAGACGAATCTAGGAGAAGGGATAGATTTTTTTATGGCTAGGCAGAAAAAAGAAAACTATGGCAAGGTTTGTGATTAACAATTATCCCACTACACCCTACAAAAAGAATCCACATTTGATGGAGAGTAAAGGTAAAGGTTCCCCCACACATGCGTGATAGTCGTTTTCCAACTCTAGGGGTCGGTGCTCATCTCCGTTTCAAAGCCGAAGAGCCAGCGCTTGTCCAAAGATGTCTCCGTGGTCATGTGGCTGGCATGACTAGATGCCAAAGGTGCACAGATCGCTGTTACCTTCCCACCATAGTGGTCCCTATTTTTCTACTTGCATTTTACGTGCTTTCGAACTGCAAGGTTGGCAGAAGCTGGGACGAGTAACAGGCGCTCACTCTGTTACGCGGCACTCGGGATTCAACCCGCCAAACTGCTGACCTTCTGATCGACAGGCTCAGCATCCTAACCCACTGAGCCACCATGTCCCTTAATGGAAAGACAAAACCAATTCCCACAAAGGAAGAGTTATTGATAAACGTAATGAAATTAGCGGAGGTGGCAAAACTGACTGCTTTCTGTAAAGAGAAGAATTCATCAAATTTTGTTTCTACTTGTATTGTTTGCTCAAAATTGGAAAAAAAAAGAAAGAAAAGATGCTTCTGTGGCCATGTGGCCAGTATAACTATAGGTACCACTTCGGTGGGAAGGTAACAGCATTCTTATGTGTAGGCTTGAGCAATAAGTCTTTGAACTGAAACTTAATGTATAGTCCCTATCATTTACACTTGACATCCTCAAAATATTGCCCACTCTTGCTTTATAAGAGAAGGAATATTCTATGACACTGTTTATTCAGTTTATAAGAAATCTGTAAGTGGGAACAAGGGGAAACTTGCTCTGTTATAGATATGGTATGTCAGAGTTCGGTTTTCTTGATTTCAGTCAGCCAGGGCTGGGCAACCTTGGCTCTTTTATGACTCATGGACTTCAACTCCCAGAATTCCTAAGCCAGCCATGCTGAGGGGAAAGAGAGAGGTTTCCATGCTGAGCTATGCTGGCTCAGGAATTCTGGGAGTTGAAGTCCACTATTCATAAAAGAGCCAAGGTTGCTACCCCTGCAGTAGGCCTTACTAGGGATGACTGAAGTTTTAAGATACATGGAAGATACTTGGTTAAAAATAACTGAATTTGACAAAATGTGTCAAAGAAGAACAAGTAAGCTGTTGCCCAAGGTTTTCCTAAAGCTTTGGAAGTGTTTCAAAAAGAATTATTCTCAGAAACCTTTAAGCCACTTTGACTCTCTCTGCTTAGATTCATCTGAGAAATATGGGCCAAAGAATTGATTTTGCCTCAGAGAACATTGAAATCTCACAAAGTTGATCTCCCATGAAACACAGTTTTCCCTGTAATCAGCCAGTCTTGAAAGCCTGTGCCTAATCGAAATAACGTCTTGTTAAGAAAACTTGAACGAGTTATCAAAAAAGAATAAAAGTTGAAAGGAAATCTAACACTTCTTTGCAGGAATTTGATTGAAATGCCCCGCAATTGTTGAATTTGTTGGCCTCTGGCACCTTCGTAATAAGAATTTTTCTAATGTATTCCAATGGGTTTACTGTCCAATAACTGTCTAATAACTGTGCTTAGGTTTTCCATGCTCTAGTGCAGGGGTCCCCAAACCCCAGTCTATGGACCAGTACCGGGCCATGGCATGCCAGCAACCGGTCCACACAAACAAGCAAAGCCCCATGTGCGAGGTGCAGGCAGCACACAAAACCACGCAACCTCAGGTCCATGGAAAAACCTCTCTCCATGTAACCAGTCCCTGATGCCCAAAAGGTTGGGGACCTCTGCTCTAGCGTCATTTCACACATGCACTTACTCTGTTCAGGGAGTTTCACGACTGAGCAACATTTATTTGTTTCCCACTTTTATTTTTTTATAAATTACTCAAACTGGCAATCACATACAATTCTCCTTTCTCCCATTTCCTCACAACAACAACCCTGCAAGGGGAGTTGGGCTGAAAGAGAGGGACTGAGCCAAAATTGATGCATTTTCAGGCTGTCCAAGTACATCAGTGGACAAATAACATCATGCGTGTCAGGGTGTAAGGAGCTATATATTTAAACATTTATTTGATACCTTGCTTTTCTTTAAGGGAACTCCAGGGCTTTAGCTAAAAACAAAATGATGGCATAATTAGCAATAAAAATTGTGAGGATATCCTAGAGTTCAGCTTAACTGCGGGTGATTCCATCCATGCGGTTTTCTTGGCAGTGTTATAGTTTGCCGTAGTTGCTCTTCCAGGAATCAACCTTCCTCCTTTAGCTTCATAGTCACAAACCTGAAATTCCTGTGTGATTTCTCCCTCAATATTCTAAGCAGAGCTAATCCTGCTTAATTTGTAAGATGTGCTGCCATCTGCTGCTCCTCTCAAAGCAGCACTGGAATACAAACATGGAAAGAGCTGCAGATGAGAGAGAGAGAGAGAGAGAGAGAGAGAGAGAGAGAGAGAGAGAGAGAGAGAGAGAGAGAGAGAGAGAGAGAGAGAGAGAGAGAATAAGTCACATGCTAATGCAGAGATGGTTAAGGTCACTCCATTTAAGAAACAGATTTTCTAAGAAAGGAAATGCCTTTCTAAAATTAAAAAAGAATGGATTTTTTTCTCCTCTAGCCTACAAAAGACCACTGGAAAGGATTTTTATTCTGGTGTATTGGGACATAGAATAACATTGCCAAGGATGATCTCACAAGATGGATAGGTTTGCATGGGACAAAGCAATTCTTCATGCATCTTGGTTCAAAATTATGAAGACGTTTAAAGGTCATTCCCCCCCCCCCACACACACTTTTTATTGTCTCATAAATTGGAACCCATGCATCTGTTTCAACCTAGCAGAATTTGCTCCTTAAAAATGCCCCCCCCCATGAAATTCCTAACTGGGGACAATAACCAGCATTTTTCACATCCCTGGGAATTACATTTGGCTTTTGCTACAACAGGTGTTTGGTGATGTTAAACCAGGAAAGAGAAAGAGTGCTAATTGCAAACTCATTTTGTATATCTTTAAGAACTCTGCATGAACAAGTTGTTTGAATACTATTGTAATGGCTGGGACAGAGAAGGAAGGAAAGAAGAAAATGTTAAGATGATAGGAAAGGAAAATACAAATAAGTATTAAAGTGAAAACATTGGGGTTTGTAACGTAAGAGAGATTTAAATCTACTTCTCTTACAGAAACATGGATTGCATCTCAATTTTGTGAAAATCTGTTAGATCACAAGAGATGGCCATTTTCTTTGATGTCCCATTTATGAAACATTGATATTCTATGAGAGAAATATACTTCCATTTTTGGAAACGGGCATAAAGGTAGAGCAGTGGGCTAATGCCTCCTTAAGTAACACCAGCTGCCTGCAATTAGTGCAGGTTCGAGTCCCACCAGGCTCAAGGTTGACTCAGCCTTCCATACTTCCGAGGTAGGTAAAATGAGGACCCAGATTGTTGGGGGCAATTAAGCTGACTTTGTAATAATGCCACTTGGGGGGTGTATGAAAGCCCTAATAAGCAGGCATATACATAGAATGAAGGCTTGTAAGCTGCCCTGAGTCTTCGGAGAAGGGCGGGATATAAATGGAATTAAAAAATAAATAAAAATAAAGGATTAGCCACAGAATTCAATCTTTCAATCAATCTAATCTTTCTCCTGGTTCAGCAGAACTGCAGAGCGCTTTGTCTGGAGTGGCATGGTTTCAGGGGAGCCAATGTCACCAACTTTTCTTTCAAAAGCTTTCATGTTCTTCTTGGGCACAATGTTCCAGAGAGAGGGAACCAAGATGGAGAAGATTCTTCACCCAGAACTTGATAGTTGAAATTCCTTGGCCAGTGGGGTCTGTATCATCGTCCTTCCGTTTGAGCGAATTCATGATACACAGGATAGGATTGTTGTTTTTTTTAAAAGAAATTGATGGTTAGGTCTATCAGCCAGTCATGTAATTCAGACACGGAAAGTGAAAGTTAACAAAGGATTATCTCTTCCACTTGGTGGTTTCAACCTTGATCTGTAAGCATCCATAGGAGATGCAAGGGAGGAAATGTATCTTGCAACATCCTAATGCAAATTTTGCCCCTTATGTACCTGCATGCAAAGCCAATATGAATGGGTAGAGCTTGTACGGGGCCATTGTGATTCGCGTTTCATTATTTTGGCATCAGTGAGGAATAGAGGCCCAGTTTTTGACTGGCTCCATAACAGACTTTAATTTTATTTTTTTCATGCTTAAAACCAACCAACCAACCAACCAACCAATCAACCAATCACAGCCATCCAGCCTCTATAAATGAAGAAAGCTGCTACTAATGTCAGCAGAAGAGCTCTCCAGTGCAGGCCTGACAAAACAACAACTGATGCCTCTACAAATCATCTGAAGTTTAAGAAGTAGATCCCTCAAACAGCCACATCTTTCTTCCAGGCTTGTGGAGAAACTGGAACATAAAACAGAATCATAGGGCCGGAAGGGACCTTGGAGGTCTTCTAGTCCAACCCCTGCTCAAAGCCTTACACCATCCTAGTCGAATGGTTGTCCCGCCGTCTAGTCTAATGAAGAGAAGGACCAGGGGAGACATGATAGCAGTGTTCCAATATTTGAGGGGCTGTCACAGAGAGGAGGGGATCAGCCTGTTTTCCAAAGCACCATAAGGTCAGACAAGGAATAATGGATGGAAGCTGATCAAGGAGAGATTCAGCCTAGAGATAAGGAGATATTTTCTGACAGTGAGAACAGTCAGCCAGTGGAACAGTTTGCCTTCAGTTGTTGTGGGATTTTCATCACTGGAAGCTTTCAAGAAGAAACTGGACTGCCATCTGTCAAAAAGGATATAGGGTCTCTTGCTTGGGCGGGAGGTTGGACCGATGTCCTACAAGGTCCCTTCCAACTCTGTTATTCTGATTCTGATTTTTGAAAACCTCCAGTGATGGAGCACTTATAGCTCCAGGAGATAAGCTCTTCCATTGATTGTTTTCATTGTCAGAAAATTTCTCCTTACTTATGGATTGGATCTCTCTTTAACAAGGCTCCACCTATTATTTCTTGTCCTGCTCTCTGGTGCTTTGGAGAATAAGTTAAACACTCTTTTCAGAAACAACCTCTCAAGTACTGGAAGACAGTTGTCATGTCCCACCCCCCAAATCCTTGCCTGCTTCCCTCAACCATTCATCATACTATTTAGCCTCCGTGCCTTCTATCATCTTTTGTGTCAGTACCTTTAATGAGGCATAGAACCATGCCAGGCTTATGAACACTCAGAGTCACTTCTTCCCAATTGTTTTCAAAGCAGCCCTTCCACTTCCCACATGAATGTTAAACAAAGTTGATTTCTCCCAAAGGGTTTTGTCCTTGCTTGAACATCTCTATTTTAACAAGACATTCATCAGGGAACTACCAACTCAGACAAACTATCAAATAGAAAAAAAACCCCCAGCCTTATCAAGGAACCATCAAGACAATTCCCACCAACACTGATGGGGTAAGCCCCTTGGATATAAACAGAGAGCTAACCCCACTCCCTTCTAGCACTGATGATGTCACCTAGATGGGTAATGAAATGTATGCAAGAATGCTAATATTCCATCATCGTTTTATTTACTTGAATTTATTAGCTGCCCAACTCCAATTTTTCATTCCTAATCTGACGCCTTCCAGATTTGTTGGACAGTTTCCAATGGTCTATGCTGGCTGAGGATGATGTGTGCTGTAGTCTGACAGACCCAGGTGGCATCAGCTGGGTCAGGAATGTTCCCGGCAGTCAAGAAAATCTTTCCCTTTTCCTTCCTTTCCCGTCACAGAAGGAACCTGAGAGCCTTTCAGTCCCACACAAAGCAGTAAATTAATCTCTTTCTAAAGCTTACGATAACATTGTTAGAACTGACATATCAGCTCCTGTCCAGACAGTTGTAGATTTACTTGGAAACAGCTCTATTTGCTTCTCGCCAGTGTTTAATTTTACTCAGAAGCTGCCAGCACTGAACGGCCTTTATTAAGTGCCAATCTGAAAGCAGGGTCCACAGCAGATATGCAGGAAGAAGAGTAAAACTCATTTTCAGGGGTGTTAAAAACCTAACATTATGGACATGTTACAGGTTTGCAAAGGAAGCATTGCTAGCTCTAGTGGAGGGCTCTTGAGAATCTCTGCTCGATCGATAGACTTCTCCTATATTCTTATTTTTATTCATTTTATTAAAAGCCACTTTAGCTCAGAGACAAGTGCTTTAAAGGTAGTGTGGGAAGACAGCCCCCCCCCCCAGAGAAGGAAATATTAAAAGGGCAGAAAAAATATATTTCCTAAAAGGATCTTAAAGAGGCAGAAAAGCATGCCCAGTTTTCTTAATAGCCCCAAGTCTCCTGCCATCAAGCAGAAACCAGCTCTGTAGAAATGCAGATGTAAATAATCCAGGAAGGTTGAAGGCCCCCAGCTAGAAGCTTAGGAAGACAAAAACACCTAAAATCTACATACTCCACCCAAACTCTAAGACAGGACATAATAGGATTAACCCACAGATGCCAAAGAGCACACCCAGACTTAGGTCAGAATACGTGACACAGGAAATACAAAGCCTCAAACAGGAACAGGAAACAATTTCAAACAAAAGGCTCCAGAGGGTATAAAAACCCACTCCCTACATGTGCTCTCTCTTTTTTTCCCCCCAGAGCCATCTTTCTGTCTGGCTCTCCTCTTCAATAAAAAGCAACCTTCTTTCTAACGCAGTCGCCATGTTGTTTATTCCCAGCTTGGACTGAACCATGATGAAGACTTTTCCTTCAACAGTAGGAATGGCAATGGAGAGTTCCCACTACTCCTATATTAATTATTTTCCAAATTGAGAGGCTGCCCAACTCCTTGGCCACTCTCAGTGGCTGACAAGTGAAAAAGAAAAGCAACATAAAGGGCTAAAACAACAAGCTAAAATAGCATAGGCCAGAGGCCCCCAACATTTTGGGCACCAAGGACCAGTTGTGTGGAGAAAGTTTTTTTCTGTGGACTGGAGGGGGTGTGGCTTTGTGTACAGCCTGCATCCCACGGATGGGGCTTTGGTTGTTTGCACAACCCCATTGCTGGCATGCCACAGACTGGTGCCGGTCCACAGACTGGGGGTTGGGGACCCCTGGTATAGGCGATCAGACAAACAATACATCAGGCCATTTGGCAGACACAACAAATGCAACAAAAGTGGGAAGGCATCTTCCAATCATCCAATCTCAAGTCCTGGAGAATTATCAGGTTATACCAAGTTTTCTAAACTCTACAAATTTAGGAAGGAGCTGCACAAATCTCCTGTAATGGAAGGTATGGATGACCTTGATGATCAAAAAGAAAAAAAAGTGTTGCCTCGGAAACAGATAAGAGGAAGAGGAGTCCTCAGCCGCTTAATGTTGGGAGGAAGAAACTTAGAAAGGACTTGCTCTAATTGATGGAGCCGATAAAAATGGTAGCAGGAAATTTGTATCTTCAAACTTGCAAGATTTTTTTAAATTTTGCCTTACAATGAAGTAGAATTAGCTCATTTACTCATGTTTTCCATCTGGCTTGCCTAAGGAAGGTTGACATCTCTGGAGGGGCATAATTCCAGAAGGGAGTTACTGCAACAGGGAGGGTTCACTTTCTGGACCCTGCAAGATAACTCTGTTTAAGCAAACAAATCAAGAGTGTTTTGAGAAGTTTTATATCCACATATATTTTATTTTTATACTGTTTCCATATTCCATTAAAATATTAACAGAATCCACAATGGTCTGAGAATCAGTCTCTCCAAGTTAATCAAATTAGCAAACTTCCTCAAACTCCAAAATACGTTACCCAGACCTAATCCACATATCAAAGGATAAGGTCTGCAAACACAATAGAGTTAATTAAATTAAGTCTCCCAGCAGAACTGTATGTTCACAAGGATACTTATCCCCCCACGCCCCTCAGCATGTAGATACTTCTGGACAAGCTCCCCCTGTAAACGTTGGCCACTGTACCCTATTTCTCTGTAGCCCGCTCCTAAAAGCAAACTCTTTTGCTTTTCAGAATAAATATTTCTTCCTTCCTCACAGCTGTCTGGATCTCATTTTTATTTATTCTTGTGCAACCTCAGCTAGAGCTGGAACCCCAAATTATTGTTCTGACAAGGGCGTCCAGAACACTGGAGTGCACCAGGCGGGCAGAAACAACAGTCTCATATGAAAGGAACGTCAATCTAAAATAGAAATTTGGGAAAAGAAGACAGAGAGAGAGAGAGAGAGAGAGAGAGAGAGAGAGAGAGAGAGAGAGAGAGAGAGAGAGAGAGAGAGAGAGAGGGAGAGGGAGAGAGAGAGAGAGAGAGAGAGGGAGAGAGAGAACTGGGTGAAGAAGCATGCATTAAAAATTATGCAATGGTTAAATTTACCCAACTTTTTTTCTAAGTTGTCTCGGCAGATGGCAGCACCTATTAAATTTGTCTGGGCTTGGGTGCCCAATAGGATTGGACTTCTGTAATACTTGTATTAAGAGGATTTGCAGATCAAGGGTTTTGTAGAAGCTGTCTGCCATGATTGCAATGTCATTTAGCAGTTGCAGCTTAAAGATTAGAGTTTCTGCAGATGAAAGGCAGACCTGATGGAAAGGAGGAATAATGTATTTGGTGGGTGTTTGTGTGCAGGAGACTTGTTACTGGAGATTACTGTATCTCTACTACTTCTCTATTCTGGGGTGTAGCTTGGGCTGAAGCTTTGGAGGATCAGAGAAGAGGCCTATCTTTTGATACCGGTTTCTAGTATTGTCATATTCTTTAGCGGTGAGAAGGATCCTGAAGTTGTAGATCTGTTACTCACGTTTCATGTTTTCTCTGTGACGGGGAGAGAGGATAAATCCTCATCCATTTTTCTGCTTTAGAGGTAGTCCTTGACTTACTACTGTTCGTTTAGTGACCGAAGTTACAACACCACTGAAAAAAGTGACCTGCGACAGTTTTTCAACTTATGACCATTGTAGCATCCCCATGAACGAAATTCCAACGCTTGGCAACTGGCTCATCTTTATGATGGCTGCAGTATCCCGTGTGTGTGTGTGTGTGTGTGTGTGTGTGTGATGTGATCCCCTTTTGTGACCTTGTGACAAGCAAAGTCAATGGGGAAGCCAGATTCACTTAACAACCGTGTTACTAATTTAACAACCTCACTGCTTCACTTAACAAATGTGGCAAGAAAAGTCATAAAATGGGGCAAAGGTCAATTGTGGTCATAAGTCGAGGACTACCTGTATTTGATTATGCTGGTCTACAACCGTAATAAAATTTTGGTTTGATATTTGAATTAAAATTAGATTATCCAGAAACCAAAGAAATGTCAGCTCAACTGTGGTTTTGTTTTTTTAAAAACCTCAGATATAAAAAGGAAAACTGCTTTTTTGCTGCTTCCAAAAAACTGTGGCTGTTCTCACATAATGACCAGGAGCTGAATGTAATTTGAAAGCATCTTCTCTTTTACCTTTCATTGTGTAACACAGGGGTCTTCAAACCTGGCCCTCTTATGACTTGTGGATTTCAACTCCCAGAATTCCTCAGCCAGCATGCCTGGCTGAGGAATTCTGGGAGTTGAAGTCCGCAAGTCATAAGAAGGCCAATTTGAAGACCCCTGGTGTAACATTTAAATGTTCTGTCATGAATCTTTGAAACAGGGAAGATGACTCAGCTGCAGAATGGATGAGCAAGTCACACTTTTCACTTCCTCAGAAACACTTTTCAAAAGGTAACTTCACAGTTTTTAAAAGCAAAATAAAATGGCACACAAATGAACTATAAAGTGAAGCTAGGGTTGGAAAGATTTTTGTATCTTTTCCACTGGTTGTTTGGGATTCTTTCTCTGACTTAAATCCACTGTCAGAAAGAAAAACAAAACTAATCCCTATAATTTGCTCAGAATAAATCCCCTCAAATGAAGATTGGGCATAATTCCAAGATTCAGAAAAACTGATTAGCTTGTTAATTGGTTATATATATATCATAAAGAAAAGAAACAGGAACACACTATTTTTATACACCCACAGAGTGCATACAGTCTTTGGAATAGTTCCAATGGTAATTAATTTCAATATTTACTCTAACATGACTAGACTCTCATCCAGATTACACATATTTAATGTTATCTATCCTGTATCTCCTGTATTTTGTAACATTACAAATGAAGGTCACTAGAAATATAAATCCAGTCTGGTTTATTTAATAGGAAAATATTCTCACTCCCCCACTTTGTCTGTCTGTCTGTCTGTCTGTCTGTCTGTCTGTCTGTCTGTCTGTCTGTCTGTCTGTCTGTCTGTCTGTCTGTCTATCTATCTATCTATCTATCTATCTATCTATCTATCTATCTATCTATCTATCTATCATCATGTCTGTCTGTCTGTCTGTCTATCTATCTATCTATCTATCTATCTATCTATCATCTATCTATCTATCTATCTATCTATCTATCTATCTATCTATCTATCTATCTATCTATCTATCTATATTTTGGATTCATTCTTTATAGTCACTAAAAATCCACATCTTTTTTGTTTATATTTCCCCCCAAAATGCAGAACTTTGTTATGAAACCATCTTTAATATCCTTTTAAAAATGCAGTTTTTCATTTAAAGTAGTTCCTTTTTACCCACATTTCCCAGACGTAGGCATTTTAAATATATCAACCTAAGCAAGTATCCATTTTTGCATGCATCTCATAACAATTCTCTAATAAGCCAATGGAATTGTCTAGAAGACCCCAGTCAAAGTCACCCTATGTCATAAAACTTACAAATCTGCTTGCCTAGAAATGCAGGGCAGATTCCTTTTTTTAAAATCAGTATTTTGAGGCTTCAGAGGTAATGTTGATTCACTTTCTATCATCGTGCAGCATTTCTTGACTTCCCCTGGAATTTGCAAAAACCAGAAAATGCTTCTGCCCACAGTTAGTCAATGGAAGAGGAAGGTGTGGACATCATGGAATATGGGAATGACTATGGAAGTGGGAGGGAGGAGAGAGATGCTACCTAGAGAATGATCAGATATAAGGGGTAGGAACCCAGAATTAATAATGGGCAGAGAAAGAAACCTAGAAATGATCTGTCTTAACTTTTGTTGTTGTTAGTTGAGAAGTTGTGTCTGACCCATTGCGACCCCATGGACAACGTTCCTCCAGGCCTTCCTGTCCTCTACCATCTTCTGGAGTCCATTTAAGCTCACGCCTACTGCTTCAGTGACTCCATCCAGCCACCTCATTCTCTGTCGTCCCCTTCTTCTATTGCCCTCAATCTTTCCCAGCATTAGGCTCTTCTCCAGTGAGTCCTTCCTTCTCATTAGGTGGCCAAAGTATTTGAGTTTTAGCTTCAGGATCTGGCCTTCTAAAGAGCAGTCAGGGTTGATCTCCTCTGTCTAACTTATCAGTCAGTAAAAAGCCTGCCTGTATTTCAGGCAGGCTTGCTTGTTAATGTAGCCTTATAATGAAATAGAATTAGTTCATCTTGTGTTTTCAGTCTAGTCTGTTTGGAAGGCTGACGGGGGAAGAGACCAAATCAAATCAACCCAACCCTTTACTTTTTTGCTCTTAGAAATGAGCTGGGATCCCACTGCTTTGCAAAGCAGCTGTGAGAGCTTTTTGCTGGAATCTTCAAAGGGAAACACTCCTTGAAAATCTACACAGCTCTGCTGTACTGTGTGATTGAATGAGTATCACCATAAAATAGAAGACCCAACAACACAGATTCCCTTAGCCAATTCATCCTTACTTATTTTGCAATTTATTAGTCTTCAATGAACTGAATTGAATCAGCCCTGCCAAGCGCTTTGATAGACTTTAGAGATTGAACTGACAATGTTGTTGTTTTTTTCATCTAGAATTACCAATGTCTATTGACCACATATTGCTTTAAAAACCCCCCAGAGAGGCTCTGCTTTCCTTTCCTGAGTGTATAGTTGTTTTGCGGTCAAATGCTATTCAGGAAAACCTATAGATGTCTGCTCAAAAAAAGCCCCATTAAAATCTAATAGGATTTAGTTCCTAGTGAGTATTTATCAGATTGTCTTCTAATTGTGTGAATCTAATAAATCGATCATTAATGGTGCTATGCTGTTCTTTAAAACTTATAGATGTAGCTAACATTTTTTAAATAATAATTTTCTTAAAATTACAACTGCAACAATAAAAAACAATACGAACTAAAAAAAGAATAAAAAGAAAACAAAAGATGCAGAGAAGAAAACATAGAAAGAAAAATCAGAAAGAAAAAAAAAGAATATAATAAACAAAAAGAAAAGAAATATACAGTGGTACTTTGGTACTCATTTGTTTTAAAACTCATCAAATTTAGTACTAATGCATTTTGACGCAAACATTTTGTCCTGGTACTCATCATTTGTTTGGTACTCAACATACAAGCTGGAACTCACAACATTATTCCTTAAGGGGAAAAAATTGGTATTCATCGTTTTTGGTACTCATCATGCCTCCCAGAACCAATGTACAAACAAAGCAACAAGGTACCACTGTATAAAATAATGTCTTCCCTCCTAATCACAAGTACAATTTCAATAATTTATCATCTTCTCTTAAAGTACAATACATAATACTTTTAATTCATATCCCATCTCTTATTTATAAACATATCCTTAAAGCCTTGTCATTTCAGTCCTAATGTCAACAAAATCCACTAAGGGTTACCAGAGATAACAACATAGCTAACCCTAATGAGATAAATTAACTTTCTAGTCCTTCCTTTTACTTCCAACAATTTTAATTTTTAGTTCCTTCAAATAAGGTCCTAGATTTCCTTTCATCTTTTCCTTGTATCTTTTCAGAAAATTATTCAAGTTACTCTCTTGGTTTGTTATTTGTAGATCCCTTTTAATAATTAAGACATCATCCAGTTTCTTTTATACGTCCAGTGTAGTGTATTTTTCCATGGAATTACTATAGCCTCTGATTTTTAAATTCACTTTCAAAGAAGTCTCAGCCTTTTTAGATAAAACTTGTTCCTGTTCTATCACATCTTTTAAACCCAGTCTCTCTATAGAGGCAGACCCTCTTGAAACTAATTTCTGGGCCTATGCTTGAAAAATACCCTTCAGTATTTCCAATGTTAATATCCTTTGCTTCATTTTGTATTTGCATGTTAGATTTAAGTGTTCTTCTCCTTTAATTATAATCCTTAGTTCCCTCTTCAATTTTTAAAGTTATTTTTTAAAATTTTTTTTTAAAACAGAAACATTTTCCCACTGGACAAATCCTTATAATTCATTCCAAAATCTTATTTGAAATTTATCTAGACCCTTAGTCCAGTTGTAAGTTTCTAAAAGTTTTAATCCTGTTTTTGCTGTTTATTCCAAAATGATTTTTTTTAAAGTCCTTAATCTTCTATTTAAAACTTTTGTGCGGAATGAAGGTAACGTGTCTGGTGCTATAAAACTAAATCTTCCTAAGGGATGGAAATACACATTCTCATCCCGTCTGAAAGTAAGAGGACCACTGGACAAAATTGCTTGACAAGATCAGTCAAAGTAATGGAATGTGCACCTGGAGAAGCAGTGGGAGGGGTAATTTTGGTGACACAGAGCTTTCCCAGACAGAAGCCCAGTTTAAGAGACGGCACAGTCCAAGCTGGATGTGAGAGCGGGGAAGAGGTTCAGAGTAGCTCAGTATACTTAATTAATTTAATTTCATTTTAACTTTTGTATGTAAAGCTTTTACTGCCCTGTACACCTCCCTGAGTCCTTCAGGAGAAGGACAGTATAGAAATTCAATTATAAATAAATAAATAAATAAATAAATAAATAAATAAATAAATAAATAAATAAATAAACAAACTCTAGAACAGGGGTAGGCAACTTTGCCTCTTTTATGACTCATGGACTTCAACTCCCAGAATTCCTGAACCAGCCATGCTGACTCCGGAATTCTGGGAGTTGAAGTCCACAATTCATAAAAGAGCCAAGTTTGCCTACCACTGCTCTAGGATCTCTCAGGATATATCTAGTACCTTAAGAAGTTATAGCTTGAGTTTGGCTAGATTCTGTCCATTAGATGAAAGCTAATAAAGGATTGAACTTGATTGGATTTTGCTGCAACTTTGGACCTGGGTCTGACAGCCCATATCTAATCAAAATAGCAAGCATTTAGAAAGACCCTCACATACTTTCTGTGCCACTGCAGGATGAATACGTATCAAAGTGGTTGCAGGAAATTTTATTCTAATATACAGTATCTGTCACCAGCTCTTTGGAATACAACTAAGCATGTAATGGAAGAGACAGCAGAAGACAATGCCACTCGGATACACTACTAGATTCAATTGGCCTCAGCTTTTGTATCATTATTAGACAGACATTCAGCAAAAGCATCTCACAGGTACCATATCCATTGACCTGAAGTTATCTTTAGAAGGCAGAGGCCCAATGCAGACAATGCCCAAATGCTTTACATGTTCTGAACTAAATTCACTAAACTTGCAACTAAGTTCACAACATTGGGCAATGACATATCTTCCCTTTAATCAACTGTGCAACTTATTGTCCTGAGATGGCTTCATTGTCCACCTACCAAAATCGTAGTGCTCCTTTTCTTTATTATCATTATGACCATCTCTGCTCTCTGAATATCTATGCCAGTGTTTCTCAACCTTGGCTCCTGGAAGTATGGAGACTTCACTCACAGAATTCCCCAATCAACCAGGAATTCTGGGAGCTGAAGTCCAACCCCTTTAAGTGACCAAGGTTGAGAAACACTGATATATGCAGTGCCAGGAATGAGGAGAGAGGACCCCAATCATTCACAGGTCTCTCTGGGCAATAAAGCAGGATGAACTCCAAAGGAGAAAGCAAGACAGTGAGTGGAGGCTATGAAAGGGAAGCAGTAGCACATGGGTCCCCAACCTTGGCAACTTTAAGATTTGTGGACTTCACAGTCCACTGGTCTTAAAGTTGCCAAGGTTGGGGACCCCTGCAGTAGCATATCTCTAAGGCCCATAATCTACTGGGAAAGTTTGACCAACCTAGATCTAAGACTAACTGTAGTTGTTAGTTGTGGGAAGATGGCTGTAGCAATTAGATACAGAGTTAATAAAGGCCTTGATTTTCCTGGGAAAATCTGGTTTCCACCTGGTTTCTACTACTGCGCTGTTTATCTATGTAGGACAAAATATATTTGCAACATCTAGGATGGAAGCAATGCATGGTAGCATCTTACAAAAAAACCAGGAAGCAATGAGGTTTGCTCATGTAACATTTCTCTTGCCAAAGTGTGCAGGCTACCGGGGTGCTGGAAGCAATTCAAAGCTGTAGGTATCCCTTCTAAAGGCCTCCATAGTCTAGAACAGTGATGGCTAACCTTTTAGAGACCGAGTGCCCAAACTGCAATCCAAAACCCACTTACATATTGTCGGGTACCGGGTGGGCGTGGCCCATTGGGTGGGTGTGGCCCCTTGGGTGGGTGTGGTAATGGCAGACTGGGTGGGACTAAAAAGTTCAATCAATCAATTGCAACTTTGCATGATCTTTTTTCCCACGAGAAGTTGAAATTGATTGATTGATTGAATCTCTTTTTTTTTCTTTTCACATGGCAGCAGAGGCCTAAAGCGAAAAGGTTTTATAAAACCCAGCTGAAGACCTAGGACTGGGACGATGGTGCGTGTGCCCACAGAGAGGGCTCTGTGTGCCACCTGTGGCACGTGTGCCATAGGTTCTCCGCCGTGGGCCTAGAATCAGGCTACTTGCAGGACCACCAATCTCTCAGGATCTCTGTGTTCAATCGGATTTGGCAGTTCTTCAGAGCCCTTCTGTGAAACAGTGTCATTTGACACACATGCTCTCTTTCTGTCACAGTGCCTGCCCTATGGGATAGCCTCCTCTGAGATGTGGACAGCCCCAACCCTCTTGCTGTTCTGCAAGCCATGAAGCCCTGGCTTTGAGATTGGGTGGTTAGGAGACCTTCTTTGAGCCAAAGAGCCAATAACATTCTCTTTATGGATGTATTGAGGTGATGCGAGACTCTCTGAAGAAGCATTTTGCATTGAGTCAAAATCTCTACTGGTAGTTCCAATAGCTTTTAGTTCTCTAGAGACGACTCTTCCAGTGGTCAGTGGAAATCCTGGTGGTGCCATGGTCAGAATGCAGTATTGCAGTCAAACTCTGTCCACAGCCTGGAGTTTGATCTTGATGACGCTCAAGGTGGATTCAGCCTCCCATCCTTCCAAGGTTGGTAAAATGAGGAACCAGATTGTTGAGGGCAATATGCTGGCATTGTAAACTGCCCAGAGAATGGAGCGGTATATACAGTAACTCTAAGTGCTATTGCTACTGAAATCAGAAAGTTGTGTGGCCACTTTGTTTTGCTCAGGAGTAAGGGAGCTACAGTTTCATGGAGGACCTTGGAAGTTGTACATCACTCAACCCTTTGTCATTGTGTAGTTTCCCCCCTCCCCCCTTGCAGATCTGCACAGGTCTTCTGTTCCACTTTCACCCACTCCCCCAATTGTGAGAGAGTGACAGATTTGTTAGAAGTGCAAAAGAACAAGAGATGATTTAAACATTTGATGGATTGATGGTAGAGATTTTTCATTGAGAACTCACTATGCAGAGGGCCTGAATTCTTGCTTTAGGCACAATTAGCTCTGATGGGAATGACCCCAAAAGTCCACAGCATTTGGACAAGAATGTCCAACAAGTCATTTGTAGTTTCACTGTAGTGGGAGAGAAAAATAATACATAACACTAGGGAAAAGTATTTTATTTATTTATTTATTTAATTAAATTTCTATTCCGCCCTATTCCCGAAGGACTCAGGGCAGTTTACAGGGCAGCATAAAATACAATATAAAAGATAATATAAAATTAAAATACATTAAATTAATTAAGCCCAATTAAAACAATATTTAAAAAGCTAAAACCCCTTCAGTCCAGGCCTGATAGATCGAAAAACCAGGTTTTCAGGTCCCGGCGAAATGAACGCAGATCGCGGGCGGTCCTGAGTTCCACAGGTAAATCATTCCAGAGGGCAGGCGCGCCCACAGAGAACGCTCTTCCCCTAGGAATAACCCGCTGGCATTCCTTAACCGGCGGTATCCTGAGAAGGCCCTCCCTGTGGGAGCGCACGGGACGAAGGGAGCTTGATGCCGGCAGCAGGTGTTCCCTCAGATAACCATTAAGGTTATCATTAAGGGCTTTATAGGTCATCACCAGCACCTTGAATCTCACCCGAAGGGCAACCGGAAGCCAATGCAGCTCACGGAGTAGAGGTGTTACATGGGAGTATAGGGAAGCCCCCATCACAACTCGCGCGGCCGCATTCTGCACCAGTTGAAGCCTCCGAGTGGTCCTCAAGGGCAGCCCCATGTAGAGAGTGTTGCAGTAGTCTAGACGGGAGGTCACAAGTGCATTTTGCCCTTCTAACGTGTAGAACTTTAAGGAAAGAGCCCTCTCCATGGGAGGTGTCTTCTTTTTACAAAGCTGAAGCATAGTGACCCTATTAGATTGCCTACTGAGAAGAAAAGGGATTAAATTGATTTCTAGAGTAACAGCTTGCAACAGAAGATCGTACAACACAGCATTTATATCCTGCAACTTTAAATGGCATTTGAACAACAGTTCAAAGGAAAATTACAACAGATTCTTCAAATGTAATTAGCTCTCCAAAGCAAATGACTCTTCAACAAAAAAAATTAACTTTTTCTAAAATGCTAGTAAACAGGAGCCTTGCTAAGAGAAAGTTTTGTCCCTGGTCATCATCAATCTAATGGCTTTCAAAGGTGGGTTAGGAAGGAGATTTCTGGATGTATACTAAAACAGAAGTGGGCAACTACTGTATGTCAACTTTATGACCTATGGACTTCAACTTCCAGAATTCCTGAGCCAGCATGGTTGGCTCAGGAATTCTGGGAGTTGAAGTCCACAGGTCATAAGGTTGCCACAGTTAACCACCCTGTGCTCAAAGGTAGGCAGGATATATACAGACGTTGGTCATGCTTCTCCAACTGGTCACATTCTAGATCTGTCAGAGGAGAATTGATGAAGTCATAACAGTCTCCTGAATTCCTGTCCAACCCATCTAGAACATGACTACAGGTAATCCTTAATTTCTGACTGGTCACTGAACAACTGTTCACACTTATGACAGCCGTATCAAAAGCTACCTATGACCTTTTCTTGAAGTTATGATGGCTGTACACACAAACACAAATAGTCACATAATCACAGTTAGGGCACTTGACAACCAGCTCCCCTTTATGACTGTTTTCAGGGTCCTGTGTTCATGTGACCATGATTTTTGATATTTTTGGCTGGTTTCTGGCCTTTACTTTCAGTTCCCGGCTAAAAATGTCCAACTGAGAAAAACTGATTTGGTTAACAACCACCATGTTCACTTAATGACTCTTGCAAAAAATGTAAAAAAAAAAGAATCAGGTCTGGTCATGGGATGCTCAGCTTACAACTGCAATGACTTGCAACTACAATTCTGGACTCAGTTACTGTCATAATTCAAGGACTACCTAAATGCTTCTGGTTTGTGGATTGAAGACAATGCATGGTGAATTGAAAACTATCAGGTAGTTGATCCTTCAAACACCCCAATATTTAAATCTTGGTCCCAAATTTAAAAACTCAGTAATACTATTTAAAAACCATTCCTGGATAGCCATGAATAGCAGAGATACTGATGCTAACCCTTCTAGAGGCCATCATTGATGTCTGAGTCTCCATATAGGCTGTCCAATTTCATCCAACTCTGTTGCTCACCACCAAGTTCCCGTTTTGTCCTTCAAAGATTCTTTTAAAAGTACCTCTGAAAAGAAAAAGAAAAAGGAATCCCTAATGCTGAAAGAAAATGTGCAACGTATACCCAATTACATGAGTATGAATAATGTAGTGCACACACTTTTTTCCAATCTATATTGACCTTGGCCTCTTCCCATAGATAAGCACTGATTATTGCCATTTGCATATTCCATTCCCATTTTCAAACCAAACACTGTCAGTCAGAGGAATTATTTGCAAAACCATCATATCCCTGCACAGTTCATTTCTCCATTCGGTCCCTTTAATCTCGGCAACGAGTACCTTAAAACCTACATTTTGTTTGGCATTCTCAAAGGAGGGGAGGAAGAAAAAAAATACCCGATCTCATTTGGATTCTTCTTCTTCTTCTTTTTCTTTTTTCTTTCCCCTTGCAGGCTTAAACATTTACAATCTGCGCAAGTCTTGATCAAAGCAGCTGTTTTGGAGACTGTTGGAAATTAAATTAGAGAAAATGTTACAAGGACAGATGCAGGTGAGATCTGTAACCAGTTTCTGCAATTTGTCTCTCTGTGTGAGTTCTTCAAGTCGGGGTTGACTCCTAGTTATTGTCTGGATGAGACCCTGCAATTCCCTTGGCAATATTTTGGATGTGGTTTGCCATTGCCTGTTTCTCAGGACTGACTTACTGGCCCAAGGTCACCCGTTTGGCTTTATGCTAAGGTGGGACTAGAACTCATGGTCTCCTAGTTTCTAGCCTGATGCAATAACCAATACACAAAACTGGTTCTCTAGGAGAAGTACTGTTGAAGCTCATTCTGGGGATTGTCCCCCATTTTGTCTGCTGATTGGAAACAAGACTACAAAATCTGAGAATATCTGTGATCTATAGAGTGATATTTAATTATTGACGGTACAATAAACATATCTCTTATCCAATCTTAACCCTAATGAAATTGTTAGTTTATTCCTGAGAGAGGGGCCTCAAATTCATTTATCTTTTTAGAGGTTGTAGTACTGCAAGATTTGAGATTCCCTGCTGTAATCAGAATTCAATCTTCAAGTCAGATAATTAATTGCATTTTAATACAGCTTTCTTGTTTTCCTGAAAACATGTGTGCAGAGCAGGAGTATTTATTTCAAATGCAAAACGTTTCAAAGGTGAATATCCCATTTCATTTTAAAAATCCTGGTGGTGCGGTGGTTAGAATGCAGTATTGTAGGCTAACTCTGCCCACAGCCTGGAGTTCAATCCTGATGGGGGTTCATGGTTGATTTAGCCTTCCATCCTTCTGAGGGCAATATGGTGATTCTGTAAATGGCTTACAGTCAGTTGTAAAGCTCTATGAAGTGGTATATAAGTCTAAGTGCTAGTGCTATTTCCAAATCTCAGTCTTCAAGAGAGTTGGATCATCTGCTGATATCCAAACCTGGAATTGTGCCATGAACGTATGTACAAATTTCATTCCAATAACTGAATGTTCCTCAGAAGAAAAATGAGATAACAATTGATTTCTGCAGAGATATTGAGAGTTTGATGGAGAATAATATGGACTTTCACTGTTTATGGATGATATTTACTTCATACTTTGAGATAAAGTATTCAGGGCACACTTTCATTGCTTTAAATTTAGCAAGGTGATACCATATTATGGTTTTGCTGAGCACATAGTCTTGCTCTCTGCTAAGATATAAGGTATTATTAGCTGAGGCATTAGATTTAATTTTCTCTTTCCTATGCCTCCTCTCTCTCTCTCTCTCTCTCTCTCTCTCTCTCTCTCTCTCTCTCTCTCTCTCTCTCTCTCTGTGTGTGTGTGTGTGTGTGTGTGTGTGTGTGTGTGTGTGTGCATGTGTGTGCGTGCATGCCATATTGATTGGGTCTAAAAGACTTGTTCAACAAACGTGGATAAAATGAGTTGTGGATTTCAGATATGTCCGCTGCAGTGAAGAAACTAACAGCTTTAACCAAAATCTATTACCGGGTGACATGTTGAGAAATTTATTGAACTTACTCTGTTCTAAGAGGTACTAGTTAGTAAAAAAATTACTCATAGAGTGGGTTCAACCATCATCCATACATTTTTCATAGGTTTCTTGGCCATGATACATTATACCCATACAAATACACTGATTATGGCTTAACAGAATGTGCTGCTTTCCACATGCTAAGGCAGGGGTCTTCAAACGTGGCCCTTTTATGACTTGTGGACTTCAACACCCAGAATTCCTCAGCCAGGCATGTCTGGCTGAGGAATTCTGGGAGTTGAAGTCCACAAGTCATAAAAGGGCCAAGTTTGAAGACCCCTGTGCTAAGGCATAGCAGATTCCAATACAATATTGAACCTCAACTATCTTCTCCATTCAGTCCAGCCACATAATCTATAATCTTTTTATATCCAAAAAGTTAGAAGACAGTCTTGTTTGATTTGCTGAAAGATTGTCTTTAAGGAAGCAGTAGGAAATGGGTGTGGGGTTAGTATTCGCTGGCTCTCGCAATCTGCTATTACAGCCCACTTTGTCTTCTAGCACATCTAGATTGCTAAAATATAGAGGCTCATCTCCTCTCTCAAATAGTAGGCATGGCTCGAAGGCTTACAATTGCTATTCATACCCACACATGTTGGTGTAAAGTACTATAATTTCAGGGCTGCCTTCTGTTTCAAAGCAGCTGCGGAAAGTAGAAGTTGGAATACTTTAAGACTCTGGGTGGTTAATCAGCCTAATAAATATATAGTGTGGAAACCGAGTTGCAGAAACCGATCCTCCAGATGTTACCAATTCCTACGCCTCGGCAGCAGGAACCAGCAAAGGGAACTTGGTCAACAGACCAAGTTAATGGAAAGGGAACTTGGAAGATGTACTTTGGCAGTAACTGGAAAGCCACAATGTCTGCATCTCTGAAATTAGCCACACATTTCTAGGATCTAAATGGGTCTGAAATCCTGTTGGATGATTATAAATCAGAACACGACGTCTGACAAATCTGTTCTTGATCCTGAAGGATAGTATTAAAAAAAAACATGAATTTATCATGGTGTTTTTAGCTGAACTATTAATAATAACAAGGCCCTTTGACTCACCTCAGAGTAGACAAAAGAGGAGGAAGTTGAAATATTTTGCTGTGTATTAAACTTTTTTAACATTTTACTGTGTTTTTCTCCCCCCCCCCGCCCTCAGAACTGTGAAGGTACATTATTTCATTAATTCTGTTGCAGGTATGTATTTCTCTTCTTAATTTGTTAGCTCAATTGATTACAAGTATTTTTAGCTGGCAGTCTTTGAATATCCCACATGTCTGGGTCGCCCTTGTTTGAATGTGAATGTGCCTATTCAAAGGGGAAGGTAATATCACATTGATGCAAACCAGTGGTGGGATTCAACCTGTTCGCACCACTTCAGCAGAACCAGTAGCTAATTTTTTGTTGCTCAGGCCCAGAATGGACTTCCAGAAGCAGCATCTACACAGAGAACCGGTTGTTCACATATTTAATTCCCACCACTGAAGCAAACTACCAAGATTCTGGTTTCATTTTACTATGTGAATGTACAGTAATATATAAGTAGAATGGATGGATTGATAAGGGGTTGAGAGAGATGCCACTGCAAAGGTAAATCATGAGATAATTAATTTTGCCCTCCCTTCTTTGAGTTTTGGTACAATATCCTTGGAAGAGCGTGAAGATAAACGTAAATATATAGGTCTCAAAAATGCTTTTTCAAAAAGTAACTGGACTGCTTTTTTTCCCCCCTTGAGGAAGAAGACATTTTGCTTCTCATCCAAGAAGCTTCAATGATCCTATATCAGAACCAATGAAGCTTCTTGGATGAGAAGCAAAATGTCTTCTTCCTCAAGGGAAAAAAAATCTTATTTGTTGTGTAGTGGGTTTCTTGGAAGCAGGAGGCGAGACGAGAGGGTTCAAACAGGAACATTGCTTTATTGTAGAACAGGAACAGAACTAGAAACCAAGGCTTCTACGCAGCTACTTATATGGTTGGCCACTAGGCGGCAGCCAATAGGTTTGAAGGAACCTATTCCCGCCCCAGAGCCAACCAATGATCGTCCTGGAGACTGCATGTCTGGGCAGCCAGCGACCGTTACACAGACACCCTAATTAGGAGACGACATTGGTCGCGCTGGTGAATGATCTCTGGAGGGCTCGGGACAGAGGATACTCCTCTGTTCTAGTCCTATTAGACCTCTCAGCGGCTTTCGATACCATCGACCATGGTATCTTGCTGCGGCGTCTCAGGGGATTGGGAGTGGGAGGCACGGTTCTTCAGTGGTTCTCCTCCTATCTCCTGGGACGTTCGCAGTCGGTGTTGACGGGGGGGCAGAGGTCAACCGCGAGGCCTCTCGCTTGTGGAGTCCCTCAGGGGTCGGTCCTCTCGCCCCTTCTGTTCAACATCTACATGAAACCGCTGGGTGAGATCATTCGTGGTTTTGGAGTTGGGTATCATCAGTATGCTGATGATACCCAACTTTTCATTTCGACCCCAAACCACCCCAGTGATGCCCTCGACGTGATGTCCCGGTGCCTGGAGGCGGTCCGGGTCTGGATGGGGAGGAACAAGCTTCGTCTCAACCCCGACAAGACGGAGTGGCTGTGCGTACCGGCATCCCGGGATATTCAGGATATCCCACCCCTCATTATGGGGGGTGAGTCATTACCTCCTGTAGATAGGGCTCGCAACTTGGGAGTCCTCCTAGATTCACAGCTCTCTTTAGAAGATCATATTGTAGCTGTAACTAGGGGGGCGTTCGCCCAGGTTCGCCTGGTGCGCCAGTTGCGGCCCTATCTAGACCGGGATGCCTTGCGCACGGTCACTCATGCGCTCGTGACCTCTCGTCTTGATTACTGCAACGCTCTCTACATGGGGCTACCCTTGAAGACCACTCGGAGGCTCCAGCTGGCACAGAATGCAGCCGCGAGAGTTGTGTCGGGGGTCTCCCGATACTCCCATGTTACACCTTTGCTCCGCGAGCTGCATTGGTTGCCAGTTGTCTTCCGGGTGAGGTTCAAGGTGTTGGTAATGACCTACAAAGCCCTCCATGGCATGGGTCCAGAATACCTTGGGGAGCACCTGCAGCCGGCGTCAACTTCCCTCCGCCCAGTACGCTCCCACAGAGAGGGCCTCCTCAGGGTGCCGCCGGTCAAAGAATGCCGACTGGTGGCCCCCAGGGGGAGAGCGTTCTCTGTGGGTGCACCGGACTTATGGAACCATCTTCCGGTAGAGCTCCGGATGGCGCCTGACCTCCGCTCCTTCCGGCGCGACCTTAAAACCCATCTCTTTAAGGAAGCGGGCCTGGCCTGATGGGATGGGGTGGGTTTGTTATTATGACTTTAATTTTAAATTTGTACTATGGGCATTGTTTAATCATGTTTTAATAATTTTAACTTTTGTATCTGTCTTTTACGTATTGCCCTGTTAACCGCCCTGAGTCTCTTGAGAGAAGGGCGGTATATAAATTAAATAAATAAATAAATAAATAAATAAATAAATAAATAAATAAATAAATAATTAAGCAATCTCAAGCAGCATTCAAAGACAGATCCACAGATGTAAATATACAGGTTTAGAAAGCTTCAGACTAAATTTAGACAATTGTCTATTGGAGACGCTGCAGCATTTTCTCATCAGGCAAGCTGGGTTAGATGATCTGAAGAATTTCCTTCAGCTGTAGTTGTTTTTTTCCCCTGGAATATTTTGAAAACATTTTGCCTAGTTTTCTATGAATTCATATCCAAAGCTGCTAGAAAAATGTTACATGTCTTGATATTCCTTTAGGTTTTTATATTCCTCCTAGATCAGATTTGGAGTTTTGCAAATCTCACCGTTTCCAAATCTTGAACTCTCTTTCTTAAACATAGTTCAGGCCATTTTGGCTACAAAGCTTGCTGAAGACAGGAAAATTATGAAATGTCTTTGGTATTTTTGTGTCTAGGAAGAATGGCTGTGATGCTGTCCCAGAATCTCTCTCTAGCAAGCTTCTACCCATTGCATCTTGTTCTGCACTCAGATGCTTTGGAAATAAGTTGACCCCTCTTCTTTGTGAAATACTGGAAAACAATTATCATAAACCCCGCCCCCAATCCCTCTCTTTGATAGGCTAGACCAGGAGTGTCAAACTGCCAGCCCATGGGCTGGATGCATTATGCAGAAGCCGCGCCCACCCCATTGCCGGCAATGGCAAAACTGTCCCGATACGTTGCTTTTCTTAGAAGGCTGACATCCTATTCTCTTCTCTCTTCATAACTGTGCTTACAGATAACCAGGCAAGAGAGAAAGCAACGATAGTGCAAAAAACTGGAGGTATCTGAGAAGTACCATGAGGGCTTATAGAATCAGTTGCCGGTTGAGCTCCGGACGGCGCCTGACCTTCGCTCCTTCCGACACGATCTGAAGACCTATCTATTTGAACAAGCCGGCCTGGCCTGATGGGGGATGTGTTGGGGTTTTTATTGCGTTTTTTTATACTATTATTTATTGTTTTAGCTCGGGCTTATATTTAATTCTCTTTTAACTTTTGAACTTGTATTTTATATGTGCCCTGTTCACCGCCCTGAGTCCTTCGGGAGAAGGGTAGTATACAAATATAATAAACTTAAACTTAAACTTTCATTAGCCAATAGGAGCAAGTCAGCCCTGATTTAACTGTAACACGACAGGCATTCACCCTGGCTCCTGATTGTGTCCCCTGCTCTAGTTTTGCCTACAGCGAGAGGTAGAAGTTTCAGAAGAACAAGAAGCTAAGATCCTGTAGGACTTCCAGATCCAGGCAGGCAGGCAGGTACTGACCAATCAGTCAGACACTGTGGTAGTAGACACCGACAGAAGACAACAGTGGTGAAAGGTGCAGTGGTGCCAAGTGACAGAAACGTCAGGAAGGAGTAGGAGAAGCTGGAGAAGTAGCTTCTGAAGAAGGAGCTAGAGATGATGTGAAAAGCAAAGGCCAAAGCCGTCCCAATAGTATAGAAACATTCAGGACTGTGACTCGCAAGCTGGGACAATAGCTCCAAGGATCCCAAGAACAATATCAGAACTCCATGTCTAGAAAAGTTCCATGCCAGGAATGGCTAATTTGCACAGAACCATCAAACTCCCAGGCGTCTGATAGAGAACTTGAGGTTGATGAAGAGATGTACTAACCAAAGAGATGAGAAAAGGTTTTTTTTTTATAAACACACACATACACAGAGAGAGAGAGAGAGAGAGAGAGAGAGAGAGAGAGAGAGAGAGAGAGAGAGAGAGAGAGAGAGAGAGAGAGAGAGAATTGAGTCAATTTTTAACTCCTAGCCATTGCCTGGACTAGTCCCTGCAATTTTCTTGACAAGGTTTTCTTGGAAACAGTTGCCATTTACTTCTTCTTCTGAGGGATGAGAAAGAGTGACCGGCCCAAGGTCACACAAATTGACTTTGTACCTAAGGCAGGACTAGAACTCACAGTCTCCCAGTTTCTAGTCTGTTGCTTTAAGACCAACCTGGCTCTGTAAAAAAAAACATAAACCCGGGGAAAAAGAATGGATATATAAACAAAACTGCATCATAGGATTTACTTGTCAAAGAATCAAATCAAATCATTATTATTACAGCTACAGGGCTGAAATAAAATACAGCGAAACAAGAAGAATGAGTACACAATGCTAGAAATAAAAAAGGCATAATAATATAAAATAAAGTAAGAAAGAACAGAAGGTAAGAATTATTGCCATTCTTCAATAACAAGGAGAGACAGATGGTACGTATAGAGGGGAGAAACAAAAATGAGCAGCTCCGGAGGGTGTATCTGAATCCTGGTTGGACAGAAGGAATGACAAAAATCATCCTGTTACCTGGGAATTTTGGTTTGATAGAAGATGTCAGTCATCCCAGATTCTCTGCAAAACGAGCAGGAAAGAAGCATGTGGCTGTAACATTTTGCTGAGCCATATGCCACCAGGGCATATGGACTGACGTAAAGGAATATTTTTGTAATGTACCAACAAAACCACTGAGGGGAATGTGCTCAGCCCGATTAAAGTAAAAATCTATCAAAGATTCTAAACAGCAATGAAAGAACATTAGGAAGTTTGTGCATGCTGATTTTTTTAAAAAAAATCCCACAGGCTATAAAGTAAGGATCCAAGCTCAATTAAAAATAATAATAAAAAAACCCATCCCAGATACAGGTAGTCCTCTATTTACAAGTTTATTTAATGGCCATTCAAAGCTACAACGTCACTAAAAAAAACTGACTTATGATCATTTTTCATACTTATGACCATTGCAACATCCCCATGGTCACATGATCAGAATTCAGATGCTGGGCAACTGACTCATATTTATGACGGCGGCAGCGTCCCGGGGTCATGTGATCACATTTTTGCAATCTCTTGACAAGCAAAGTCAATGGGGAAGCCAGATTCACTTTTATATGATCCATCCAATCAGGAGCCATGTCCCAATCTGATGATGTCACAGGACTCACAGGTGATCGGACTCGGCTGCCTGATGAGATCTATAAATCAGATTAGAACGAGGACCCTATTTTGTCTCATCATTTTGAATGAGCCAGTAGCCTTATTTGGAGAGGTCAATGTAATTTTTGTGTTTTGACCCAGCCCTGTTCAAATAAAATTGAACTAATATTAGTGGGTGGAAATCAATGCCTAACCAGGCTCTACGAATTTAGAGGAGTTGTTTCCCCCCCGCCCCGTAGAAAATTAATCAACCAAGTCTTTTTCAGCACAGCTTTGGAGAGCTGCCATGCCTTCAAAGGATGGGTTTTGAAATAAGCTTCATTCTGAGCATCATTTAAGAGCTGAAAGAAAGAGTCCAAGGGGGGAAATGAGAGAAGGATGGCCAAACCATTCACGAAAAGAGCAACAAAAACCAAAAGCTAAAGTAAATAATTAATGCACCGACACAGAAGCCACCCCCAGTCAGAGTAATAAACATGTTTCTGTTTAATTTGTATTTGCTGGCTCTGAAAAGAACAACAGTACTGAGAATGGGTATTTATTTCTTGGCAGGTATCAAGTTCTATTTGATGCTAAAAATATTTTTTTAAAAAAAAAACATAGAATCAATAGAGATCTGCCACTTATTAGTTTCCATGTATTTTTATTTTTTATTTTTTATTTTATTTTTATTTTATTTTTTATTTTTATTTTTTATTTTTATTCCATTTATATCCCACCCTTCTCCGAAGACTCAGGGCGGCTTACAAGCTTAGCACTATCTTGCTACTCTCTCTTATTATTTTATTCATGCCAGTGATATGTTATTGGAGACTTAGCTGGGGAAAAATACATACACAATCTTTTAAAAAAACTAATTCAACTTGGACTCAAAGTTTTCCAGATTATCAGTGAGGAATAAAATCCAGTCTTGAAACTGAGACTAAATCAGGTGGGCAGCCTAGGACTTTATCAATGCATGATTTAAGTCTAAGCAAAATGCACTGGACTGTTTGAGGGAATATTAGGTCAAAATGATAAAATGTATTCTGGAAGGGATCTGTGTTTAAGGCATTCTGGGAATGGACATCCATCTTTTCCTGTTTACCAATTCTTTGCATGATGATGGTTGAATATTTATTTGCATACCTCATCCAGATTTTTTTCAAGGATTTGCCCTGCATTTTATTTTAGGAGAAAAAAAATCATTCTTCCTTCCAAAGTTTTGATATCGTTATATGAGCTTGGAAATAAATGTTGCTACTTTAAAAAGTTTTCTCATTAAAGCTAATGCAATTTTTAATGCACCTATATTCCCCCCTCCCCAGGTTCAAGAAAAAGATGTGTCCATTTTTTGGAACAGCTGAGAGGTGCTGTGTTCATGCATAGCCCAAATCACCTTTTCACAATTTTTTTCAAAGATGACCACTCCTGGTAAATTGTAGCCCTATTTGCTTGCCATTTATTGTGCACATTAATCTGCTCTCTTTTGGCTACTGTCTGCTTCATTATATGAGGTTATTATATTTAGGCTTTATGCCTTTTGCAGGCTATTTTAAGTGGCAGAATAAACAATTCTTTGTGATGGCGACAAACATTGTGGCTTAGGGTGGGCATGTTGCATTGATGGAAGAGTGCAGACTGTGAAGTAAAGCTGCCTAAGGCAGTGATAGCGTTAAGACGTTTAATTTTCAATTTTTCCCTGCCCACTTTACACACATTTATGAAACCTCCCGCCAGTCCTTTCATTGTTGTTTTGTGAGAAAGTAGTGGCAAACTTATTACGGGTGATCCTCAACTCACAACCACAATTTGGATCAGAGCTGCCACTTAACAAGGCAGTTGTTAAGTGAAGTCATGCCTGATTTTATGGCTTCCCCTTCCCCCCATGATTGTTAAGCAAATCCCTGCAGTTAAGTGAATCATGTAATCTGTCGACGCTGCTAACATTGGATGTTTCTGCATTGACAACAGATGGTGATGCAACCATTTTCTTCTTTTTGCTTTTAGAGTTAGATGATGCTGGGGGTGGTGGTGGTGGTGGAGGAGGAATGTGCATGAGAGTCTAGCTAGACATAATAATACTGAAACTAGTGTGAGAACCAAGGTTATTGAAAGAAGAGATGATAAAGACTTGGCCGGCTGGAGAGCTGGAGGGAAAGCCTGCATTTCAAACTAATTGTGGAATGTGATTTATGACTGTCAGCTGGAAGAGGGAATTGCACTTTGATACTATGTGCTCAGGGGAGGGGAACTCAGTTTTTGTCTTGGATTGTGTTAGAGCCGATGCTAGGCTACTCAAATAAAGATTCTTTATTTCTTTGAAGAGTTTCATCTGTCGGAACCATGACATTATCATTACCATTGCCTTTGCTTGTTGGAGGCCTGTTGGGAAGGTTGCAAATGTCGATCCCATGACCCTGGGATGCTGCAGCTGTTGTAAATGCATGCTGGTTGCCAGATGCCCAAATTTTGATCACATGACCATGGGAATACTGCTATGGTCATTAAGTGTGAAGCCTGGTCACAAGTCCCTTTTTTCAATGCTGCCATTACTTCAAACAGTTGCTAAATGAATGTTACTTGAGGACTTTTGTTGTTGTTAGCTGCGAAGTTGTGTCCGACCCATCGCGACCCTATGGACAACGTTCCTCCAGGCCTTCCTGTCCTCAACCATCTTCTGGAGTCCATTTAAGCTCACGCCTACTGCTTCAGTGACTCCATCCAGCCAACTCATTCTCTGTCATCCCCTTCTTCTCTTGCCCTCAATCTTTCCCAGCATTAGGCTCTTCTCCAGTGAGTCCTTCCTTCTCATTAGGTGGCCAAAGTATTTGAGTTACTTGAGGACTAGCTATAATTAATAAAAAAAATCAGCATTATGAAAAACAGGCTTAACCTGTCACATTTCTATAGGTTGCAAAATTATAACCTCTTGCAAAATGCAGATCTCTTTGTGCATTAATGCTCATATCTATAACCTGAATATCAGTTTAATAGATGGATTCGGAAGTGTATGTGATGGTAATTATGCAATATCCCTTTGTTCCCCTTTGTGGTGCAGTCCCCAATAAAATATAAATATCAAAAAGATCTATATTCAAATATCAATGTCTGGGCAAACTAACCATTGAAGTGCAGCATTGTTGAAATTTTAAAAAATCATACACTGAGCTGGTATATGCCTTCAGTTTACAGCAGGTCACAATGTGATCTACAGTTTGATAGGGGTTCTCCACAGACATACCAATGGGAGGATACTATACCCCATTTATACAGAGAGTCCCGGCAGACGCTGTATGAGGTGTGAATCCTATTCAGGATTATTTTTTTATTTATTTATTTTAATTCCATTTATATCCCGCCCTTCTCCGAAGACTCAGGGCGGCTTTACAAACTTAGCAGTAGCCTTCATTCTATGTATATGCCTGCTTATTAGGGCTTTCACCCCCCCCCCCCAAGCGGCATTATTACAAAGTCAACTTAATTGCCCCCAACAATCTGGGTCCTCATTTTACCTACCTCGGAAGGATGGAAGGCTGAGTCAACTTTGAGCCTGGTGGGATGCGAACCTGCACTAATTGCAGGCAGCTGGTGTTACTTAAGGAGGCATTAGCCCACTGCTCCACCAAGGCTCTTTATCCATTGCTGATGTGGTAGTTCAAAGTCTACCACATGGTAGTCTTTGCTGATATGGTAGTTCTATTTATGATATGCCATAGTTCCCATGAAAGTTTGAGATCAGTATCACCATGCTGGAGATTGTGCCCCTTGGTGTAGGGCAACTGTCCTTGACAATGCTCTACAAAACAATCTTGAAAGGAGCAACAAAGGTTTTTATGTAGTTTCTATTGTGAAAAGTGGGTTGGTGGGAACTGAGAATTAAAAGTCAAAGGGAGTATTCAAGAGACAATTCTTAGGTATTAATAAAGGAGAATATTTGTTATTGCTATTCCCAGATCTAAAATGCCATTGCTGCCTCACACAGTTTTATTCTAGTTTTATTCTAGCTCACTTATAAAAATCATCCAGAAATCTTTGAGCAGTCAAAATATAGAAAGTGATCTATATTTTATATATTTAAAACAGGAAAAAAAATGTTGGAAACCATTCTGAGCATATGAAGCCTATTAAAGGAAATTAGCATCTGAAAATGTCTCCATAGGATTCCTTTGATTTGGGGCAGTTTTAGCTTTAGCACACTGGTGGGTAACACTTCACCCCCTCTATATGAGGGCTTTTCAACCTTTTCACCCACTGTAGCACTTTTAGGATATGGCAACATCCAAGTACCACCAGTCGCCTAGCAAGGTGTCAAGAAGATGTTGCACAAAGACTGCAGGTGGACAGCAAGGAATGCAACGTACTTCCAACCCATTAGCATCTTTGATTATTGTGCAAATGTCAGTTTTGGCCTTCCCATTTATGTTCATCCTAGCATCTAAGTTGGGGAAAAGTAACCTTTGACCTATCAGATGCTGCTGAACTACAATACCCAGCACTTCCAACATTGACAATGGTAACTAGATTGCTGGGAACTATAGTTCAGCTACATCTGCAACTCCTGGTCCACTAGTTTTCCATCAGTGTCCTAGAACAGAGCTTTTCAACTTTTTCACCCATTGTACCACTTTTAGGATATGGCAACATCCGAGTACCACCAGTCACCTAGCAAGATGTCAAAAACTTGATGACCAAACAAAACAACAACAAAAGGAAAAAAGTGATGAAGTACAGGTAGTCCTCGACTTACAACAGTTTGCTTAGTGACTGTTCGAAGTTACAATGGCACTGAAAAAAGTGCCCCCCAAGCCCCAGCCGAGCAAGACACCTGCCTGCCTGCCTGGCAGCGCTCTTCCCCTGTCCGAGGTTTTCATTGTTGTGAGCATTTCTGTTGAGGATTGGCAGCAATGGTGGGGTGGGGAGGGTGTTTGGTTTTCATTCCCCCTGTCTGCTGGGTGGCTGCAGCAGGTTTTGGTCACTTCACATGACCCCAGGACACTGTGACCATCACAAATATGAATCAGTTGCCAAGCATCTGAATGTAAATCACAAGACCCTGGAGATGCTGCAACATTCCAGCTGTTCGGCGCTTCTTCTGGGCTCAGAAGCACCAGGATCAGTGCCAAGCTCCAACTGGAGTCTGGTACTGATCCTGGTGCTTTCGCTGAGCCCTGAATGCCCCCAAATAGCGCTGATCCTGGTGCTTCCACTGAGCCCTGACAGCCCTGCAGCTCCAGCTGTCTCTCGCTCAGGCTTGTGCGGTGCTGCCACAGGTTCAACTCATTCCCCTTCCCCGCTACCACTTTCCTAGGATGGTCGCGTACCATCTGCCAGGTGCCAATGTAACACAGGTGATACCTGTGCCACTGGTTGAAAAGCCCTGCTCTATGTTGTCTGTGTGGATAAACAAGGTGTCTTTTGCCATCGCTAGATAATTGCCTTCTGTTCTGCTGAAAGGGGAGGCAAGTACATTCACAGAGTAACTTCTGCCCAATACAAACCCTATGCATTCCAGCTGACCAAACAATAGATGAACGAGATATACAGAGAGATACATTTCTCCTCCTCCTGTTGATTGTCTTACTTCTAACATGCTCAAACAATTGCAGGCACTGTCACCCCTCTATGGTCAGAAAAGAGTCTCATGTGATCCAGAAAAGCGTGTGTGTGTGTGTGTGTGTGTGTGTGTGTTGTGAAAACTGGATGCAGGCAACCTGCATCGTCTTAGTTTTCAAGACAATGAGAAAGAAGAATGTCAACCTCTCCATCGCTATGGTAGAGTCTCTTACCTGGGCTAAATTTTAGGGATTAGAAATGTTCTTATAATGAAATTGGCCCAAAAAACCCAGCACTGTTCTTTTTCTTTATTATACAGCTGTGGAATCCTGTTGCACGCAGAGCTCCAAATTATAATTTTAAGTACATAAATGGCATCTGCTGGCATCAGGTTGCTTGCCTGAAGTCTCAGTATGTAGGCATTCAATCATGTTGTTAAATGCAGAATTTTTTTGCCTAAAGGAATTCTTCCCCGCTGCCTAAAGTGGTGGCTCTAAGTAAAGGAATATCTTTTGCAGCCTCCAAATATTTTTTTTCCCAATAGAAGGTAGAGAAAAGTGGAAAAACCTTACAGTTTGCTGAATTTTGTGGTCTTTTGTCTCATGAGTAATGAGGTTTTGTCCCTCTCTGACTTGGCAGGAATCTAAACCGCAACTTCTTATCCATTTCTAGTTCCAAAAACTAATTACACTTGGGACCTAAAGAGAATCAGAATTTACAGCACAGTTGGATGTGGTAAGCAAATCTCACCCCACAAACAGGCTTCTCAGGTGTTTTGAGATAATGCATCTACAATCAATTTTTGATTTGAGAAGAGGATGGGTAACTGGATTAACTCTTAGTTTCCCTTCTGCATTGCTGAAGCCGAATGGCCTTGAATTCTGCCTTAGGAATCTGCACCAACCAGTTGTGTAAGAAATAAAATATTGATTGCTGGATTCTCCTGGACCATCACTCTGTGCCAGCCTAACACTCCTTTGTTTTGGGGAAGGGATGAGAAAAACACAATTTCCTTCAAAAGTCATGTTGAACCCCTTGCAGACATACTTTCTAAAAAAAAAAAAACCATACACCCTAGCCCAGGACAATATTTTGTTGGAAATGCTTTTATGCTGTATTGATTTCACATGAATGCTTTTGATCAGATTTTGGTTATTCTGCAAATCATTTTACCACCTGGAATATGGCATCCAGTTTTGGTTGCCGCGATATAAAAAAAAGATGCTGAGACTCCAGAAAGTGTGCAGAGAAAAGCAGCAAAGATGATTAGGGAACTGGGGGCTAAAACATATGAAGAACAGTTGCAGGAATTGGGTATGTCTAGTTTAGAAGGACTAGGGGGTGACATGATAACAGTGTTCCAACATCTAAGGGGTTGCCACAAAGAAGAGGGGGTCAAGCTATTCTTCAAAGCACTTGAAGGCAGGACAAGACACAATGGATGGAAACTAAGCAAGGAGAGATGCAACTAAGGAGAAATTTCCTGCCAGAACAATTAATCAGTGGAACGACTTGCCTTCAGAAGTTGTGAATGCTCCAATAAAAAGGTAAAGGTAAAGGTTCCCCCGCACATGCGTGCTAGTCGTTTCCGACTCTAGGGGCCGGTGCTCATCTCCGTTTCAAAGCCGAAGAGCCAGCGCTTGTCCAAGGACGTCTCCGTGGTCATGTGGCCGGCATGACTAGACGCCAAAGGCGAACGGAACGCTGTTACCTTCCCACCGTAGTGGTCCCTATTTTTCTACTTGCATTTTTACGTCCTTTCGAACTGCTAGGTTGGCAGAAGCTGGGACGAGTAACAGGCGCTCACTCTGCTACACGGCACTCGGGATTCGACCCTCCAAACTGCCGACCTTCTGATCGACAAGCTCAGCGTCCTAATCCACTGAGCCACGAGGTTTTTAAGAAGAAATTAGTCAACTGTTTGTCTGAGATGGTATAAGGCAGGGGTGTCAAACTGCTGGGCCCCGGGCCAGATGCATCATCTGGAAGCCGTGCCCACCCCATTGCCGGCAATGGCAAAAATGCTCCGATACGTTGCACAATGTCACGTGACTTTGCTAATTTGACATGTCTGATATAGTTTCCTGTTTGAGCAGGGGGTTGGAATAGAAGGCCTCCAAGGTCCCTTCCAACTCTGTTATTCTATTATTCTGCTTCTATGGAATCAATGAAATTACCGAGCTGAACTTTTATGATTTCAGCTGTTCCACACAGCCCCTCATCCCTGGGGACCATTTGATCACATAGTTCCTGCTGAGGAGGTGATGTGTTTGGAGGGACAATTTTCTTTGTCAAAAGCACCCTGTAATTTCCCCTGGGGAAAATGACCCAACTGCAAAGTTCCGCTGTTAATTTTTCCCCAAGTTGCCTTCCACTTCAAGGTCCAGAAGACAGAATACTATTGCCATTCAAAGTCCACGCTCTCCGCCCTCCAGCAACCATTCTCTTAAATGCTGCTTGTAGCTTCTCATTTGCAAGATGATGGAGATTAACTCAGCTTGACTTTCATCTTCCTCTGGTTAAAAAGAAGAAGGGAGAAGGCAAAATAAAGCTATCCCAGAGAGGACGTCACGGGTCAGCTCTTAATTGAAATGAGTCATTTGAAATTATTAATCCAGCTCTTAGTTTAATCCCTTTCTTTTGCTATCCACATTCTGCACGTCTCACCAGAATGGTACAAATAAGCGGTTATGATTCCTTTCCTTATCATTACAGCCCAACCTGAAATTTACAAGTGCTTCTAACAACAAGAAAATTGGGCAAAGGTGGTAGCCGTGCCCTATGAGATCATCCAAAGAAGGGAAGCTTTAGGAATAGTATTTTCAAGAAAAGACCAGGCTGGTCACACTAATGTATCTTTCATCGAGAAAGAAGTGAGCTCCAATTAAAAGATGACTCAAAGGCTGCTGCTTGCAATAGGAACAGCATACCAAAAGATCAAACCTATTAAAACCTGTAAGGCCATATCAGTAATTAAACAATACCTGTCTCTAAACTTATACCTTCTGGGTACCAATTGTCATGTTTAAGACTTTCTGAGAGGAATATCATTTGGCCAGCAATAACCAGCTCATGGAAAGGTCAAGATGTGTATCAGGTGAGGCCAGTGATTGAGCAAGAGCGGCATTCTAAACACCCATTATGGTTAGGAATACATATATTTGCTTTCTGACTTTAACCTTTCAGGGACTTGTGTCAAATGGTTGAAAACACTCAGAGGGGAAAACCAGAAAGGCTTAGAGCCTTGCTGGAGCAGTGGGCTAATGCCTCCTTAAGTAATACCAGCTGCCTGCAATTATTGCAGGTTCGCATCCCACCAGGCTCAAGGTTGACTCAGCCTTCCATCCTTCCGAGGTAGGTAAAATGAGGACCCAGATTGTTGGGGGCAATAAGCTGACTTTGTAATAATGCCGCTTGGGGGGGGGCAAAAGCCCTAATAAGCAGGCATATACATAGAATGAAGGCTACTGCTAAGCTTGTAAGCCGCCCTGAGTCTTCGGAGAAGGGCGGGATATAAATGGAATTAAAAAACAAAACAAAAAACCCAGCTGTGCTGGATCAGAGAGCAGGCATATCAACTCCGCCCTTCAGGGTCCATTTCATGCTTTGAAGAATTGATAAACATCGACTGGATGAAAAGAACAGCCAGAATTTAAGACATGCAGCCTATGACTTGAGAAGGAGTAAACTGTTGTGTAGTGGGTTTCTTAGAAGCAGGAGGTGAGACGATAGGGTTCAAACAGGAACATTGCTTTATTGTAGTAACAGGAACAGCACTGAGAACAGAGGCTTCTACGCAGGTACTTATATGGTTGGCCACTAGGTGGCGGCCACTAGGTTTGAAGGAACCTATTCCTTCCCCCCCCCCCCTTCATGGATTACTGCCTTGTTGTGGCGAAGGGGCTTGCGTAATTCAATGAAGCTATGAGCTATGCCATGCAGGGCCACCCAAGACGGACAGGTCATAGCAGAGAGTTCTGACAAAATGTGATCCACTGGAGAAAGAAATGGCAACCCACTCCAGTATCTTTGACATGAAAACCCTATGGACAGTACCAAAAGGAAAAATGATATGACGCTGGAAGATGAGCCTCTCAGGTCGGAAGGCGTCCAATATGCTACTGGGGAAGAGCAGAGGGCTAGTACTAGTAGCGCCAGAAAGAATGAAGCGACTGGGCCAAAGCTGAAAGGACGCTCAGCTGTGGATATGTCTGGTGGTGAAAGGAAAGTCCGATGCTGTAAAGATTTTTTCTCCATAGGAACCTGGAATGTAAGATCCATGAATCAAGGCAAGCTGGACATGGTCAAACAAGAGATGATAAGACTGAACATTGACATCTTAGCAATCAGCGAACTAAAATGGACAGGAATGGGTGAATTTAATTCAGATGACGATCAGGTATACTACTGCGGGCAAGAATCGCTCAGCAGAAATGGAGTAGCCTTCATAGTCAATAAAAGAGTAGGAAAAGCCATACTGGGATACAATCCTCAAAATGACAGAATGATCTCAGTTCGAATCCAAGGCAAACCATTCAATATCACAGTAGTCCAAGTCTATGCTCCAACCACTGGTGCTGAAGAAGATGAAATTGGCCGGTTCTATGAAGCCCTACAGCACCTTATAGAACTAACACCCAAAAATGATGTCCTTATCATCATGGGGGATTGGAATGCTAAAGTAGGAAGCCAAAAGATAATAAGAATAACAGGCAAGTTTGGCCTTGGAGTACAAAATGAAGCAGGGCACAGGCTGATAGAATTTTGTCAAGAGAATACGATGGTCATAGCAAACACTCTTTTCCAACAACCCAAGAGACGGCTCTACACATGGACATTACCAGACGGTCAACACAGAAATCAGATTGACTATGTGCTCTGCAACCAAAGATAGAGAAGCTCTATACAATCAGTAAAAACAAGGCCAGGAGCTGACTGTGGCTCAGACCATGAGCTTCTCATTGCAAAGTTTAGGCTTAAACTAAACAAAGTAGGGAAAAGCACTAGGCCACTCAGGTATGAATTAAATCATATCCCTGTTGAATATACAGTAGAGGTGACAAATAGATTTAAGGAATTAGATCTGATAAACAGAATGCCTGAAGAACTATGGACAGAGGTTCACAACATTGTACAAGAGGTAGAAAACTAAAACCATCCCAAAGAAAAAGAAATGCAAGAAAGCAAAATGGCTGTCTGAGGAAGCTTTGCAAGTAGCTGAGGAAAGGAGGGAAGCGAAAGGCAAGGGAGAAAAAGAAAGATATGCCCAATTGAATGCAGAATTCCAGAGAATAGCTAGAAGAGATAAGAATGCCTTCTTAAATGAACAGTGCAAAGAAATAGAAGCAAACAATAGAATAGGGAGGACCAGAGATCTCTTCAAGAAAATTGGAGAGATGAAGGGAACATTTCATACAAAAATGGGCATGATAAAGGACCAAAATGGCAGGGACCTAACAGAGGCAGAAGAGATTAAGAAGAGGTGGCAAAATTACACAGAAGAACTATACAAGAATGAGCTTAATGTCCCTGATGACCATGATGAGGTGTTCACTAACCTCGAGTCAGACATCCTAGAATGTGAAGTGAAGTGGGCCTTAGAAAAACTGAGCAACAACAAAGCTAGTGGAGGTGACAGTATTCCAGCTGAGCTATTCAAAATCTTAAAAGACGATGCAGTAAAAGTGCTACACTCAATTTGCCAGCAAATTTGGAAAACTCAACAGTGGCCACAGGATTGGAAAAGATCAGTTTACATTCCAATTCCAAAGAAAGGCAGTGCCAAAGAATGTTCAAACTATCGCACCGTTGCACTCATTTCACATGCTAGTAAAGTTATGCTTAAAATCCTACAAGCTAGACTCCAGCAGTATGTGGATCGAGAACTACCAGTAGTACAGGCAGGATTTCAAAGAGGCAGAGGAACTAGAGATCAAATTGACAACATATGCTGGATCATGGAGAAAGCTAGGGAGTTCCAGAAAAACATCTACTTCTGCTTCATTGACTATGCTAAAGCCTTTGATTGTGTGGATCATAACAAACTGTGACAAGTTCTTAAAGAGATAGGAGTACCAGACCATCTTATTTGTCTCTTGAGAAACCTATATGTGGGCCAAGAAGCAACAGTGAGAACTGGACATGGAACCACTGATTGGCTCAAAATTGGAAAAGGAGTCCGGCAAGGCTGTATACTGTTGCCCTGGCTATTTAACTGATATGCAGAGCACATCATGAGAAAGGCAGGGTTAGATGAATCAAAAGTTGGAATTAAGATTGCCGGAAGAAATATCAACAACCTAAGATATGCAGATGATACCACTCTAATGGCAGAAAGTGAAGAAGAACTAAAGAGCCTCTTGTTGCAGGTGAAGAAGGAGAGTGCAAAACTTGGGTTGAAACTTAACATTAAGAAAACCAAGATCATGGCATCTGGCCCTCTCAATTCCTGGCAAATAGATGGGGAAGAAATGGAGGTAGTGACAGATTTTATTTTCCTGGGCTCCAAGATCTTTGCAGATGGGTACTGTAGCCAAGAAATTAAAAGACGCTTGCTCCTGGGGAGGAAAGCCATGGCAAATCTAGACAGCACACTAAAAAGCAGAGACATCACCCTGTCAACAAAAGTGCGTATAGTCAAGGCTATGGTCTTCTCAGTTGCAATGTATGGCAGTGAAAGTTGGACCATAAAAAAGGCTGAGCGCCAAAGAATTGAGGCCTTTGAACTATGGTGGTGGAGAAGACTCCTGTGAGTCCCTTGGATTGCAAGGCGATCAAACCAGTCAGTCCTAGAGGAGATCAACCCTGACTGCTCTTTAGAAGGCCAGATCCTGAAGTTGAAACTCAAATACTTTGGCCACCTAATGAAAAGGAAGGACTCACTGGAGAAGAGCCTAATGCTGAGAAAGGTTGAGGGCAAGAGAAGAAGGGGACGACAGAGAATGAGGTGGTTGGATGGAGTCACTGAAGCAGTAGGCATGAGCTTAAAGGGACTCCAGAAGATGGTTGAGGATAGGAAGGCCTGGAGGAATATTGTCCATGGGGTCACAATGGGTCAGACACGACTTCGCAGCTAACAACAACAACAACAAATTCCTGCCCCAGAGCCAACCAATGATTGTCCTGGAGACTGCATGTCTGGGCAGCCAGCGACCATTACACAGACACCCTAATTAAGGAATCTCAAGCAGCATTCAAATACACATGAAAACAGTTCAAGTGAAAGGCCCAATACATTAGAAAAACAATCCTCAATTTTAGCAGCCATTGATAGCCCACTGCTCCACAAATCTGTGAAGTCTCCTTTGAAAACCATCCAGAGTGCCTGCCATTAGCTCAGCTGTTGGGGGTAAAATACACACCGAAAATTGCACTGTATGATAGAAGTATTTCCCTCCATTGGACCATAATCTTTTTGCATTTACCTGTGGCTTCAATAGATAACCTTGAGATTTAACATTGTGAGAGAGGCAGATGTTTCTTTGTCCTCTCTCTTTCCCTCTCTCTCTCCAACATCCATCTTTATTCCAACCAAATAGTTCCAATTGCTTTAGCTTTTCCTTGTACAGTAGGAGACAAACATTGTCATGGGTAGCCAAAGTTGTCATATCCTGTGCCCTAATTGTCTTTCCTGTTGCAAATCATGGGGCTTCTTAGAATTATAGAGATGAAAGAGGTGATTTTGGCCATCAGAGATAACCTAACCTGCTCAGGATGGGAATTCAAATTACAATATTCTCAGCAGATGCCTGTGTAACTTGGTTGGATCTCTTGGTATGCAATATAAAAGCAGAGACGGGAGCTATCACTTCTCTGGGTAACTGGTTCCATGACTAAATTGCTCTTTTAAAAGCTTTTGTCTAACATTCAACCACAATCTGCCTTCCTCTAATCTGTATTTATCCTTCTGTGCCCTGAACTCTGGAACAATGCTTCTTCTACATGTGACATTTTCTCATTTTCTCCTCAATGTTCTCAAGGTTAAACCAGCCTGTCTCCTTCAATCACTCTTCATAGGTTTTCTGATCATCCTTGTTGCTGCTCTCTGAGCCTGTTCCAGGTTCTTTGAATATATATATTTTAAGATTAGCCATAAGATTTTGCCTTATGGCTGTATTAAAGCACTTTCCTCAGTCTTTGAGGATGAGGGAAAAGTACGGATTCATACTTTGCACTGACCTCATTCTTAAGTTCTATTTTCCACAGGGAGGGTTGTCCTGATAATAAGGCAAGTTAAAGGAAATTGTCATTGATTTCCCTGGCTTTCTTTGTCCTCCTAACAAACACAAACAGCTGGTAGAGAAATAAAAAGTTCTCCCAATCATGGTCCATAATGTAATATGGAACACGGCTTAGGAGAGATGAGTTTTGAAACAGATGACCACTGCTGGATTTTGTCATCTCTTAGAACTTCCTTTGCCCAAGAACTTTGCTCAGATATATTTAGTGTTTCAAGGGATCACGACAGGGGTGTCTGCAAGGGGGTCAAACGTCAAGACCAGTGGCCTTCAAACTTGGCAACTTTAAGACTTGTGAATTTCAACTCCCAGAATTCCTGGGTGAGGAATTCTGGGAGTTGAAGTCCACAAGTCATAAAAGGGCCAAGTTTGAAGACCCCTGTCCTAGCCAGTTTGGTTTAAGAAAGCCAATTTGATTTAGTGGTTAAGGCACCAGGCTAGAAAGCAAGAGATCAGGACTTTAAGTCCTGCCTTAGTTACACTCCCTCAGCCCAACCCACTTCACAGAACTGTTGTGGGGAAAGTGGGAGAAAAAAATTAAGTTGGAGATGTTTGCTACCTTGAGGTGGGATATAAATAAATAACTAGATGTTGTACATTTGGTACAATAAAGATCTGTCAGGGTGCATGAAGTACTTTTGGGAAACTATGAGTCATTGCCAAATTATGTGCAGTTGACTTGAAACTGGAAGGCGTGCCTGGTTCCTCTTCACCTCCCTATGTAAATCTTGTGGTGGGTAGAGAAGGAAACTCAAAAGAAAATAAGGTTGAGGAATTTAGATAAAACATGTATTTTCCTCACTTTACATTTGGAGGTTGTCTAGTCTAACCCACTGCTCAAACAGGAAACCCTATAGAGTTTCAGACAAATGACTGTCCAGTCTCTTCTTAAAAATTTCCAATGTTGGAACATTCACAAGTTCTGGAGGCAGGTTGTTCCACTGATTAATTCTTCTAACTGTCAGGAAGTATCTCCTTAGTTCTAGGTTACTTCTATCCTTGATTAGTTTCCATCCGTTGCTTCTTGTCCTGCCTTCAGGTGCTTTGGAGAATAGCTTGACTCCCTCTTCTTTGGGGCAACCCCTTAGATATTGGAACACTGCTATCATGTCACCCCTAGTCCTTCTCTTCATTAAACTAGACATATCCAATTCCAGCAACCATTCCGTATATGTTTTAGCCTCCAATCCCCTAATCTTCTTTGTTGCTCTTCTCTGCATTCTTTCTGGAGTCTCAACATCTTTCTTATATCATGGCAACCAAAACTGGATGCCATATTCCAAGTGTGGTCTTACCAAGGCATTATAAAGTGGTATTAAAACTTCACATGATCTTGATTCTATCCCTCTATTAATGCAACCTAGGACTGCATTGGCTTTTTTTTGGCAGTTGCAGCACACTGCTGGCTCATATTTAAGTGATTGTCCATTGAGATTCCAAGATCCCTCTTGCAAGCTTAGATTTATTCTGCAAATGGTAATGTTGCTTTGTTCTTATTGCCTTTGTCCAGAACTCTATGAAGCGTTTTCAGGTGTAGGCCTTATTCCTGATATAACGTGGAGAAATACCTAAGAGTATTTTTAGTCTGCAAAAGGGTCAAGAAATCGAAGATCTTAATAAATCAACCTTCTCACCCTTAAACATGGTTATTTAAGTTACTCAACCATGAACTTTGGCTTAGAAATCTGGTGACTGGGTTCATACTACTAGTAAGCCAAAACTTGAAATCTTGAAGGTTTAACACCAATGTAGAGTCAGTCTGAAGGAGGGCACCTCCACATTCCCTTCTTACCAAGCTTGAAGATATCTCACTTTATGCTGAGCACCTCATAGCACCTCCATATTTCACAGGGTCCACTGCTGAGATAGAAGGAAGTGAAGTGCTTTGACTTATAAGTAGTGTTTTCTCTGAGAAAAAACCAGAAATATATGCATAGAAGAATTGCCTTTGGAGATGAGCAGCCTCCAGTTGCTTGTCCTAGCATTTGTTCAAGGAAATATTGACCTTATAGAAGACTTCCCATGTTCTTCTAATTGGTAAGCTCCTGGTGTGTGTGTGTGTGTGTGTGTGTGTGTGTGTGAGGGGGAAGAATTAGTAGAACTTTGGTAAATTGATTAATCACCAGGTACTATTTTGCAATGCTGGAATAAAGCTTTAAGAACCCTAGAAATCACTCTGCTTGCAAAGTAGTAATGAACTGTCCAGTTTGGGACTGGATGAAATGAGTTTCAGGACTTTGAGGAAGAAGCACAACAGGTAAGGCAGATGCTGTTGTGTCCATCCATCCATCCATCCATCCATCCATCCATCCGAAGACTCAGGATAGACATTAAGTTAGTGTGTGCATAAATATTCACCATTTTATTGTTGCACGTTCATTGTGAAGAAGGCACCATTGATGTAATTCCATAAATAGATCTTTTATTTTTCAAAGGCAGCATAACTTCAAATCGAAAGATGGACTGCAGCTGTGGAGATCTGGGTGAAAAGCTGCACATTTGGACATGTACCTTGATGGAGACTTTAGGAATGGCATTAAGAAAATATGTAAAATGCCTTGCCTTCCTTCAGGCTGAATGAAATAAAAATACCATGCATAAATTTTGTCTTAAATTCAGTGTTTAAGTGTTTAACTTCCACATAGCCTGTGAATCCATGTCTCTATGTCCCTGGCAAATAGACATAATCTCTTGGTTTCATTTCTCTATTTGCTAAGCCATCCTTTTGACTTTGGAGGCAGCTTTGTTGATATTTTCTTTATATCAGTTGACCATGCTGTGTCCTATTCTTCCAGGTTTGCTCTCTTATTCTTCTCCCAAGTCTTAAAACAACAACAACAACACCCTCTGACTTTTAGGCAGGTAGTTTGATAAAGTTCTTATCTCTCTAGCTCAGTGTTTCTCAGCCTTGGCAACTTTAAGATGCGTAGACTTCAACTCTGTGCTGGCTGGGAAATTCTGAGAGTTCACGTCTACACGTCTTAAGTTGCCAAGGTTGAGAACCTCTACTTCAAACTTGGCCCTTTTATGACTTGTGAACTTCAACTCCCAGAATTCCTCAGCCAGGTACCCACCCAATCAGAACACACTTACTCCCCCACCCAATCAGAGCAAACCTCCACCCACAAAACACACCACCTCTGGCAGTTTAAAAAAGAGGAACAAACAGCCACATGCTTCTCCCAGAAGAAGAAAGCAGAAGCCACCAGCCAGATGATGACGGATGGGATTCCGTCGAAACGTCGCCCCTACACCTTTAGTTCTACACGGGGAAAAACCCGAATAACCAAAGATCCACATACAAACACCCGCGAAAACCTCAGAAAACATATATATATATATTTTCTATATACCCCCGCACATGCGTGCTAGTCGTTTCCAACTCTAGGGCCGGTGCTCATCTCTGTTTCAACGCCAAAGAGCCAGCATTTGTCCAAGGACGTCTCCATGGTCATGTGGCTGGCATGACTAGACGCCAAAGGCACACGGAACGCTGTTACCTTCCCACCGTAGTGGTCCCTATTTTTCCACTTGCATTTTTACATGCTTTTGAACTGCTAGGCTGGCAGAAGCTGGGACGAGTAACAGGCGCTCACTCTGCTACGTGGCACTCGGGATTCGACCTCCCAAACTGCTGACCTTCTGATCGACAGGCTCAGCGTCCTAACCCACTGAGCCACCGCATCCCTATTAATAATAATTATATCAAAGTAAAGGTGACTATTATTCAGCAAGAAGCAGGGCAACCAAGGCAATCAAGGTTACTAAGTTTGCAAAATTGCAAGGCAACATTTATTTGAGGTGTAGTGCACCAGTGTCAAAAGAAGCTAAATGTTATGTGAAACAGGGCCTTTCCAAGAAGTAAGGGAGGATATTTATTTCTTGGACCGAAACCTTGCTACAGTATGTGAGCTGTGTGAGAGAGAAACCATAAAACAAAAAATTATAGGGCCAAGTTGGGTAGAGCCACCCTGGTGTTTAAAGCAAAGTTTATCAAGTTCCCTGGCACCTCCTGAGATTAACAATCACTGCAGCCATTACAGAATAACATGAAAGCATAAAACTGAGTTTAGAGAAGAGAAATGAGTGACCCCCTTGAACTAATGGTTTATTTTGCTAGCTTGCTGCAAAACATCTGCCTTCCAATGACCCTTTTCATTTTTTTTATTGCTGTGGGATGTTTCAACCTGGGCTTGCTATTCTCTCTCCTTGTTAACACAGTTGTTTATGGATCCAATTGTTCAGCTCCATTTATTCTTTACAATACCATAAACTCTTTCCTGAACAGCTGTTTACAGCTGTACAAAATTATCAGAATAAGGGGGGGGAGGGGATAGGTAGGCAACCTCGGCTCTTTTATGACTCATGGACTTCAACTCCCAGAATTCCTGAGTCAGTATGGCTGGCTCAGGAATTCTGGGAGTTGAAGTCCATGAATCATAAAAGAGCCGAGGTTGCCTACCCTTGGGATAAGGCATACTTGAACCTTAAGTTCTTTCAGGATTCAACCCTTTGATTGGAATGAGTGCTGCAGGGAAAAATTATCCCATATTTCCCCTCCAATACTTCTAATTCAATTTTTTTTAAAATCCCATTTATATCCCGCCCTTCTCCAAAGACTCAGGGCGGCTTACAATTTAAGCACAAACCAATGTGCTTAGCAATTTGATGGAAGAAGAAGGATTTTCAAGGAAATTCTGATAGGTGTACTTGCACTTATGTACTAATGAAGCTTTACTGCAGTGTGTGTGAATGCCCTGTAATTCATTATCTTCTCTGCAGCTTCTCATGGACTTCCACACTTCAGTTCAGGTCCAGAGAAGACATCAGGAAGGAATACTTCCTGTGGCACTGTTCCAGACTGGGAAATATGGGCAGCCAAGGAGGCCACATAGAAAGATGTTTGAGAGATAAACAACTCCTTCTAAGATACTTTCAGGAACAGAGGAACCCAAATAAGGCTGTGAAATAGACAATTTTCTTGCAGGGGAAGAACATTTCCATGATACAGTAGGATTGTTTTCACATCTCCTTTGAGAGACATTTAAGTATTTTCCTGGAGAGAGATTTTTGGAAGCTTCAAATAGTGTTTTCTGGGGGTTTGCTTCTTTAGGCAAGGAAGTCAACGGCTTTATGGAAGGGGATGAGAAGCAGGTACATATATATGACTGGAGGTAGTTTTTTTGAAATCAATTCTTAGCTGTAATTCAACATACGAGATGAGAGCCAGTTTGGTGCAAATATGGGATTTACTCCCTTATACAGAGACTTGCTGTCCACTGTAACTTACAGTAGCCTCCACACACACCCAAACCGTAGGTCTAGCCCCACACTCACACTGATTATGTTGTGTAGTTGGGTAATGAAACATCCACAAGCAAGCAACCAAGCTCAGAGAGTACCAAGGACTTCCCAGTTCACCCTTGAGTGACATATATTCCCTTCTATTGAAATGGCTCCTTCCCATTTCATGATTTTATATTATGAAACTTGCTTCCATTAAACTGAATAACAGAATAGTTTTGAACCTATACCTTCCTTTGATTAGGTCAGTCCAAATCTGAGTCCCTTTCTGCACTCCCTCTATACACTGTGGTGGGATTTTAACAGAAGTGTAAAAAAAGGTCAAAGATTTGTTTGTGAACTCTAAGGTTTAGAATAATCGGGATATTTAGCTTTAAATAAACATTCATGAATTGTGAAAGCTAAATACTCATTGAAAATGATGATTTCAGTAAAAAAAGAAAAAAAAGGTTGAAGAGGAAAACTAAGCCTGCGGAGATAAATACAGATTTCTCATCATCATACGCAGATGATACCATTCTAATGGCAGAAAGTGAAGAGGAACTAAAGAGCCTCTTGTTGTGACTGAAGAAGGAGAGTGCAAAAGTTGGGTTGAATCTAAACATTAAGAAAACCAAGAACATGGCATCCAGCCCTCTCAATTCCTGGCAAATAGATGGGGAAGAAATGGAGGTAGTGACAGATTTTATTTTCCTGGGCTCCACTGCAGATGGGGACTGCAGCCAAGAAATTAAAAGACGCTTGCTCCTGGGGAGGAAAGCCATGACAGATCTAGACAGCACACTAAAAAGCAGAGACATCACCCTGCCAACAAAAGTGCATATAGTCAAGGCTATGGTCTTCCCAGTTGCAATGTATGGCAGTGAAAGCTGGACCATAAGAAAGACTGAGCGCCAAAGAATCGAGGCCCTTGAACTATGGTGCTGGAGAAGACTCCTGCGAATCCCTTGGACTGCAAGGCGATGAAACCGGTCAGTCCTAGAGGAGATCAACCCTGACTGCTCTTTAGAATGCCAGATCCTGAAGCTAAAACTCAAATCCTTTAGCCACCTAATGAGAAGGAAGGACCCACTGGAGAAGAGCCTCATGCTGGGAAAGGTTGAGGGCAAGAGAAGAAGGGGACGACAGAGAATGAGGTGGCTGGATGGAGTCACTGAAGCAGTAGGCGTGAGCCTAAATGAACTCCAGAAGATGGTAGAGGACAGGAAGGCCTGGAGGAACATTGTCCGTGGGGTCGTGATGGGTCGGACACGACTTCACAGCTAACAACAACATCATCATACATCGGATTGATGCTTTTTACAACATCTTTTTAACTGTAGAGTATGTACAGCTTCTATCACCTCTACATTACAATGGACACTAGAGAATAAGGCTCCTAATTCTTATGTATCTGACATTTCAGACATAATAGATTTGGCTTCCTTGGTATCTTTAGTTTTCTGTGCCAACTTTTAAGGAGAAAGAAAAAAAAATGACCTGGCCTTGGAATTTTTTTTTCCTTCTATTTTTGGTTCCCTTCAAGTCATTCTTGACTATGGCAACCATATGGATAATTCCCTATAGTTTTCTTGACAGCAGAAGTGGTTTGCTGTTGCCTTCTTCCTAGAACTAAGGAAACATGATTAGCCCCAAGTCACCCAAATCTTTTTGTGACTAAAGCAGAACTACAACTTTTAACCTTTTTTGAGGAGCAATATCTGATTTGTAGAAGCAATGCATTAAATCAGTGTTTCTAAGCCTTGACAACTTTAAGATGTGTGGATGTCAATTCCTCAAACTCTCCAGCCAGCCTGACAGCTGGGGAATTCTGGAAGCTGCAGCCCTCACATCTTAGAAATGTCAAGGTTGAGAAACACTGCATTAAATGATTACAGCCTTGGCAATATTTCTTTCACACCATATTTCTTTCACATCCTCAGGGCTACTAATTAGACCTGGATGGTATAGGCAGTTGATGTCAAGGAGAAATGAGCTAGCAGTAGCTATGAGTACTTTTAACAAAAGTGAGAAATCTTGTAGCTCCGTGGCAGTGTATATACTCTTGTGACTTACCTGGTTTTTTTTTGAGAAAGAAGTAGTTTGGGTTACACTGTTATTGTCCTGTCTTGAACTGTTTGTGGTTCTTTGTTTTGGATTACAAGATGCTGAAGGGGTCCAAAAAGAACTTCAGCTGTTCAGAATCCAGAGGTAACCACAAGATAAATGGTAAAACAAATCAAAATGATGGCTGAAACAGTGCCATCAAATCCCAATTTTTTACACGCAAGACCTAATTGTCTGTACATTCTGTGTTGACTCTTCATATTTGGTGCTAATGTTTGAATGGGCTAATTCTAATTATTCCAGAATTTAGCATATTTTCTGCATGCTAGTAATGGAACTTGGATCGACTTCTGGCTAAATCCTGAACTCCAAATGATACAACTAAAATCACTTCCCGATTTTCAAGGAACAGCCTTTTCAGAGAATCCTCTTAAGCTATAGCTGCTAGTCATGAATTTATTTTACTGTATTCATTGTTAAAATTATTGAGTTTTTCTGATCAGGTTTGCATTTTGGTAAAGGGAAGTAAGTAACAATACAATAACTACAATAACAACTGGCAATACCATTTTTAACTTCAGTGGTTAAATATGGTTGTTGTTGTTAGTTGCGAAGTCGTGTCCGACCCATCGCGACCCTATGGACAATGTTCCTCCAGGCTTTCCTGTCCTCTACCATCTTCTGGAGTCCATTTAAGCTCACGCCTACTGCTTCAATGACTCCATCCAGCCACCTCATTCTCTGTCGTCCCCTTCTTCTATTGCCCTCAACCTTTCCCAGCATTAGGCTCTTCTCCAGTGAGTCCTTCCTTCTCATTAGGTGGCCAAAGTATTTGAGTTTTAGCTTCAGGATCTGGCCTTCTAAAGAGCAGTCAGGGTTGATCTCCTCTAGGACTGACCAGTTTGATCGCCTTGCAGTCCAAGGAACTCGCAGGAGTCTTCTCCAGCACCTTTGAAGGCTTCAATTCTTTGGCGCTCAGCCTTTCTTATGGTCCAACTTTCACTGCCATACATTGCAACTGGGAAGACCATAGCCTTGACTATACGCACTTTTGTTGACAGGGTGATGTCTCTGCTTTTTAGTGTGCTGTCTAGATTTGCCATGGCTTTCCTCCCCAGGAGCAAGCATCTTTTAATTTCTTGACTACAGTACCCATCTGCAAAGATCTTGGAGCCCAGGAAAATAAAATCTGTCACTACCTCCATTTCTTCCCCATCTATTTGCCAGGAATTGAGAGGGCCAGATGCCATGATCTTGGTTTTCTTAATGTTAAGTTTCAACCCAAGTTTTGCACTCTCCTTCTTCACCCGCAACAAGAGGCTCTTTAGTTCTTCTTCACTTTCTGCCATTAGAGTGGTATCATCTGCATATCTTAGGTTGTTGATGTTTCTTCCGGCAATCTTAATTCCAACTTTTGATTCATCTAGCCCTGCCTTTCTCATGATGTGCTCTGCATATAAGTTAAATAGGCAAGGCGACAGTATACAGCCTTGCTGGACTCCTTTCCCAATTTTGAACCAATCAGTGGTTCCGTGTCCAGTTCTCACTGTTGCTTCTTGGCCCGCATATAGGTTTCTCAAGAGACAAATAAGATGGTCTGGTATGCCCATCTCTTTAAGAACTTGCCACAGTTTGTTATGATCCACATAATCAAAGGCTTTAGCATAGTCAATGAAGCAGAAGTAGATGTTTTTCTGGAACTCTCTAGCTTTCTCCATGATCCAGCGTATATTAGCAATTTGATCTCTAGTTCCTCTGCCTCTTTGAAATCCTGCCTGTACTACTGGTAGTTCTCGATCCACATACTGCTGGAGTCTAGCTTGTAGAATTTTAAGCATAACCTTACTAGCATGAGAAATGAGTGCAATGGTGCGATAGTTTGAACATTCTTTGGCACTGCCTTTCTTTGGAATTGGAATGTAAACTGATCTTTTCCAATCCTGTGGCCACTGTTGAGTTTTCCAAATTTGCTGGCAAATTGAGTGTAGCACTTTTACTGCATCGTCTTTTAAGATTTTGAATAGCTCAGCTGGAATACTGTCACCTCCACTAGCTTTGTTGTTGCTCAGCTTTTCTAAGGCCCACTTCACTTCACATTCTAGGATGTCTGGCTCGAGGTCAGTGACCACCTCATTGTGATTATCAGGGATGTTAAGCTCATTCTTGTATAGTTCTTCTGTGTAATTTTGCCACCTCTTCTTAATCTCTTCTGCCTCTGTTAGGTCCCTGCCATTTTGGTCCTTTATCATGCCCATTTTTGCATGAAACGTTCCTTTCATCTCTCCAATTTTCTTGAAAAGATCTCTGGTCCTCCCTATTCTATTGTTTTCTTCTATTTCTTTGCATTGTTCATTTAAGAAGGCATTCTTATCTCTTCTAGCTATTCTTTGGAATTCTGCATTTAATTGGGCATATCTTTCTTTTTCTCCCTTGCCTTTCGCTTCCCTCCTTTCCTCAGCTATTTGCAAAGCTTCCTCAGACAGCCATTTTGCTTTCTTGCATTTCTTTTTCTTTGGGATGGTTTTGGTTGCTACCTGTTGTACAATGTCGCGAATCTCTGTCCATAGTTCTTCAGGCACTCTGTCTATCAGATCTAATTCCTTAAATCTATTTGTCACCTCTACTGTATATTCAACAGGGATATGATTTAATTCATGCCTGACTGGCCTAGCGCTTTTCCCTACTTTCTTTAATTTAAGCCTAAACTTTGCAACAAGAAGCTCATGGTCTGAGCCACAGTCAGCTCCTGGTCTTGTTTTTACTGACTGTATAGAGCTTCTCCATCTTTGGCTGCAGAGCATATAGTCAATCTGATTTCTGTGTTGACCGTCTGGTGATGTCCATGTGTAAAGCCGTCTCTTGGGTTGTTGGAAAAGAGTGTTTGCTATGACCATCGTATTCTCTTGACAAAATTCTATCAGCCTGTGCCCTGCTTCATTTTGTACTCCAAGGCCAAACTTGCCTGTTATTCCAGTTATCTTTTGGCTTCCTACTTTGGCATTCCAATCCCCCATGATGATAAAGACATCATTTCTGGGTGTTAGTTCTATAAGGTGCTGTAGGGCTTCATAGAACCGGTCAATTACATCCTCTTCAGCACCGGTGGTTGGGGCATAGACTTGGACTACTGTGATATTGAATGGTTTGTCTTGGATTCGAACTGAGATCATTCTGTCATTTTGAGGATTGTATCCCAGTATTGTTTTTCCTACTCTTTTATTGACTATGAAGGCTACTCCATTTCTTCTGAGGGATTCTTGCCCGCAGTAGTATACCTGATGGTCATCTGAATTAAATTCACCCATTCCTGTCCATTTTAGTTCGCTGATACCTAAGATGTCAATGTTTAGTCTTGTCATCTCTTGTTTGACCACGTCCAGCTTTCCTTGATTCATGGATCTTACATTCCAGGTTCCTATGAAGAAAAAATCTTTACAGCATCGGACTTTCCTTTCACCACCAGACATATCCACAGCTGAGTGTCCTTTCGGCTTTGGCCCAGTCGCTTCATTCTTTCTGGCGCTACTAGTACTAGCCCTCTGCTCTTCCCCAGTAGCATATTGGACGCCTTCCGACCTGAGGGGCTCATCTTCCAGCGTCATATCGTTTTGCCTTTTGGTACTGTCCATAGGGTTTTCATGGCAAAGATACTGGAGTGGTTTGCCATTTCCTTCCCCAGTGGATCACGTTTTGTCAGAACTCTCTGCTATGACCTGTCCGTCTTGGGTGGCCCTGCACGACATAGCTCCTAGCTTCATTGAATTACACAAGCCCCTTCGCTATGACAAGGCAGTAATCCATGAAGGGGTTAAATATGGTAGTATTTGACTAAGTAAATGTAATAACAGCTGCCTATAAGTTAAATCTTGTCATCTCCTGGGGGCTTTGCAGGCTCAGTTCTTTTCTAAAGCATCTGGTCCTCAAGGACCTTGCAGTGGAATGTCTCAACCCAACTCTACAAGATGATTTGGTTGTCAATTTAGTTTCTGTGGCTGTATCAGGATCAATTGAAGTCCAAAACACATGGGTCTTTTGGGGCAAGAGGAAATAAGATACAAATGAGAACAGTATGCCATGACAGCTTTTTCTTATTATTACTTAATTAAATGGGCTTCTGCTGGCTTCTCTAACTGTGAGGGCCTGATATTAAAAAAATGGCTGAAGTCGGAGCCTCTTCTGAGAAAGAATTTCAGGAGTGAGTTTAAAGGGATGAGATGTGAGCTCTTTAATTTTTTAGTACGGTGACCACCAGCATTGTTCCTTGAGACCCTGAAACCGTCCAGATGCCCTTCCAAAAAAAAAGCAAAAACCTTCATGTTTTAAGTTCCTCCTACTGGGAATAGCTGGTCCATCAGATGATGACAATCTGCTTCTCATTTCCTAAATCACACGCTTGAAAATTGAATTGCTTAAATTTTGTCATTTGAATGCCAAAGCTGATGGTTCAGTCTCAGGAGAACTAGTGATCGCAAATTATCTGGGCATTGTATGTGGCTATGAGTTGCCTCCTCCAGGGGAAGAATTACATTTGCTGTTAAGAAAACATTTTCCTAGACCTTAAAACAAGTGTTTGTATAGAAGTTTGTTTCTTTTATAAAAAATGGTTGTTGTTGTTAGTTGTGAAGTCGTGTCTGACCCATCGTGACCCTATGGACAACGTTCCTCCAGGCCTTCCTGTCCTCTACCATCTTCTGGAGTCCATTTGGGTTCACACCTACTGCTTCAGTGACTCCATCCAGCCACCTCATTCTCTGTCGTCCCCTTCTTCTATTGCCCTCAATCTTTCCCAGCATGAGGCTCTTCTCCAGTGAGTCCTTCCTTCTCATTAGGTGGCCAAAGTATTTGAGTTTTAGCTTCAGGATCTGGCCTTCTAAAGACCAGTCAGGGTTGATCTCCTCTAGGATTGACTGGCTTGATCGCCTTGCTGTCCAAGGGACTCGCAGGAGTCTTCTCCAGCACCAGAGTTCAAAGGCCTCAATTCTTTGGCGCTCAGCCTTTCTTATGGTTAAAAAAAAGTAAGAATCTTCAAAAGAGTATCTCTCTCTTCTGCAAGGTTTGGATCTTTTTAAAAAATAACACTTGAAATCTAGCAAATTACCGACAGAAGAGAATATTTGTAGTTCAGGATTGAACTGCGGTGTCAATGGTGCTCATTGAGCTTGGCTGTTTTGTTGCAGACATTTCATTACCAAACTAGGTAACACCATCAGTGCTAGTTGGGAGTGGGGTTTGCTCTCAATTTATATACTAGTTGCTTGCCCTGCCAATGTTGGTGAGAGTAGTCTCAGCAGTTCCTTGATTGGGCTGTTGTTTACTGTTATCTTGTTTGTCTGAGTAGGTAGTTCCTTGATTGGGTACTGTCAGTCAAGAAGCAAACAATGACTAAACTCAAAAGAAAAAATAATAATTATAAAGGCTTCTGATTTTCTTTTACAGCAATTATATGTATAAATGTAAAATCACCTCTTGTTCTATAGTTACAACAATATTTACATTTTCTCTCTATAATTTTTATTCTAATCTTTAAAACCATATAATCATAACATCATTGTTTCCTGTTTCCCACAAAATCAATAAGGGCTTCCTACTCATTAATAAAGGGACGCGGTGGCTCAGTGGGTTAGGACGCTGAGCTTGTCGATCAGAAGGTCAGCAGTTTGGCGGGTCGAATCCTGAGTGCCGCGTAGCAGAGTGAGCGCCTGTTACTCGTCCCAGCTTCTGCCAACCTAGCAGTTTGAAAGCACGTAAAAATGCAAGTAGAAAAATAGGGACCATTACGGTGGGAAGGTAACAGCGTTCCGTGCGCCTTTGGTGTCCTCAGACAAGCGCTGGCTCTTCGGCTTTGAAACGGAGATGAGCATCGGCCCCTAGAGTTGGAAACGACTAGCACACATGTGCGGGGGAACCTTTACCTTTACTTTACTCATTAATAAGTTTAGACAATATCCTCTTTAAAGCAGTCAGTTTAGTTATCTAAGCAAATTCCGTCATCTTCTAGTACAGACATGTCAAACACAAGGCCCGGGGGCCGGATCCGGCCCGCGAAGTGGTTTCATGTGGCCCACGAAGACTTCCTGGAAACAGTGAGGGAACGGCCCCCACTGCCTTGGCTCTGGCCCAGAGACCCTCCTTCTGCCAGAGACCCTCAGATCTGTCCTACTCCTGCCCAGGCCCCCATAGGCACCCTTGATGCGAACAATGTAGAGCTGGCCATGCCCACCTAGTAGGCCATATGTACTCTAGCCACACCCACCCAGTAGGCCATGCCCACCTTGGCCATACCCACCCGGCCCCTTGAGGGCAACCGCAATGCTGATGCGGCCGTCAGTGAAATTGAGTTTGACACCCCTGTTCTAGTAGGAGCTGTAGTTTTTCATATTGAATTAAAAATACATGCAGCCCATTTTATAGGTTCCACTAGTTTTGTATAATTCCAAATGAAAAAGCATAGGATTTTAAGCAAATGGGTCTGCCTTTCTTTCATTTGAGCTTTTCAAATGAACCAGTTTAGACATCTTGCTGCAGTCCAATTGTTTTCAGAGTGCTTCTCCAATTGTCTGCAATTTGTCTATTATGTAGTCAAGTTTCATTATTAGCATGCCCAGTGACATGACACTAGGCATCAAGGTATCTATTATGTCCTCAAAACGAAGACATGAGCGCAATGATGTCAGCTGCAGAAATGCCACAGTTATGTACTGGAGTCACAATTTCTGATGAAAGTACACTAGGTTGCAGTGCTTGCATGATGATGCCATAAAAATGTGTTGTCATCTGATTCCTTTTCAAACCATCATCCTGCAGATGCCTATGATGAGGGATATGTCTGAATGCCGCAGAAGCCTCATATTTTTTTGATCTGTCTGCCATGCAGAGATGTAACAGCTGCAATGGGATGGCTATTGTTGTTTTTCCTCATCCAGTAGCATATTTACTTTGCGCAATAGAGAACATTGCAAACACTATCTCTAACATAATGAGACTCTGAGGAGCTGTAAGTCAGGATTAAGAAATAGAATTTCAATGAAACAAATGTTTGGATAGATAACAAGCTATCATGGTAAAATCAGCTTTCTATTTACTTTTTATGAAAGCTAAGGGCTTATCTTCATGCTTTTCTAAACATGGCATAAAGACATCTTGCTAGCTATTTGTTACATGTTCTTTCTGATAGTAGTTCTCTTTCATCTCCAGCCCACTGTAGAAATGACCTGAAGTCAAGCTGTTATAATGTTAAACATGTTATTTTCTAATATATATATTTTTAATCCCATTTATATCCCGCCCTTCTCCGAAGACTCAGGGCGGCTTACAATCTAAGGCACAAATCAATGTGCTTAGCAATAGCCTTCATTCTATGTATATGCCTGCTTATTAGGGCTTTCTCCATCAAGCGGCATTTTTACAAAGTTAGCTTATTGCCCCCAACAATCTGGGTCCTCATTTTACCTTCCTCGGAAGGATGGAAGGCTGAGTCAACCTCGAGCCTGGTGGGACTCAAACCTGCACTAATTGCAGGCAGCTGGTGTTACTTAAGGAGGCATTAGCCCACTGCTCCACCAAGGCTCTTATTGTCTAGTATTAGCCCCTTACTCTGTCTAGACTACTGTATAAAGTTATCTAATGGCCTTTCCCCTCTTCCATTCAATCATGGACAGTTTTCTTGGCAAGGTTTTTCAGAAGTGGTGGACCATTGCCTCTTTCTTCCTAGGGCTGAGAGAGAGTGACTGGCCCAAGGTCACCTAGCTGGTTTCGTGCTGAGGTAAGACTTGAACTCACAGTTTTCTGGTTTCTAACCTGATGCTTTAACACTCTACGAAACTGGTTCTTGCATCTAATGGTACTCATAGTGAACATTTCTTGCTGGATTCCAATCTGATATTAGGGATCTGATAGGTTTCTCCTGACATTGTCTTCATCTCATCTTCCACAAAGTTGCAGCACTTCTAGTTTTATAATATAGTATTTGTTTGATTGTATTGATTAACTGGAGAAAAAGGAGGTATAGTTAAAGCCAAGTGTCCATTAAATTTGCCTAGTGGTTAAGACACTGGGGTTGTCAACTGAAAGACTGGCAGTTTGAGACCCAAACACTGCATGATGGGTTGAGCTCCTGTTCTTGCCTCAGCTCCTGTCCACCTAGCAGTTTGAAAGCATGCAAATGCAAGTAGATAAATAGGTACCACCTTGGTGGGAAAGTAACAGCTCTCTGCATGTCTTTAGTTTATAATCATGCCAGCCACATGACCACAGAAGCATCTTCAGACAACCTCAGCTAAGAAACAGAGATAAGCACCACCCTATAGAGTCAAACATTACTGGACAGGGAAAACCATTACCTTTATCTTTTTATAGGCATTTTACATCATATATGTAACATTTGCATGGTTTTCACATAATTTACATTCAACCTTAAATAAATGTAATATATATTACATTTGTATTAAATAAATATAACATATGTAATAGGGTTTAATATACATTAAAATATTCTTAACTGTGGGGTCCTTGATGATTTTTGAGCCTGGTTGTCTTCTTGCAGACCTTTCATTACCTGATGATTTTATTTATTTATTTATTTATTTATTTATTTATTTATTTATTTATTTATTTATTTATTTATTGGACTTATATGCCGCCGTATCTCCCGAAGGACTCAAGGAGGCTAACAACAATAAAAATACAATAATACAAAAGTTAAAAAAAAAAGAATTAAACTAACAGCCCCAATAATAAGTTGAAAACATTTTAAAAATCCCTGTCGTCAGTCCAGGTCAGCCTGATGGAAAAGAACTGTTTTAAAGCCACGGCGAAAGGACCGGAGATCCGGGGCCATCCGGAGCTCAAGGGGAAGGTGGTTCCACAGGGCTGGCGCTCCCACAGAGAAGGCCCTCCCCCTGGGGGTCACCAGCCGACATTGTCTAGCCAACGGCACCCTGTGTGAGGGCACTGGGTGATGGGAAGTCGTTCCCGGCAGTAGACGGTCCTGCAAATATCCCGGGCCTAAGCCATGTAGGGCTTTAAAGGTAAGTACCAACACCTTAAATTCATTACCCTACTTGGGTAATGAAACATCTGCAAAAAAACAACAACCCAATTCAATTCAGAGAGCACGAAGGACCCCACAATTCAACCCTGCACTACAAATATTCTCTTCTATTAAATAGTCTTAAAATGTGCAAACATTGGTCGGATTGAAGCAGTCAGAAGGCAAACTCATCCATAACATCTGAAGTCTGCTGGACTGGACTCCATAAAATCAGAGTTGTAACGCAGTCCAGATTTTGTAGTTCAAATTTCGTAAAGGTTCGGGAAACAAAATCAGGGATGCTCCAATTAAAACGTGAGCCAGTTTTTTTTTGTCTCCCTGAGATCCGCATACGGTGGAGGAGAAAGTACAAACTGGGACTCAGTTTTTTTCAGAGACCTAATGGAAAGAGATTTTATTTTATTTTCTTTTTTCCTTTCGTCTTGGCCGGCAAAGTGTTTAGTCATTATAAACATTTCACGTTTTGCCTGCCAAGTAGGATGAACAGGTATTGATGAGGCTCTCATTTTCTGCTTCACTTGAAATTCGTGCCAACATATTTCACTCTCCATTAACCCTGTGGATGGGGGACGCCAAGCAAAGAGGTTCATAAGAACTGCCCATGTTTGGCCTGTGTTTTTTTTTTTTTTGCAGGATGAACTGAGTTCATCAAGGGGGTGGTATAAAGAGAATTGGGATGTTTCCTCTCATTGGGTGTTCGTCCAAAGCCGTTTTCTTCTTTGTGGCCATCCGCAGCCTAATTGGCAGTTCCACGTTCCTAATAGGTAGTCTGGAAATGAGAATTCTCCACTGCTCTCATTGAAGGCTAATTCTGGACTCCTAGTTTAATTTATTTCTTAAAAGCTCCCTCCTTTCCCGTTTGCTTTTTCATAGCCCTACGCAGACCATTAAAATGGTATTATAAACATAATCAAAAAATAAAACATCACGGCAAAAAAAGGAGAGAGAGAAAATTATTGGCACAAATGGGAAATGGAGAAAAAAAGCTTGATCATTTTGGGCTATATATTTCTTTGAATCTGCTCACATCTCAGAATGTTTCTTAAAAAGTAGACACTTACGCAATGACATGTCATCCTTGCCAGGGAGGAAACAAAGTCACAGGGGGCTGTTAGTACCAAATAAACATTAATCCATTTTCATCAGGTTTTATCTACTCAGCGGTAACCATTCTTTATTGCATTGTATTAATCTTAATATTTGGCAGCTCTTCCTGGGATGGGAGTTTATTGAAAGCACTTACAGGTAATCCCCGACTCTCAACTGTTCATTTAGTGACCATTCAAAATTGCAACAGTACTGAAAAAAAAATAACTTATGACTGTTTTTCACATTTATGCCATTGCAGCATCTCCATAGTCACGTGATCAAACTCTGGACACTTGGCAACTGGCTCATATTTATGACAGTTGGAGTGTCCTGGGCTCAGGTGATTACCTTTTGTGTTCTTCTGACAAGCAAAGTCAATGGGGAAGCCAGATTCACTTGACAATCATCTTAACTAACTTAACAACTGTATGATTGGCTTAGTAACTGTGGCAAGAAAGGTTGTAAAACGGGGCAAAATTCACTTAACATGTGCCTCGCTTAGCAACAGAAATTTTTGGCTCAGTTGTGGTGGTAAGTCAAGGACTACCTGTATAGGATTCCAATTCTTACCTTATGGCTACCAGTGTCATGGATAGACTTCAGTCTATCTGACAGGCTTTTTTCCATTTAGCTGGCATACAAATTTCAAAGCATGCTATAGAGTGGTGGGATTCAAATACCTGAACAAATGGTTCTCTGCATGGATGCCTCTTCCGGAAGTATGTTCTGAGCCATGGAGGCCTCCCAGGTCCAGAACAGCCCACTGGAAGTAAATGGGCACCATTTCCAGAAGTCCATTCTGAGCCTCGGAGGCCTGGGGGACTTCTGGAAGTGGTGTCCACACACTTCTGGTGGGTCCTTCTGGGTCTGGGAGGCCTCTGCAGCTCAGAACGGACTTCCAGAAATGGTATCCATGCACATTTGGTGGGCTGTTTGGGCCTGGGAGGCCTCCCCACCTCAGAACGGACTTCTGGATGTGGCGCCCATGCACTTCCAGTTGTCCGTTCTGGGCCTTGCAAAAAAGGGCTAGAGCATCAGCCGGTTCGCCAAAGTCAACAAAAAATTAGCTACTGGTTCTACCAAACCAGTGCGAACTGGCTGAATCCCACCACTGATGCTATAGGTGGTGGAATGGTTCACATATTTCTGGAGGTGTCTGCAGGATCCACAACTTTTATTAAATGAACAAAAGTGATCTTGTGATGTAACCTTTCACACATGCACGCAACACCACAACACATGTATAAAGTGGATGCAGCTACTGTTGCATTGACACAACACTGCTTTTGTCATTTGTCCCCCTGATTTCTCCTCATTTTCCCCACACACAGCTGGATACTTCCACTTTCCAGTTGAAATTTTAGCAGAAGAATTCTAGTTTGGTTCACTTGGAGCAGAACCAAGAAACTACTATCTCCTACTACACGTCCTTTGAGGACTTCTTTATTTCTGTGTAACTATCTCTGGATGCTTCCTATCCCTCCAGTATAAATCCCTCCAGACACATTTCCCAGCCTAGTGAAGTGAAGGTGAAGCAAAATGAAGCACCATCGATCTTCACTCTTTAGAAGCTGGGAACCAGAATGCATGTGAAGCAGCTTCAAAGGGAATCTTCACCTGAGCTATGATTGAAACCCCTCTGAAATCTTGGCCAGTTCCACTACTCCCTCAAGTATTGGGAGTCTAGTGATTTTCAAAAAGAGATTTCATAACTCTTGAAGACTGAGCGATAAGACTTTTCTCCAGATCTTCATAAGGAATATTTTTAGTTCACAAATCACCAGTTCTCACATTTGTCATCTCTTTTTTAAGCTTCTGTTTATCATAACCACAGAGGCAGTGCCTAGACAACCATGCTTAATCCTAAAAATCTAAGATGATCAGACTGTCTTAGTTCTTTGGATGGGACCCCAAAGGAAAGCCCACAAAGCTGTGGGTAAACCAGGAAAAAAAATGCAGTGAAAAGTGAATGGCAGAACCCTTGTAACCATATATAGTTTTATTTGAAGCCAAGTCTTTTAATAACTTTGCTCCTTCCTTCCTTCCTTCCTTCCTTCCTTCCTTCCTTCCTTCCTTCCTTCCTTCCTTCCTTCCTTCCTTCCTTCCTTCCTTCCTTCTTTCCTTCCTTCCTTCTCTTAAAGGTTCTTTTTCCAAAAGGCAAGTGGAGTTTCTTTGGGGTTTTTTGAAGATGTTTCACTTCTCACCCAAGAAACTTCTTCAGTTCAGTCAGATCTGAACTGTTCTAACTGAACTGAAGAAGCTTCTTGGATGAGAAGTGAAGCATCCTCAAGGAAAAAGAAGGAAAGTCCACTTGCCTCTTGGAAAAAAAAACACCTATGGGACAACTATGACCTGATTGACTGAGTATCTCCATAGATATCCTTCCTGCCTTGTTTTCCTGGTTTTAAAGTTTTTGTGAAGGTTATTTCATGATTGAATGATTGTTATTAACTGTTTTACTGGGGAAGATGTGAAATGAATGAATGGCGCACAGTTCTGTAATTTTTTTAGGGAAATGAGAATGGAGCTTTCATGGAAACACTATTAGCACCTGCAGAGTTTTCATTTCCCCCCCCCCAAACGAGAATCACACTCAATATATAAATGAGGAGAAATTTCACCACTCTCAAAATATCCACAGGGTCTATTTTACAAGCAACTGGCTATACTATTGCATATTCTCACAAGTAAGAAAAGATAGGTTGCAAATTCATAACACAGTGAAATGGTTGCTGAGAATGAGAATAGTAATAATATCTGAAGTACAACAATCCTGGTATGTGTTGTTTTCAGAACGTGGTACTCTTAGTAGTAAGTATTCAGATGTACTAAGTCTGGGCAACTATACATCTCAGCTTTCATTTGACCCATGATGAAAAGTACAAGCAGAAGTACTTATGAACATTTTGGATAAGTCTGTTAAGACAATTTGTTATTATAAACTGGACAAATTCTTTAGGGAAATTTATCTGGTGGCAGCTTGCTATAACTTAGGATCCTGGCAAAGATTTTTTGAAAAACCAACCAGGATTCTTAATAACTTAGCAGTATGAAACTCTGGCTCTTAACTCTGTTTTTCTCTCTGACTTACATGCTCCTTTGGTTGAATTGTTTTACTTGGATATTTGGAGCTTTCTAAAACTTTCAGCTACTGTAGATGGTGGTATGAAGGTTTTACTTAGGTATTAAATGTCCTTATTACATGTGACATTTTGCAAATAGATTACTATTCAGGCACTCTCGATACCAGATCAGTCTGATTGAAGCAAGATTGCTGTATCATGTATTTTTGGACCTGTGTTTCTCTCATCCTTGGCCAGTTGAAGATGTATGGACTTCAAATCCCAGAATTCTCAAGCCAGTATGGCTGGCTGGGAATTTTTGGGAGTTGACATCTGCACATCTTCAATTGGCCAAGGTTGAGAGACACTGCTTTAGATCATCTCTCAGAGATGCTAATTAGGTGGAGGGATACAATGATCTGAGGGTGTTCATTGGATTGAAACTAGGTTTGGTACCCATTTGGCCATAAAAAAATGTGTTTGGGAGACATAATATATCTTCTTGTGCCTCTCCATAGGGTTGATATCAGATCTATCTTAGGATGGAGTTTTTCTTTATTACCATGGAAATATTAGGAATGAATGAATAGGATCAGTCTTATCTTGATTACTGGTAACCTGGGAAACCATGTAGATTGAAAAATACCATCATTATCATAACAGCAGAAGAAAGACATTCCTGTGCTACCTATTGTGTTATACATATAAAAAAGAAGGAGACACACCACCTTTTAATGTGAATTCTTAGAGTTTTGAAGGCTGGGTATCCATCCACCCACCCACCCATCCATCCCTCCATTCATTCCTCCATCCCTCCTGTTTTAGACCATTTTTGTGGGTTATGGCTTAAAAAACAGCAAAGCAAAACCTACTCAATGTCCAGGGGAAGCAAAGCCAGTGTATGTTCAGCTGAGCACACATTATCTTTGCCAACATTTGCAAGCACATTGAACAATGTTCAAGCTTTTTTTCCCCTCAAAAAGTACAAGCGATGCTCTTCCTTGTAAGCATATTTACATTTATATTTATTAAATTTTTATACCGCCCTTCTCCTGAAGGACTCAGGGCGGTGTACAGGGCAATAAATATTAAAAATGAAGTACAAAAGTTAAAAAACAATTAAATATTATGCCCGATATAAACAGTAATTAAAACCATGTTAAAAACCCATCCCTTAACCCAGACATGTCAAACACAAGGCCCGGGGGCCGGATCCGGCCCGCGAAGTGGTTTCATGTGGCCTGCGAAGCCATCCTGGAAACAGTGAGGGAACGGCCCCCACTGCCTTGGCCCTGGCCCAGAGACCCTCCTCCTGCCAGAGACCCTCAGATCTGACCCACTCCTGCCCAGGCCCCCATAGGCACCCTTGATGCGTAGGTCATATGCACTTTAGCCATGCCCACCCAGTAGGCCACGTCCACCCTGGCCATACCCACCCGGCCCCTTCAGGGCAACCGCAATGCTGATGCGGCCCTCAATGAAATTGAGTTTGACACCCCTGCCTTAACCCATCTGGGCTCAGATGTTAAAATGTGTTGATGTTGACCTCTGATATCAAACGCGGCAGTCAAAGTGATGGTGGACGTTACCTTTTTCAAGTTGAGTGCACCTGATTAAAAGGAGGAAAAGGTCCCTCTTAAAAGCCCCAAGGGTTTACAGAGCAAAAGTACTCAAGTTCCAGAAAACAGAGCAGACATCTGTAGGAAAGAAAGACGTTAATGGTATTGATCATTCTTCTCCACCGTTGTTTTCAGTTCAGCTTTGATTTATTTTTCAAGCTCTCTTCAGGAAAGAAAAAAAGCTGAATAAGACAAAGAGAGTCTTTAAAGAGCTCATAAAGTAGATAAATTGTGAAGTTGTAAGTCAGATGCTTTAGGTGTTGCTGAAACCAAATTAGCTCGGCTTTTATTTTAGGTCAGCACAAAAAAGGCTTGTAGCAAGCCAAACATTTCCTTAATTCACCTTTTGCAGCTTGCTCAGCAACTCCTTTCTGTAGAGTTTAGCCCGTTGTCAAGTGTCCACATTTTGTTCATGTGACCGTTGGGGTTACTGTGATGGTCATAAGTCCAAGGACTAGTTACAATCCCTTTTTTTCAGTGTGTTTGTAACTTTGAACGTCTCTAAGGAGTGGCTGTAAATTGAGGATTATCTGTATCGATCTTCAATTATCTGTATTAATCTTTTTTTTAATGAGACTGAAAGACAGAAGCCAGACAATCATAGGACTATCAGACTGGCTACTGTTGGAAAGGAGGGATTACGCATTGGTAAATATATTACATTTGTAAAAGTATGTAGATTTCTTCCTTATCCTACTGGCTTGTGGTGCTCAAGGCAACTTAGGAATAAAGTCATTATTAATGTGATATTAAAGCAAAAATCATTAACATATTGTTATTAAAGAATATTTTTAAGCCAAATTTAGAGCCACTTGGTCTGCCTCAGGTTCACTGGAAATTTATTCCAAAGATCTGGCAGGAGGAGGAGGTGGAGGAGGAGGAATATATATATATATATATATAGTAAGTGGTCACAACGGATGTGCAATTGGGTCTGCCTTCACTTCCCGCATTTTAGTCTGGCCACCACACTTATTACAGGTAGTCCTCGACTTACAGCCACAACCGAGTCCAAAATTTCTGTTGTTAAGTGAGACATTTAAGTGAGTTTTGCCCCATTTTATAACCTTTCTTGCCACCGTTGTTAACTGAATCGCTGCAAGGGTTAAGTCAGTAAGAGGGTTGTTAAGTGAATCTGGCTTCCCCATTGACTTTGCTTGTCAAAAAGGTCACAAAAGCTGACCCCAGGACGTGGCAATCGTCATAAATATGAGACAGTTGCCAGGCGTCTGAATTTTGATCAAGTGACCCTGGGGATGCTGCAATGGCTGTAAGGTTGAAAAGCATTCATCAGTCTCATCTTTCAGTGCTGTTGTAACTTCAGATGGTCACTAAATGAACGTTTGTAAGTTGAGAACTACCTCTATTTCCATATGCATGTAGTCCTCATGATTTTCAGGCTAATCAAAAATATCCTTACATGACCCCCATCGGCTACATACCGTTACTTAAGTCTTCTGCTTTTTAATATATATATATATATATATATATATATATATATATATATATATATATATATATATATATATATATATATATATATATATATATATATATATATATATATATATATATATATATATATATATATGTTTCAAATGTTAACTCTTTAGATTACCTTGCTAGGCCCCAAACATGGGGCAAATCTTTATTTCCTGTTTTCAGCCTATCTTGAAGGCTATCGAACAGGCAGTAGTCACACCGGACAATTCCTATATTTGTGTAAATTACTAACAAAGAATTAAAGGGAAACTGAAATGCATTTCTGACTTATTAGTCGTCATGGCTGGCTGATGACGACTAATAAGTCAGAAATGCATTTCAGTTTCCCTTTAATTCTTTGTTAGTAATTTACACAAATATATATATATATATATATATATATATATATATATATATATATATATACAGTATATATATATATATATATATATATATATATATATATATATATATATATACAGTATATATATATATATATACACACAGTATATACATATACATATACACACACACACACACATATATATATATGCCGATATCACCCTACCGTAGTCAGTATTTGTCAAACAGATGGTGCTTTTTTCCTCAGAATTTCCAGAAAGCTTGGCCGACACAGTATCATCCATCAGCTGCAGTTCGATAAGTCTTATGACCTCATTCAGTCTCCCCTAATTTTCCAGATCAGAAAGTTAACTGACCTACCATCCCCTAAATTGGAAATCTTTTGAGTGATGAATTGTTAGTAGACCCCCTCCCACTGGATTTTTTTTCCCCAAGTAAGAAGAGAAAGAATGAATAGGCGAGGAAGTCTCCTATTGAGATCGATACTCTCATTAACTCTATTTAATTCATTCAATTGGATTGATTTGTTAGCTGGAGAATGAGGTCAGAGTGAAGTCCCGTCCGATTCACTGAACTCCACAGCTGTTCTATAGATAGATTCTTGGCTTCAAGGGGGAAGTAAAAGCCTACTTTCTCAGCATGGTTAATTGGATTTCAGGGCACCCTAAGAGAAAGTCTTTCGTCCTGACAAAATGTATAGGTTAGGAAATTGAAAATGGTGTCTCAATCCCACCATTCAATTGTTAGCCTGATTACAGAAGCCACGGGGGTCCGCCTTTAAATTTGGGAGAGACAGGTCCACATCTTAAATGGGCAAATAAAGGGGTTGAAGGAGGTGCACCGATACGGTTGTTTTTTCAGCTTTCTTGTCAGAAATGTTTTATTATTCATGCGGGGATTTTTATTTATTTATTTATTTTGAGAAGGATGTAAGAGCAAGCATCCTGGGCTCAGACATGTAAAATGGAGTTGATATATCTGGAATGCAGTCCGGTATTTGCAACAATCAGGCCTATCATCCATGGAACGGTCCATTAATCATTTAACAGATTTGCCTTGAATGAAAGACCCTTCACTGAAAAAAAAAATCAATTCTAGTCTATTAAAATAAATCCCCAAAGGCTGTTTCCCCATTTTGAATTTTCTCCAGATACTTGAGTTTCCTGACTCGTGGTTTGCAATGAATGAAACTGTTGTGTACTGGGTTCTTTGTAGCAAGCAGGAGACGAGGTGAGAGAGTTCAGGCAAGAACATGCTTTATTGAATGCAGGAACTGAACTAGTAACCAAAGCTTCTACGCAGCTATTTATACTGTTGGCCACTAGGCAGCGGCCAATAGGTTTGAAGGAGCCTATTGCCACCCTAGAGCCAACCAGTGGTGGTCCTGGAGACTGCTTGTCTGTAGAGCCCATCAGGGTACCCATGTTTCACTCCCGGGCTTTGCCCATCTACGACCATCTCCCCATTGTACTGACTGCTAGAGTCCTCAAGGTATGTGAATTGCCTTGCTTGGCTGCCGTTTTCTGGCTCTAGGAGCGGACCTGTCGTGAGGTCCTCACTTTGTGGCCATTCTGGGAACTGCTTCTGCAGCTGATCAATATGGCAGCAAACAACTTGCTCGCCATCCAGAACCACCTCGTATGAGAGGGGGCCCAAGACTTTGATGATTTTACCTGGCACCCACAAGTTCCCATGCCCATAATTCTGGGCCCACACCCCATCACCCACTTGCAACCCCCTTGGAGGCTTTGGGTGAGAGGTGTCTGCTGCCACCTGGTCTGGATGCAACCTGTCCAGTTTAATGATGAGTCTTCTTCCCCAGCGAAGCTCTGCTGGGCTCTTGCCTGTTGCTGTGCAAGGCGTAGTGTGCAAAAAATCAGCCAACCTATGGTGCCAATCCCCAGTCACTATGCGCTTGAGTGACTCCTTTGTAGTGCGCACCATCCATTCGGACTGCCCATTAGTTGAGGGGTGAAAGGGAGTCAATGTAGCATGCCTTATGAGGTTAGTCCTCAAGAAGGCTTGAAACTCTGCCGCTGTGAACTGGGCCCTATTATTGGATACTACGATGTCCGGCAGCCCGCGTGTTGCAAAAAGCTTTCTAAGCACCTGGATGGTCCTAGCAGTAGTCATATTTGCAATAGGAATAACTTCCAGCCATTTAGAGTGGCTGTCGACCACTATCAAAAATTGCTGTCCCTGAAAGGGCCCAGTGAAGTCGATGTGAATCCTCGACCAAGCAGTGTATGTCTCCTCCCATCTGTGAACAGGAGCATGTGGCATTTCTGGCCTGGACAGTTGACACGTGTAACACCTGTGTACTTGAGCCTTGATAGCCTTATCTAACCCAGGCCACCATAGATAGCTTCGTGCCAATGCCTTCATCCAGACGATGCCCAGATGCCCCTCATGCAAAGATTGAAGTACCCTGGGGACAATGACCCTGCTCCCCCATAAAATGCACCCCTTGTGAGCTAAAAGCTCATATCTACATGTGAAGTAGCTCTGGATCTCGGGTCCAGGACTATTGTCAAGCCACCTGGTGTAAATCCAGGACAGCACCCTGCTTAAAACCTTGTCTGCAGCAGTTTTTGTAGCTACATCCCCAGCATGGAGGGGAAACTCAGGCAAATCCTGAACAGACAAAATGCAAGCTGCTGGAGCCAGATCTGGCTCAATCTGTGGCAATGGCAACCGGCTAAGGCCGTCTGCGTGGCCCATGTCTTTGCCGGGTTTGTGAACCAGCCTGAAGCTGTAGGCTGACAAGAAGATGGACCATCTTAACATCCTAGGGGACAAAATTTGGGGTGTCTGCCTATCTGTAGTAAATAACCCCAACAGTGGCTTATGGTCAGTGAAGACCGTGAATTCCCTGCCATACAAATAATCATGGAATATCTTCACCCTGGCCACAATGGCCAAGGCCTCTTTGTCAAGTTGCGTGTAATTGGGCTCAGCAGAGGACAATGTCCTTGAGTAATAGGCAATTGGGACTTGAGTCCCATCACTTTCCAAATGACTTTAAAAAGCCCCTACCCCATAAGGGGATGCATCGCACACAAGGCATACAGGGAATGACTCTTTAAAGTGAGTGAGCACTGAACTGGAAGACAGTAGTGACTTTACTGCCTTAAAACTGTTTTTGTGAACCTTGGTCCACTTCCATGGGGTGTTTTTGTCTAAGAGCCGGTGTAACAGCTCTGTCACTGGAGCTTTGTTAGGAAGGAACGTATGGTCAAAATTAAGGAGACCCAAGAATGCCTGAAGCTCTCCTTTTGACCTGGGGCTAGGTGCCAGCTGAATGGCCTTCAGTTTGGACTTGGCAGGGTGGATGCCTTCAGCATCAATATGGAAACTCAGGAACTCAGTAGAGGGGACTCCAATGCTACACTTATTCTTCTTAAGTTTAAGGCCCGCTTCACGGAACCGTTAAAGGATGGCCTTGAGCCTCCTTACCGGTGATGAGCACATCGTTGAAGTAGGGGCAGACCCCTGGAATGCCCTTGAGCATACGCTCCATAACATAATGCCAGGGGCTACACTAACCCTGAATTGGAGGTGCTTTACTTTAAAAGCCCCCCTGTGCATTACAATGGCTTGTGCAGTGGCTGTGGCCTCATCCACAGGTAGCTGTTGATAAGCCTGTGCCAAATCTAACTTCACAAAAACCGTACCCCCTTGCAGTGATGCCAAGATGTGGCTAACGACTGGCCCCGGTTACACATGCTTCTTAAGTGCCCAAATAATGATGCACTTGTAATCAGCGCAAATCCTGACTTCCCTGTTGGCCTTAAGTGGTATGATGATTGGGGTTTCCCATTCACCCCATCTACGGGCTGTAGTACCCCCTGTTCAACTAGCTTATCCAGCTCAGCATCAATCTTATGTTTAAGTGCAAATGGCACTCTGCAGGGTTTGATCCTGATAGGCATTATGGCAGGATCAAGTTTAAAAGGCTATCGGAGGGCCCTTGTAGGTTCCAAGGCTAGTGTCAAAAACATCTGCGAACTCCTCACATACTGATGCCAAGTTTGCCATTTGTGTCCGGTGGATTCCAGTGACCTGGATGCCCAGAACATCAAACCAATCAAGCCCGATTAAGCTTGTTCACTGGCCCTCCACTACAATAACGGTCAGGATGATGTCGGATGGCCTAAGCTTGGCCCACCTTTTGCTGCAGTTGCAGATGAAATGGAAGGTTTCAAGTGAAATGATGGACACGGCTGACCCAGTGCCCAGTTCCATCCTACAAGGGATGCCTTGCAGCTCGACCTGAAGTCTGAATTTGGGCTTAAGAGGGCAGCAAGCTTCCGTGTGGCAAATGCTCCAACAGCTGGAGCAAAACCCTACACTAAACTGCCCCAGGGCCCCGGTACCTCTCCTGATCGGAATGTCCGATTGGGGGTCCTTCTGTCAACCTCTACGGACTGAAGCAATGTGGCCAGTCTTCCCGCAGGCTCGACACATGGCTGTCTGGAACCTGCAGTTCATGCATTGGTGGCGGCCGCCACAACCCAGACACCGAAGAAAGGGAACTGCCTTGAAAGTAGTCTTTTGTTGTTGGTTATTGTGCCATTGAAGCTTGTCCACTTCATGGTTGCAGTCGACATCTTCTGTGAGTTCGGCATCCTCGTGGTGGATGGCCTCCTCGTGCTGAGTGCTTTTGGCGGGCCGCATGGCTTTCATGGCCCTGGCAATGGCTTCATCCACCATGATCTCTTTCAAGGCTTCCTGGAGCAAGAGAGTGTCTTTGGCAAACAGTTTCTGCTGCAGCTCTCTGCTTTGAAGTCCACAGATGAGTCGGTCTCAAAGCCTCTCTTCTAAATTGGAAAAGTGGCACAGATGTGATGCTTGTCTCAATGCTGCAATGAATTCCATTGCTGTTTCACTTGGCTGCTGAACTCTCTGTTTGAAGGTGTGCCTCCAAGCTATTACCGATAACTTGGGCTGGAAATGGTCACCAAGCCGTTTCTTCAGGTCTGCGTACGTTACGGACTCTAGCTGTGCCGGTGCGACCAAGTTCTCCGCGATATCGAAAGTTGCAGGCCTGCAGACACACAGGAGTGTTGTGGTCTTCAGGCTGTCTTTGGTGACTTAGTTGGCATGGAGGGTAGTTTTCGAATAATGGAGAAGATGTTAAAAGGCAGAAACACCCTCCCCCCGTGCACACACACACCCACACACACCAAGTCTCTCTGCCTCAAGCAGAGGTCAGGTCTGTAGAAATGCAGATTTGATAATCCTTTGATAGCCATTTGCAACCTTCCAAGCTGCTTTCTGGGGGAAACTGGATTTGTTTAATATCTGCTTGATTCATTTAACAACTGTAGTGATTTGCTTAGTAGGTCGTAAAATGGGGCATGGCTCACTTATCATGTGTCTTGCTTAAGAATGAAAATTCTGGTCCCTATTATGGTTGGGACTTGCTTTTAATCAGAAGGAAGGAAGGAAGGAAGGAAGGAAGGAAGGAAGGAAGGAAGGAAGGAAGGAAGGAAAGAAGGAAGAAAGGAAGGAAGGAAGGAAGAAAGATAGATTCAATCTTGGTTTTTTGTGATACAACCAACCGAAATCAGAACTGTATCTGTAGCTCTACCAACAGGTTTTTCAACTAAAATCAAATCTTTATTATGTTCACAGACCAGCATCAGGGTATTAACCAGATGAATACCGTAGATACCTTCAACCTGCTGAAATACTAAGATTTGTTTTTATTCCTTCAATGTTGAACTTGATTCTTTTTCTTTTGTGGCACTATCTTAGACGTCTGCCCATGATTTCATAAATAATACAAAGCAACTGAGTTATTTTGCAATTGCATTATTTATATTTTATGAGACTATTTCATTACTATTCTTTTGACAAAAGTTTGCTTAAAAGTATGCATTACACATCCTTCACTGATAAACGAACCTGTGTTACACAATGACCTCCTAATAAGGGTTTATTTCTTTAAAAAAAAGATCTACACGATACATAATTATACAATTATGTATTGGGCAGATGTTTAAGTGGATTTTTAAACTTACATTTCTCAGAGGTTACGCTTCTCTTTTAAATGTAAATTTTCAAAACGGATGTTATTTTTTTCAATATCACCTTTAATAATGCATAAGCTCCCAATATATGCTGCTTTCAGAAATATTGGCTCTTTTTTAATGTTCTTTTCAAAAACATATTGATATTTGCTGAGGGGAGTGTCTGTTTTTTATTGACTGGAGAAAGATGAATGCTGCTGGTCTTCTATTCCATAATGCAGGATAAATGTCCTGAGTTCTGCAAATCTGCTTCAAGTCAAAATCTGTGGTTTACATTTACACCTTTCCTTGCTTATTCTTCTTTGTTACTTGTAAGTGCAATCAGTACAAAAAAGGGAGTTCTCTGAAAGGGATTCAGCTGCACATCAGGCCCTATCCCTCTGACTGGATTCTTTTTAAAATAGATCGTGCAATCTTTTCCCAAGCCAACTACACCTAGACTGGGAATCCAGTCTTCTCCCATCTCCATGCATGAGTATAATTTTCAGTCCCTGGATTGTTACCATTCTCCCAATATGGAATACTTTGCTATATGCACTATATATATCTAATGCTGGGTTGGGGTTTCTTGAGTTAAATACGGTAGTGAGACTGATATAAATGTAGGATCCAGATGAAGATAAATGCCTAAATTATGCTTAAATCTGACCATGACAAAAGCACAAATACATTTCCTCCTCCTCCTCCTCCTCCTCCTCCTCCTCCTCCTCCTCCTCCTCCTCCTCCTCCTCCTCCTCCTCCTCTTCTTCCTCCTCCATGCTTGAATTGCTTGGCAGTTTTAAATATTCACTATACTATGTTTTATTGGAAGGCTATGCTACTGAAAACATCTGTACCAATCTCTTGTTTACCATGTGGTGTTACCTGCTGTTAACATTGCATAAATCCTCATATAGTTAATGTTACCATTTAAACATAGGCACAATGCTGCATGGATTTATGGTTTGCCTGTCCTGTAAATCTCCCTGTGTGGTTCATTGCTACTAAGCCAGGCAAGTGGGATGGCCAGAGGAAAAAGCAAATACAATCCAGTGTGAAATTCATGATGTAGAATTCCCATGCCCATTGGATGTCAAGATTCAGCATTGGGTAGGAATGGGAGAAAGGTCATTTACATCTCCAACAGGCCAAAAAAAAACACCTTGATTTGATGTCAATCTCTTCTAATAATTTCTCACCTTTGAGTCTTACTTCAATGCCATTTTACTCTTCTCTGTGTTGATCTGTTGAAGAAGATGGCTTCTTAAACAAGAAGGTATGGGAGTAGTTCAACATGTTGAGCTTCAGTTCAACAACAACATTTATTCATTCATTCAATTCAACAAAAATTACAAAATTGAAGAAGCAAAATGAAAGAACTAAAATGTGACAGGCACTTAGCCACATCCCCTTAGGAACCTCTTAAACATGGGATCAGGACCACAGACATTAAGTTGGAATTAAAACTGGGAAAATTGTAGCTGAAACAACTGAGTCGGGTAAGACATTCCAGACTTCAACAACTCTGTCAACAGTGAAGCAAAAACAAGATGAAAATGGTGGTGTAAGCAGCCCATTCAGGAAAACCCTGCCTAATCCAATGAAGAGCTTGTCTTTCCAACTGGAGTGTGTGTGTGTGTGGGGGGGGAGATCTTCAAAATGTGTATATTGCTCATACCAACTTTGTGATTTCCAATATTTCTAAAATTGGAGCTCATACCAACTTTGTGATTTCCAATATTTCTAAAATTTCCCACCTCCTTTAAGTAAAAGGACTATGTGTTGTGATCAGAATAGGACTTACAATGAACCCCCCCACTCCTTTCCTTTGAGCATTACACCCAGATAAGTGTTAAGTACTTGACAGAGATGGTATTACTTGTGTGTGGATGCAATACACATTCTCATTACCCTGAGCTCTCTCTACTAAGGAGGGAAGCCAATGAATTCAACCAAGGTCAGCGCAAGACTTCCAATTACATCTTTGCCTTGATAGAGAGGCAGAAATGAAAGCTGGCACGCAGTGAAGCAAATCCTGGGATTATGCTGAACAAATCAGAATGCTGCATTTTAATCAGCCCAGAATAAGCCTGGGCTGTATGAAGATGATGATTATCTCCACACAGTCACTGTTGCCCAGTTTCACTTACAATGAAAGTCAAAAGATCTTGGATTAGCACAGACTGCTAATATCCAGGATGTTGCTACCTACATTTCTAACATGGAGCTAGGGTATTGGCAGCAAATATACTACACAAGGAAAATTTGGGTATTTTGCATTCTGGAGGAAGGAAGGAAGGAAGGAAGGAAGGAAGGAAGGAAGGAAGGAAGGAAGGAAGGAAGGAAGGAAGGAGGGAGGGAGGGAGGGAGGGAGGGAGGGAGGGAAGGAAGGAAGGAAGGAAGGAAGGAAGGAAGGAAGGAAGGAAGGAAGGAAGGAAGGAAGGAAGGAAGGAAAAATGACTATGTAGGGACTGAACATACATAATAGGCATAGAATATTAAGTAACTCTTTGAAGAATATATACAAAAAAAAAATAAAAAGGAGAGACAGGACAGCATCTCCTGAAAGGGGTGACTCTATCTTGAAATCTATCCTTACAAAACTCATTTATGCCCCTCCAAAGGTTTCTAGATTTTGAAGGCCCCACCTGACTGGGAATCTAAAAAGAGGCAAAATGTCCAGAATTGCTCCTGTGTGTCTTAAAAGCTAGAACCTTGTCTCTGCCCTCCATTACTTTTTTCCCCCACTGTTTACTCTTTGGATGTTTATGTACCATGCTACCCCAATTCTCTTTCTACTTCATCTACTTCAGAGATGTCTGAAACCCCCCCAAATAAAAAAAATAAAAAACCTCAGGAACCAATCAGGAGCAAGAAGGGTTTCTTTGAAGTGTGCTTTTAAAGAAAGAAAAAGGTCCATTTTTTGTTTTGTTTTATATCTTACTTCCCATCAGAGCTCTTCTCCCCAACTGACTGAAAGCTAAGTCAGAAAAGAAGCTGCAATTCTGAGAAATCGGAGGGGATTACATAGAAGGCAAAGGACTCAAAGAGAAAGCTGGGCCTGGATTAGAAATTGATGTGTTTTCATTGTGATTTGAGCTGTGCAGTGTTCACACGTGTGTGTGTGTGTGTGTATGTGTGTGTGTGTGTGTGTTTCTGTGGGAGGGCAGGCCTAAAGAGAGTGTAAGCTGAAATCAAGTTCTTCAAAAGTCATTCCTCATTTCTTCTCCATTTTTTCCTCCTTTTGTGTCAACAACCTTCTTCTAGTTCTTTAATTTGTCTATATATGAATTATTTGCTGACGTGCCTGGGATAATTTGATTGCTCTAAGGCAGGGGTGTCAAACTCAATTTCATTGAGGGCCGCATCAGCATTGCGGTTGCCCTCCGGGGGCCGGGTGGGTATGGCCTGGGTGGGCGTGGCCTACTGGGTGGGCGTGGCTAGAATGCATTTGGCCTACTGGGTGGGTGTGGCCAGCTCTACATCGTTCGCATGAAGGGTGCCTATGGGGGCCTGGGCAGGAGTGGGACAGATCTGAGGGTCTCTGGCAGAAGGAGGGTCTCTGGGCCAGGGCCAAGGCAGTGGGGGCCATTCCCTCACTGTTTCCAGGATGGCTTCGTGGGCCGCATGAAACCACTTCGCGGGCCGGATCCGGCCCCTGGGCCTTGTGTTTGACATGTCTGCTCTAAGGCTTATGTATGCCACTGGAAATCTACTATGATTGGAGTACCCTATGAACCAATCAGCCAAGATTAAACCAGGACTAGGGGTGACATGATAGCAGTCTTCCAATACCTCAGGGGTTGCCACAAAAAAGAGGGAGTCAAGCTATTCTCCAAAGCACCTGATGGCAGGACAAGAAGCAATAGATGGAAACTAATCAAAGAGAGAAGCAACCTAGAACTAATGAGAAATTTCCTGATAGTTAGAACAATTAATCAGTGGAACAACCTGCCTTCAGAAGTTATGAATGCTCTAACACTGGAAATTTTTAAGAAGAGACTGGACAGCCATTTGTCTGAAATGGTGTAGGTTCTCCTGCTTGAGCAGAGGGATGGACTAGAAGACCTCTAAGGTTCTATTCTATTCTATTCTATTCTATTCTATTCTATTCTATTCTATTCTACTCTACTCTACTCTACTCTACTCTACTCTACTCTACTCTACTCTACTCTACTCTACTCTATTCTATTCTATTCTATTCTATTCTATTCTATTCTATTCTATTCTATTCTATTCTATTCTATTCTATTCTATTCTACCAACCGCCATACATAAGAAAATATTGTGTCCTTAATTAATTAAACATGCTCATTTTGAAAAGAAAAGGCTATATTTTAGATACACCTATGCCATCAATGCAAGCCATGAGAAAAAAAAAGAAGCTCACCATTTACCTCCTTCTGAGTAAACCAGGACAGAGAAGGCTTACACTGGGAAAAAGTAGCCAGAGACAGAATTGTTGAGATGATTTTTTACAGGAGTCATGGAGAGAATTCAATAAGGATCATAAGTGGAGAATGTAGAACTTTCATGGGATCCAGGAGACACCAATGTACTATATCCCATGCATCCATACACACATGCACCTCATCACAATTATAAATTATGAGCAGTGAACCAAAAGCACAATTAACGATGAAACACTGGTGATTTCCCAATATATGAAAAAACCTTTGATCCCAAACTCTTTACTGCTTAACTAAAATACAAGTGGGCAGAAAGAGGTGAAGACAATGTTGACTCAGCTGTATACAACATACAGCACAATCTTTTTTTCAATTTATATAGGGTTTTTTTTTCTTCCACTGCTATTACCCTTCCTAATGCCCCCAACCAATATAATTGATACCAGGAAAGCCCCACAATTTCAAGGGTCCAAAGTCATCATATTTATTTATCCACTATTGAACTTGGGCAGTCGTGGGCAAAGCAGACAAAACGTTTCCAAGCTTGAAAAGAAAAGAACTCTAAAACAACTAACTCTCAACTTTTGGGGAAGGGTTGTATGCATCTCAGACCTAGCAAAAGTGTCGTGTCCTGTCCTGCCCTGCTCATTCTGGGGCTGGAACATTTCTGAAAACAGGAGAACAATGCCAGAATATTTAATGGTTGAACTGAATGTTCTGGACATAGAACCATTCTGTCTCAAACACATGATTTCTATTTTTGGCCTACCCTATGAGATTCCTATTTCTGGTGCTCTTATGAATTAATCAAATTTGTGACAATGATGTAAACCCTAACTTTCTTTTTTCAACTATGAAGAGCTTGAGGACATTTCTGTACTGTAAGGATCTTGGACCTCATCTTTCTTCCTAGTTTCTAAGCTTTAGCCCTCTTGGGATATCTCAAACAATTGTTTGGCTTAATATCTGTAAAGAGACCAGAATGCACTAGAGTTGAGTTAGTGGAAAAACTGGATAGATATAGAGATAGTGATAGATAGAGAGTTTGATGGGGATGGTTAAACTAATATAAATATAAAATAATTATCATAAATATAAAATAATTATCGTAGATTTGCAACAAATCAGAGAACAATCAACCAGTGGAATGACTTGTCTTCAGAAGTTGTGGGTGCCCCATCACTGGAGGCTTTCAAGAAGAGACTGGACAGCCATTTGTCTGAAATGGTACAGGGTCTCCTGCCTGAGCAGGGAGTTGGACTAGATGACCTCCAAAGTCCCTCCCAACTCCAAATAGAAAAAAAGAGGTCTCTTTCGTTTTTCACTTTTTTTTTCCTTTTCAGTTTTATACTTTTATAAAGTACATTATTGTACTGTAATATTCTAATGTTAGAAAATTGAAAAAAGAAAATCACTAGCACCGGGAATACAAGACAGGCAGAAGCTGTCGACTTGTTTTCTGTCCTTAGATAGCATTGTAAAACACAACAGCAACCTTCACTTAGAAACTCATTTGATGCTTTGCTGGTTGACAACTGAGCTAATTGTCAGTAAGGGAACAGAAAAGAATGATAGTTACTGGGTCTGGTCTAATTACTGGTTGTCATGACAATTAATTAGATCCAGGATGCGGTAAGCTGTGGATTGACAATAACTAATCTACCCCAATGCAGGGGTATATGGGTGCAAGTACATGCATGCACACAAAACACATACACGTTACACAGAGTACAGTATAAGCTTAACTTTTCTGCTCTTACAGTCAGAAGCTACTATATCGATGCATTGCTGTGAACAAATGGTGATGTCAGCCAGCTTTTCCGCTGCAGAAAATGAACTCACTTGCATGAAATATTCAGTTGAGGAAGTAAACGAGTGATATTTGAGAGTCAGTTCCTCTCAGTTTGTTTGCAAGATACCCAAGAACTTAAGAAGAGCTTAGGTTGCAGACTATCCAGTCTAGCATTTTGTGTTCCATGAGAACCACTTAGATATAGCCTCAAAATTAACTATAGATAGCAGAAAGATTCAGTTTTCTTCTAGGCTTGCTCTTATAGAAACTGCTCCTCACAGTAGTACAGGTTGTCCTAGACTTACAATTTAGTGACTGTTCAAAGTTACAACGACACTAAAAAAAGAGACTTATAACCCTTTTTCACACTTGCATCCTTTGTGGCATCCCCATGGCCATGTTATCAAAATTCAGATGCATGGCAACTGACTCATACTTATGACCTTTGCTGGGTCCCAAGATCACGTCATCAACTTTTGCAACCTTTTGACAAGCAAAGTCAATGGGGAAGCCAGATTCACTTAACAACCATGTTACTAACATGTCAGCCACAGTGATTCACTTAACAAGTGCAGCAAGAATGGTCGTAAAATGGGGCAAACCTCACTTAACAAATGTCTCACTTAACAACAGCAATTGCGGGCTCCATTGTGGTCATAAGTTGAGGAGTACCTGTGGTTGCTATGTTTGGTGAGAGTTAATATTAGTCATAAAAACTAACTCTATTATTAGTTAATCTAGCAAGATAATATGGAAATAGAAAGAAGGTAAAACTGTTTTAATTAAAGAGAAGAATTAACAGAATAATAGTAACTGAATAGCAAAGATGGAGGCCTTCTAGTCCAAACCCTGTTCATGCAGGAAACTGCCATTTCAGACAAATGGTTGTCCAGTCTCTTCCTGAAAACCTCCAGTGTTGGAGCACAACTTCTGAAGCCATTCCGCTGGTCAATTGTTCTCGCTGTCAGGAAATTTCTCCTTATTTCTAGGTCAGAGGTATCAAACTTGCAACATCATGTGACGTGTTGCGATGTATTGCGACTTTTTTTCCCATTGCCGGCAATGGGGTGGGCGAAGTTTTGGCGTGACGCATCTAGCCCACGCACCAGGAGTTTGACACCCCTGTTCTAGGTTGATTCTCTCCTTGATTAGCTTCCATCCATTTCTTTTTGTCTTGCCTTCAGGTGCTTTCAAGAATAGGTTGACTCCCTCTTCTCTGTGACAGCCCTTCATATTTGGGGACATTGTTATCATGTCGCCCTTATTCTTCCTTTTCATCAGGCTAGACAACCATTCTTAGCCTCCTGTCCCCTAATCATCTTTGTTGCTCTTCTCTATACTCTTCTCTGTACTCTTTTTAAAGTCTCAACAATCCTTTTTATATTGTGGTGACCAGAACTGTACATAATATTTCAAGAGTGGTCTTAACAGTGCAGTATAAAGTGTAAGGTAAAGGTAAAGGTAAAGGTTCCCCCGCACATGCGTGCTAGTCGTTTCCGGCTCTAGGGGCCGGTGCTCATCTCCGTTTCAAAGCTGAAGAGCCAGCGCTTGTCCGAGGACGTCTCCGTCGTCATGTGGCCAGTATGACTAGACGCCAAAGGCGCACGGAGCGCTGTTACCTTCCCACCGTAGTGGTCCCTATTTTTCTATTTGCATTTTTACGTGCTTTCGAACTGCTAGGTTGGCAGAAGCTGGGACAAGTAACAGGCACTCACTCTGTTATGTGGCGCTCGGGATTCGACCCACCAAACTGCTGACCTTCTGATCAACAAGCTCAGCGTCCTAACCCACTGAGCCACCGCGTCCCTAGTATCAAGTGTACTAACACTTTATATGAACTTGATACTACCCGTTCTGTTAATGCAACCTAGGACTGCATTGGCTTTTGGGGCAGCTGCAGGACACTGCTGGCTCATATTTAAGTAGTTGTCCTCTAGGATTCTTAGATCCCTCTCATGGTTACTACTATTGAGCCATGTACCACCTATTCTATATCTTTTGGTTTTCCTTGCCTAAGTGTAAAATCTTACTTTTCTCACCACTGAATTTCATTTTGGTAGATAGGATCCACAATTCAAGTCTACAGCGCCAGAAAATCAGAAATCACTGATTTTTCCCCCCTTTTTTTCAACACCCTTGCATATTTTCCCTCCGTTTCTCCTTTCCACTTTCTTTTTGTTCTTTATTTGAATTTTATATTATATAAATGCTAATATATTTTTTTAAACAAAGATATTAGGGAAATAGCAGTAAATTCAGGGTTTGCCCTCTCCCTTTTTTTTTAGCAAACTTCTGCTGCTGCATAATTTTTTTGCATCATATGATCAAACTATTTGCAGACTTAAACTGACTTATTTTTCCTCTCATATTGTCCCTGCATTTTATGTCCTGCAGGGAAGAATTAATAAGCAAAACTAAGTGTGATTTTTAAAATGTCAAGATAGAACCAATGATAGCATTAATTTTACACTGGTTATCCCTCTAATTGTTACTTTTGGTAGTAAATAATGCTATTTGATAATATAATGTGTCCAGAGTTACTAATTTTCTTCTGCCGTTGATACAACACGTTTCATTTCTCTTCTTATTTACGCCCCTGCTGTGAAAGCTGCATTTGGCCTAATTGTTTCCCTTGTTTCCCCAAATATGATACAAATAACCTCACAAAAATGATTGCACACTGCTAGGAGAACATAATGTCCTAATATAATAGCATGGATTTATTGTGTCATTATTTAAGGGTGATTGCTTTCTACCCAAATGAAATATGCAAGGCTATTGATAGAAATGAAATGACTTGAAGTATTTGTATGTATGTCTGTGGGGGGGGGGGTATTTGTGGTTCAGACCAACCCATGCCAAGGGAAATAGGATGAGGCTGGGGGGCATCTGGAGGAGGTAGGGTTAAAAAGGTCAAGAGGCAGCAGCAAATTTCCTCTCTCATGTATTTTTGTTCTGAAGATACTGACATTTCTAGGCTACGTACCACATTCTCCTACTCTAAGAAAACTGACTCCAGTATTGGAGGCACCCTTATTTGTGGTTGGTTTTTTTTTTTTGTGCTTTCACTTTCTTGGCTAATTAGTAGTTGCCTGCTTTGTACTAAACAGAAATTCATTCTACAGCACAGAGGATTCAACTAGAAATGAAATACGCAGCTGTGAGTTAGGAACCAAGTAGCAATTTGTGTCATGAAAAAGTTGGAAATGTGAATAATGCTAACCACAAAAAGACACATTCATCATGGGTAAAATGTTTGCCATCCTACACATACTTCACAAGCAGTGTTGTATTATCCTAAGTAATTGCTCTTACGTGGGATTGGAAGAGAATCCCTGCCAAAACAAAGATTTTTGTGAGTCTCTACTGTAAAAGGCTTATTCACTTTCGAATTGTATTATGGGGTAACCTGGGGTTCCTCAAAAGACTGAATGGGACTTTCCAGTTAGGAGTGCTTGAAAGACATAGGGGGGGTCAAGCTATCAAGGGCTAGCCAGTAGATTAGATAATAACAATAACAATAACAATAACTAACAGTAATAACAACAACATCAAGTTGGAAGGGACCTTGGAGGTCATCTAGTCCATCCCCCTGCTCAGGCAGGAAACCCTATACCATTTCAGACAAATGGCTGTCCAGTCTCTTCTTATAAAAACTTCCAGTGTTGGAGCATTCACAGCTTCTGGAGGCAGGTTGTTCCACTGGTTAATTGTTCTAACTGTCAGGAAGTTTCTCCTTAGTTCTAGGTTGCTTCTCTCCTTGATTAGTTTCCATCCGTTGCTTCTTGTCCTGCCTTCAGGTGCTTTGGAGAACAGCTTGACCCTCTTCTCTGTGGCAACCCCTGAGACATTAGAACACTGCTATCATGTCACCCCTCATCCTTCTCTTCATTAAACTGGACATACCCAATTCCAGCAACCATGCCTTATAGGTTTTAACCTCCAGTCCCCTGATCATCTTTTTTGCTCTTCTCTATACTCTGTACTCTGTACTCTTTCTACATCGTGGTGACCAAAACTGGATGCAGCATTCCAAGTTTGGCCTTACCAAGGCATTGTAAAATGGTATTAACACTTCACATGATTTTGATTCTATCCCTCTGTTAATACAGCCTAGAACTGTGTTGGCTTTTTTGGCAGCTGCAGCACACTGCTGGCTCATATTTCAGTGATTGTCCACTAGGACTCCAAGATCCCTTTCACAGTTGCTACTATTGAAATATTACAGTTATTTTGACTTTGAGATGCCTTGAGATGCCTTTCCAACTACTGGTAGTCCTTGTCTTACGACTGTAAGTTCTGCCTGTTGTTAAGTGGATCAGCACTTGAGCATGCCAGATCTTATGATCTTTTTTCGCGGCTGTTGTTAAGTGAACACAGCAGTCCTAAAGCAACTGCTGCTGTCATAAAGCAAACAGTGCAGTCAGTAAGTGGATCCTTGTCTACAATGGACATTTTGTGCAGGAAACTGGAAGTTTTGCTTCAACAAAGTGCTTTGCATCGCCTCATAATCTTGAACGGCAAGTCCTATAAGCATGAAAGGACCATTTGTTTGTATTTTAAAGCATGATTTATACCCAAGCGACTAGTGATGGGAGAAGCTGAATGAAGTTATTTTCTGGTTACTGAAAATCATAAATTCATAAAGCCATTAATTGCAATCACCTCATAAATGGAGCCCGGTTGCCGAGTTCCCAAAATGCAATCATGTGACTGCGGGAAGTGGGGGGGAGCTATTGAACTTTGAATCTGGGATATAAGTAGCCTGGGGAGGTCCATGGTAAACTTCAAACACTAAAAGGATAGTAAGTCAAGGACTACCTCTAATAGGCTACTTCAAATATTTGCCGCTCCTTTGGTAAAGCATGATCAGCAATGCCTAAATCAAATGGAAAGTAACCATCTTTGATGGCCTCTTTGTGGACACAAAATTAGGTTACAATTGTGACTCTCCACATTTAAAAAATTTAAAAAGATTTTTTAAAAAATTTATGGTAGCTGACACCCTTCCCATTATTCCACTCCATTATTCACCCCTCCCATGTTTATTCCATGGGAAATAAAAGAGAGACTGAGGTGCTATTTCTAAAGAAACTGGAGGCCACTCTGGGACTTTTTCTGTCCCCAGCAAGAGGAGACGAGAGACCTTTTAAAATCCTGTATGAAGCAGCACACCTTCCCACCCATCTATAAATGCCAAGCGAAGTAGCCATACTTCATTCCTAAAACCATCTCTAGCAGATCCCGTAACCAGAAAATCATTCCATTCAGCTTCTCCCATCACTAGTTTCTTACAGGCAAATCATTCACTAAAATGCAAACAAAAGGTCCTCTCATGCTTATAAGCAGTGCTTTTTTTGTAAAAGAAAAAGGTGCCGGAACTCACACATGTCATACAACCCGCCTTGCCCTACCCTACAAGGTTCCATCCAAAAAAGGTGCCGGAACTCCGTTCTGAGCGTTTTATGACAAAAAAAGCCCTGCTTATAAGAGTTGCTGTTCAGGTTTCTGACGTGAGGCAAAGCACTTCGTTGAAGCAAAGTTTGCCATCTCTTCACCTCAATTCAGATTGCACTGGTTTAGTAAATGAAGACAATGGGCAGTAATGAAAGGAAACATTTGTCAGGATTATGGGAGAAGAACCCGTGATGCAGGAGATGACCAGGCTGAGCCCGAGGGAGGGGTCAAATGAGTCATCAGTTTCAAGTCCCTTCACGCTCACAAGAGATCTAAGTCCAGATCACCTTGAATTCCATTGATTCTTATCTACCACCAATTGGCTTAGTAGTTCGGATTCTTGTAGAGAGCTTCAAATTGCAATAAACCTTTATGTTCGTTTGAACCAGCTGGATCTCCTGATTTCCTGCACTTGACATGTGATGGGAAACGTCTCTTAGTGGCTCATGGAGGTGAAGACAATTTGAAGCCTTGGGCATCTTCTCCAAAACAGCAAATTGGGCAACTGTTTCAATGGCTTTCCTTGCTACAAACATTCTTGATAATAAAGGGTGCTGTGGCCATCAGATCAGATCAACAGAGGAACTTCTCCAAGTGGTGCTCCTAAGCTGACTCTACCTGTAACTCCAAGGGAAGCCCCTGAGCTAAGGTGTTGGGATTCAACTGAATCAGAAGTGGGGGCTTCATGGAAAGCCTTAAGCAAATAAAAAAAGGGCATCATTGATCCTATAGAAAGTTGAATACACCAGATTGAAGATGGATCTATGCTTGGATGAATCCTATCTAAAACAAAGGATAGATAGTCCTCAACTTGCAAACATTCATTTAGTGACTATTTGAAGTTATGTCACTGAAAAAAGTGACTTTCAACTGGTTCTCACACTTACATCATCGCAGCATCCCCATGATCATGGCTGGCCCAGGAATTCTGGGAGTTGAAGTCCACTAGTCATAAAAGAGCCAAGGTTGCCTACCCCTGCCCATGATCATAGGATCAAAATTCAAATGGCGTGTATTTACTATGGTTGCAGCATCCTGGGGTCATCTGATTGCCATTTCCAACCTTCCCAGCTGGCTTCAGACAAGCAAAGTCAATGGGAAAAACTGGATTTCTTTAATGACTGCACGATCCAATTAACACCTGCAGTGATTCACTTAACAACTGTGGCAAAAAGATTGTAAAAAGCACCCGAAGGCAGGACAAAAAGCAATGGATGGAAACTAATCAAGGAGAGAACTAATGTAGAACTATGGAGGAATTTCACGACAGTGAAAACAATTAACCAGTAGAACGACTTGCCTTCAGATGTTGTGGGTGCTCCAACCCTGGAGGTTTTTAAGAATAGATTGGAGGTTGCATGTTGTTAGACTAGAAGACCTCCAAGATCCCTTCCAACTCTGTTATTCTGTAAAATTGGATGCAGCTCACTCAAGAACGGCCTTGCTTAGCAATATAAATTCTGGTCCCAGTTCCTCAATCGTAAATTGAGGAAAACCTGTACAGAACATTCTGCTGTTTGGAGTATAAATTTTATGAGCTATTCAAGAAGGCCCTTTACCCATTTTAACTTTTTTTTTTAATTTTAACTCGCAGCAGCTCTTGGACTCTTTGAATCCTAGAATTTTCTTCTATTTGGCTATGAGATCACGCACTCTTGTTGCAGACAGCAATAAGAGGCTTTTGAGAATTGAAAGATGGAAAAGACCACTAAGCCATGAGGCACACTTCAGAAAATAAGTAGATCCCATGTCTGACTGTGTCTGATATGGCATATTTTCTGCCGTGCTCAAAGTAGAATTCAGAAGACAAATTTGCAGAATATAAAATCTGATTTGCAGGCATGTAACTAAAGAGAATGAGAGCCAGGTTGTAGTTAAGGCAACAGGCTAGAAACCATGAGACTGCCAGTTCTACTCCTCCCTTAGTCACAAAGCCAGCTAGGTGACTTTGGGCCAAACACTTTCTCTCAACCCTAAGAAAGTTTTAGGTTTAGGTTTAGGTTTTATTTAATTTGTATACCGCCCTTCTCCCTAGGGACTCAGGGCGGTTCACAGGGCATATATAAATAACAATACAAAAGTTAAAAAAGATTAAACCAATGCCCAGTTAAAAACAATAATACAATTCTAAAACAACAATTTAAAACCCATAATCCCCCATCAGGCCAGACCAGCTAATTCAAATAAGTGGGTCTTCAGGCCGCGACGGAAGGTTCGGAGGTCTGATGCCATCCGGAGCTCCACCGGCAGTTGGTTCCATAATGCCGGAGCGCCCACAGAGAAGGCTCTCCCCCTGGGGGCCACCAGTCGGCATTCCCTGACTGGAGGCACCCTGAGGAGGCCCTCTCTGTGGGAACGCACAGGGCGGAGGGGAGTTGACGCCGGCAGCAGGTGGTCCCCGAGGTAACCCGGACCCATGCCATGTAAGGACTTAAAGATCATAACCAAGACCTTGAACCTCACCCGGAAGACAACTGGTAACCAATGCAGCTCGCGGAGCAAAGGTGTAACATGGGAGTACCGGGAGACTCCCAAGACAACTCTCGCGGCCGCATTCTGTACCAGTTGGAGCCTCCGAGTGGTCTTCAAGGGAAGCCCCATGTAGAGAGCATTACAGTAGTCAAGGCGAGAGGTCACGAGCGCATGAGTGACCGTACACAGGGCATCCCGGTCCAGATAGGGCCGCAACTGGCGCACCAGGCGAACCTGGGCGAAAGCCCCCCTAGTCACGGCCACTATATGATCTTCCAGGGTAAGCCGTGAATCTAGGAGGACTCCCAAGTTGCGAGCCCTATCCACGGGGGGCAAGAGCTCACAATGGCAAACCACTTCTGAAAAAAAAAACCTTGCTAAGAAATCTGCAGGGACTAGTCCAGGTAGTCTCAGACACAACTGAACAGAAGGAAAACAAAAACTAAACAGAATAAAAATAACTTGATCTCCGAATCTGTCCTTAAATTCTTGCAATTTCATCAGGCTTGATATTCCTGGATGTTTAGTGACATATAGAAACTCTGTCTTAGAAGAAGATATTTTGAGGGTTTGTTTTTTTTTGTCCCACCTAGACCCTTAATGCCTCCAGACAATGGTTCAATTTTTTCACCATAATCTTGGAAGAAGATCCCATAATTTTAAGAAACTAATCTGTAAAGGAACTGTTCCCGTCCCATTATTGTTATGGGTGTCTTTTAGTCTGTTCAGCTGTCAGCTCTGCCATATTTCCCCCCAAATACAGTGAATTGTATTGTATTCAAATGTAACAGTGAATCAGAATCAACGCTCCAAGCAGTTCTACAAGGAACCCGATTCCCCCAGCCCAGGGGTTTCAAACTCAATTTCATTGAGGGCCGCATCAGCATTGCGGTTGCCCTCAAGGGGCCGGGTGGCTATGGACAGGGTGGGCGTGGCCTACTGGGTGGGCGTGGCTAGAGTGCGTATGGCCTACTGGGTGGGCATGGCCAGCTCTATATCGTTCGCATCAAGGGTGCCTATGGGGGCCTGGGCAGGAGTGGGACAGATCTGAGGGTCTCTGGCAGAAGGAGGGTCTCTGGGCCAGGGCCAAGGCAGTGGGGGCTGTTCCCTCACTGTTTCCAGGATGGCTTCGCGGGCCACATGAAACCACTTTGCGGGCTGGATCCGGCCCCCGGGCCTTGTGTTTGACATGTCTGCCCCAGCCTATGAACTACAGATATCTTCAAATGCCACAGGTGATTCCACTGGCATGCTTTGTAAATGCGCCTTTCACTTATTTTCTCTTAAAGTGATACAGGTAGTCTTTTGACTTGCGACCATTTGTTACGCAACCATTCAAAGTTATGACAAATGCCGAATAAATGATTTACCGCCTGTTCTCGCACTTATAAACTCGCACAAAATTGCAAGTCAAGGACCATCATGTGTTTACAATGACTGCAGCATTCCAGGGTCACATGATCACGTGATCACCATTTTCAACCTTTCCACTGGATTTCCAACAAATAAAGTCAATAGGGGAATTCAGATTCACTTAACAACTGTGTGCTTCAGTTAACAACCAGGGCAAAAAAAAGATCATAAAACAAGATAGAACTCCCTTAATGACTTCATCACTTAGTTCTAATTGTGGTCATAAGTCAAGGACTACCTTTAGTTGAAACTTGATCAGAAAGTTGAATGACATTACAGCTATGCAATAATGATAAATTAATTTCCTTTTAGGAGAAGGCCTGACAGATAAGACTGCTGACACAGTAAATTGGCATTCAGGAAAAATAGTAAAGAAACATTAGTTGTTGAACAACCTGCGTACAGGATAGAATAAAATAAAAATTCAAGGGACTAGACATTTTAGTCCCACAACTGATCAGTATAAAGTTCTTCAGAGAGTTTGAACACAATCTACTGGAAAATTCCTGCTTCTGAGCATCTTCATGCATTTAATTTATCCCAAACATTGTTATTTAGTGAGTTGAGCATTCAGGGACTTCACTTCATGCTGAACAACTAATTTACATAAGATCTCAAGATCCAGTAGGAAAAATAATCTTTAGAAAATTGTCTTGTCAATGAATTTATTTCAGTGGTATCTCTATAGACACAGATCAGAGGTTTAAAAGAAATATTTTATCCTATTATATTTTCCATTTCAAGAGATATTTGCTGATGAAAGGAGAAAGATGGGTTCTATGATTACAAAGAAAATGTCTACAATTTCCTGCACTTTATAGCTACAGTTATAAGAATGAATAAAACAGTATGCCTGCTGTTAATAGAAAAATGCAGATGGTGAAGCCATAATAGAAAAACTTGATTTCACCTTTATTGCACTCAGTAAACATCCCATAAAAATAGCTGTATTCAAAACATTTGAAATATGCAGTTATTGTCATTCCATATTTCATTGAGAATGTCTACTCAGAAGTAAATTTCACCAAATTCAATTAGAACTTACTTCAAGTAAATGTATATTGTAATCTATCCCACTTACATAAATGCCCTCAATGTGTGCTGAGGTTACAATGCTTGACATCTCCAGCCAGCACAATCAATATATGCGGTGTTTGTAGAATAAAATAGAGCTGGAACTTGGAGGTCTTCTAGTCCAGCCCCCTGCTCAAGCAGGAGAATCTACAGTATACCATCTTAGACAGGTGATTGTCTAGTCTCTTCTTAAAAATCTTCAGTGATGGAGCATGTATGATTTCTGGAGGCAAGCTGTTCCACTGGTTAATTGTCCTCACTGTCAGGAAGTTTTTCCTTAATACCAGGTTGCTTCTCTCCTTGATCAGTTTCCAACCTTTGTTTCTTGTCCTTCCCTGTGGTGCTCTGATGAATAATGTGACCCTGCTTTGTGGCAGCCCTTCAAATACTGGAATATTGCTATCATGTCTCCCCTATTTCTTCTTTTCTTTAGACTAGCCAAACCCAAGTCCCGCAGCAGTTCTTCGTATGTTTTAGTCTCCAGGCCTTTGATCATCTTAGTTGCTCTTCTCTGAATTTTTTCCAAACTCTTAACAACTTTTTTGTGATATCCTGACCAAAATTGGCTGCAGTATTCCAAGTGTGGTCTTACTAGGGTTTTATAAAGCTATACTAATACTTCGTGTGATCTTGATTCTGTTTATACAACCCAGGATTGTAATAGCTTTTTTGGCTCCTGCTGCACACTACTGGCTCATGTTTAAGTGATCATCCTCTAAGACTCCCAGGTCCCTCTCACAGTTACTGTTTTTGAGCCAGGTTTTGCCTAATCTGTACTTGTACCTTTGATTTTTCCTGCCTAAATGTAAAACTTTGCTTTTCTCCTTATTGAAACTCATTTTGTTGGATGTTTGTCTCTCTAAAATGGAGGAGCAAACACTTCTCCAACCAAAATGTTGAATGGAATCTTTTTCTTCCATCAAAAATATTTCATCTGAACTGAATATATGGACATCAATCACAGTCGAGAAGAAATCAGTCTAGGGCACATCCCTTGGGCCCGTAATGTAATTAGGTAATTCACATATTTTTTATTATGATGTAATAATATATGTATCTTCATTTTGATGTCACTGTTGCTTCTGTTGGATACTCAACAATTGGATTTATCCCAGATGCTGTTGATATAATATTTAATAAGTAAAAAAACAATAGAGAAGAAACATTGTACAGGAAGTCCTTGACTTAGAACCATTTGTTTAGTGACCTATATCAAAGAGGAACTTGTGAGTATGTGCAGATAGATTTTATTTTTCATTGCAAGTTCCTCCTGGCTATCCATGCTTCAGTTCAATCTCAAGGGAACATGTCTTTCCATGGGGGGGTCTTTGTTCAGTTCCTAGCTAAAATGTCGCAGTCTTAGAATTTTGAGAGAATTCCTTGTCTAGTTCTTTTTTGCCCAAGAGATACACACTGCAGAAGGAACCCTTGGGGAAATCTCATGGTAGCTGAGCCAAGCAACTGAAAAAGAAAAGGAGAATTGTTTCTCCTCTCTTTAGCAGAGGCTGTTCTTTTTTAAAATCACTCTTCCAGAATTTGACATCAGCTACGGAATTTTCCTGGTGGAACCTTGAGAGAAGAAGGATTGGCAACCGGGAAAAGGAACGGAGCGCCCACGAGTTACACTCTACCATTGTTTTCAGTGGGAAGGAAGCCTCTGTGCATGGCTCCCTTACAGATATACAGGAATGTCTTTCATAAAGGATGAGTTGGATTTTAAAAATTCAATAAAGCTAACATACGGAGAAGACATCAGAAGATATCTGCTGTGGACCACTCTGCCGATTTATTTATTTAGTCTTCTGCTCTGGGCACTCTGGGGTGGCCCTTCAATCAGATCACTATAGCTACCATTTTGACTTCTTCTTACCACTGTCACTAACATCAGTAGGGAGGAAGCCCACTAACCTGCTGATGGTTTGTATAGACTTCACTCTTCAGAGAATCCCAGCTTTAACCATATCTGATGGCAGAAGAAATACTATGTTAAACTTATTCCAGGAGTTTTTAGAAAGAAAAAAGCTCTAATATTGAGATTTGAGGTCTGTAAAGATTGTTTATTGGTTTTTTTCAATTTTCCCTTTATTATTTATAAGATCCAGAGAATTTGCTTTGGGGTATACAGGATAGTTCTCCTGTAGTCTATTAATACATTTGAGCCTACCTGTACATTTGAGATGGAAAGGGTTTTTTTTTCTTTCTTAAAATTCATCATGGGGGGGGGAAAGTTCCAAGTTTCTTACTTCCACATTTTCTCTCCAAAATGTTTACGAACACTGCCTTAGTTGCAAGCTGAGCTTCACCCTGAATAAATGTAAGTAGGAATCATCAAAAGAATGTTATGAACATTGTTGAAGGGTCTTAGACTTTTATTGTTCAATTTCTTGGATTTTTCAATTGAAAAAAGACAGGATACAAATAAAACCTGAGAGAAAGGGGGAGAAAGATCACTAAAAGTAAAAAAAAGCATATCCCAAATCTTAGAAGATGGATGTGAAGAATTGTTCAATATCAAGGTAATGAGATGTTTAAGGTATCCTTCTGAGCTGATTACAGAGCTAAAAGGTATCTCTATTTTTTTTCTTTTTCTTTTAAAATTTGGCCTGAATGAAAAAAAAGAGAAAGCATCTGGGTATTTTTGGTTCAGCAGATTTTGTTTATCTTTATGGAATAATTAAAAACAGACCGAGTCAAGAACTGAATCAGCTGCTCTTATTTTTAGCAAGCAAAATCAAAATAATTGTAGCTCATATGCGAGGATCCTTCTGTGTTCATTTCATATTTAAAGGAAAACAGGCAATGGGATTAGACTGGTGGAGTGATGGCAGGAGGTGTTTTCACCTAAGAGACGGTGCCTCTGTGTGTAGGAACCAGGTATGGCTGTCAAAAATGGAAATGGGAGGTGAGAGGAAAAGGAAAAAAATTACAAAGTGCAAAGAACGTCAATTGCAATCACTGCCACCATCTTGAATTTTTTTACCCTCCCTCTACAGACACTTCAAGGGACGCGGTGGCTCAGTGGGTTAGGAGGCTGAGCTTGTCAGTCAGAAGGTCGGCAGTTTGGCGGGTCGAATCCCGAGTGCTGCGTAACAGAGTGAGCGCCTGTTACTCGTCCCAGCTTCTGCCAACCTAGCAGTTCAAAAGCACGTAAAAATGCAAGCAGAAAAATAGGGACCACTATGGTGGGAAGGTAACAGCGTTCACATGACCACAGAGACGTCCTCGGACAAGCGCTGGCTCTTCGGCTTTGAAACAGAGATGAACACCGGCCCCTAGAGTTGGAAACGACTAGCACTCATGTGCGGGGGAACCTTTACCTTTACCTTACAGACACTTCACCTCTAACTCTGTGACTTTATAGGAATGACAATGAACACTGGTAGTGCTCTGATAAAAGTACAGACTCATGCTGCACTGGGACTCTGCAGGTCTTGGTAATAAACTTGGATGAGCTTAATTACAGACCAAAATGGCATGTTGATGTCTCTGTTGATGCAGTCCTGAGTTCCATCAACAGAAGTGATAACATCAAGATCATGACATCAAGATCATGAGAAGTGATAACACCATTTTACACCGCACTAGTGAGACCACACTTTGAATGCTATGTCTAGTTCTGATCACCACAATACAAAAAACAAGATGCCAAGACCCTAGAAAGTGTACAGAGAAGGGCAACAAAGATGATCAGGGGTCTGGAGACTAAATCATATGAGGAATGCTTCAGGGAGCTAGGTATATCTAATATCAAAGAGAAGGGTTGGGGGGGACACATGATAACTGTCTTCTAGTACTTGCGAGACCATCACATAGAAGAGGGGATTGATTTATTCTCCAAAGCACCAGAGGGCAGGACAAAAAGTAATGGGTGGAAACTTGTTAAAGAGATATCCATCCTACTGTAAAAGTAAGGAGAAATTTTCTGATAGTAACAATTAATGAATGGAACAGCTTGCCTCCAAGAGTTGTAGGTGCTACATCACTGTTGGTTTTCAAAAATAGATGGGACAACCATTTGAATGGGATAGTATAAAGCAGGGGTCTTCAAACTTGGCCCTTTTATGACTTGTGGACTTCAACTCCCAGAATTTCTCAGCCAGCATCCTGTCTTGGGCAAAGAGTTGCACTAGAAGACCTCCAAGGTCCCTTCCAGCCTTATGATTCTATGTTCCATGGCATTTAATAACAGCAGCTGGAAATAGCAGGAATGGTCAAGGTTTGGAGGAAGATTGATGCTGGATAGAGATCTCCATTTCAATTATGACGGGCAAAAAGAGACACGTTGGAAATCTATGCTAGGCTGGTATTAAGCTGAAAATCAGCTCTATTCTGATTGACTGATTGATTCTAAGCTGGGTTCTTATTATATCATACCTATAGACAAAATCTTACTAGGATGAGGACTCTATTATCTTCATCTGTAATGTACTCTGTTACTATCTTCATTCTCTTTCTCTCATATGTAATATCTGGGCTGAGTTGCCTCTTAAAGGTAAAGGTAAAGGTTCCCCCACACATGCGTGCTAGTTGTTTTCCAACTCTAGGGGCCGGTGCTCATCTCCGTTTCAAAGCCGAAGAGCCAGTGCTTGTCCGAGGATGTCTCTGTGGTCATGTGGCCAGCATGACTAGACACCAAAGGCACACGGAATGCTGTTACCTTCCCACCGTAGTGGTCCCTATTTTTCTATTTGCATTTTTATGTGCTTTCGAACTGCTAGGTTGGCAGAAGCTGGGACGAGTAACAGGCACTGACTCTGCTACGTGGCACTCGGGATTCGACCCACCAAACTGCCGATCTTCTGATCGACAAGCTCAGCGTCCTAACCCACTGAGCCACTGCGTCCCTTGCCTCTTAGTCTTCTGGAATTCATCTCCTTCCCTCCCTCTTGGGATCCATCTGCTAATTATGTTCCAACACTTCTGCTCACAGGAAGATGGAACTGGTGTTTGAAACTGATCCCACATTCTAATCCCAAATGCTTCTGACCAGCTTAAAGACTAGAGCAGGGGTCTCCAAGCTTGGCAAATTTAAGACTTATGGACTTCAACTCCCAGAATTCCCACCCAGACATGCTGTGGACTTCAACTTCAATGCTAGCTGGGGGATTCTGAGAGCTGAAGATCTTAAAATCTTAAAGTTATGAAGTTTGGAGACCCCTGGACTAGAGGAAAGCACTTAAAGTACCTATGAGGTAGAGCTCTCAGACAATGTTGGTTACAAAGAGTTTTTGGCATCCACAATTTAGGTTATGAGATGGGAGAGGGAAGAAATAAGTAAAGCTGGGTATAACGGGTCATTTGCAAAAAACAGATCACTTTCTCCTAAGTCATCATTTCAAGCTCCGAAAGACCTCCCCTAATGAAACATAATTAGAGCAACATAAAGCACTAAGATCTGCCAATTAGCCATCTGCATACTCAAAAGCTTATTTCCTGGTCTGTCTTCCCACACTCCCTTATTATAGCATCTTCTGAAGGCATGGTGGTAGAGGAGAAAAAATTACAACTCAGAATAATTCCGTACATATTAGATTTGTGGTAGTGAGATCTAATTCACTCCAATTTGGAATCAGGAGAAGATATATATTATCTGGATGTTTTTGCTGCTTTGGAAGTTTGAAGAAGAGCTTATTAAATTGCAAGCATCATACAACGAATGGAAGGCAAAGGTTTAATTTTCAGTTTCTTTGCAGTGGGGCTGTGGGAAAATGACATTTACTCATGCCCTTATTGGGGGTTGTAAAATTAGTCCTATGCTGGCCAATATTTCTTCCAAGAAGGGGAAGAGAGATTTAGCTATTGCCTCCTCAAGATTTGAAGGGGCATCAACTTGAACCTAAGTCACAGATTAACCTTCCAGACAATTTGTTCTTGATCTACCTATTATATGGTAGGCTAGCTACTCCAGTCCTTGTTAATTATATTGCCAGGGACCTAGAAGCAAGATGATAGTATTCCTCAAGCTACAACCATTCATTTAGCAACTGTTCAAAGTCATGATGGCCCTAAAAAAAGTGACTTATGACTGGTCTTACTCATTTGCTTTTGACATTCACAGAGTTCCTGCAGTCACATGATCAAAATTTGGGATCTTGGCAACCAGAATGGATATATGATAGTTGCAGCATTCTGGAGTGATGTGATTGCCATTTGTAACTATCCCAGCCAGCTTCTGACAAAAGTTCCTAAAGCAGAGAACAGCAAAGCAATAGAATAACAGAGTTTGAAGAGAGCTTGGAGGTCTTCTAGACCAACCTCCTGCTCAAGCAAGAGATCCTATATCATTTCAGACAAATGGGTGCCAAAACCTCCAGCAATGGAGTACCCATAACTTCTGAAGGCAAGCTGTTCCGGTCTTCTGATGCTTTGGGAAACCAGCAACGTGGATTAGCTTGGTCCTTAGCATCACTATCGCTCTGTGCTCCAGTCCTGACTTTATTCAACTTCTTAACAAGGCTTCTCTTAAAATTCAGCTCATATATTGAGAATTCTAGAATGATTCATTCTCAAACACCTGGAAAAGAGGTGTCTCTCTTATATTCAAGGTAATTGATCATTTTTCTTGGTGGTGTTTTGGAGCTTGTCTTTGTAGTGGCAATGCAGAAGACCATTCTTATTTTGAGGAATTTATTGATATCTTCTGATTTCTCTTTCACATTAAGAAAACTCTAGAAATTCAGAGCTCATTTGGAGCTAGCCAGCTTAGGTTTTGTTTTCTCTTGTTTACCAAATAAAGGAGGGAATCTTCACGTCGCTTCAAAGCTTTTTTTGCTGTGAAAATATTATCATCACCATCAATATGGAAGGGATCCTGGATATCTTCTCCAAGTCTCAAGACTCTGGGATGAGAATTGAAAGTCTCATACTTTCAATTCCCATCCCAGAGTCATGTGTCAGGTCTTGCAGTGCCTTGACCATAACATGGCCATGAGGTCACGGTGCCACTTTGGGGTTGTTGCTGTTCATGGAGAGCTTTGCAGGGAACTTAGCACTGGGTACTCTGGAAATTGCCCATCCTTGGAGCATGTCCCCTGTCATTATTAAGGAGCTCCTGGCAATTTGTAAGAGATACGGGTGTCATCTTGCTTGGTATATATGCTTTTTAATATAAATTTAATAAAAGAATAAAATAAGCATGCTTATTTTACATCATGACTTCCTTTGGGATTTAATGGAGACCTGGGAATTAGGATGACTGCAGACAGCAGGAGAGACAAGCATACAATGAAAGATAGGAAGTTCAGACAAACATCCCTTGGCCACCTCAACATGATACGTCCAAGAAATCTACATTTCACTCACGAGAGCTTCATAAGAATGCTCTTTTCCTTTGAAGGCAATTGGAAGTGCACATCCTCTTTTATCAGACTGAATGGTAATTGAGAGGAAAGAAAGCTGGAGTGCTCACTATCACCTCAATGATCTTTTTTGATAATGCAAAGGATTCTAAGTGCATTCAATCAAAGTTTCCTGCTTCTCCTTCAATCAAAGGCTTTTTGCACACAATGCTTTGAAGATTTGGAGATGAATTTGCATGACCAAAGGGACAAAGGAAGGGGTTTGAGGGCAGTTTAGAACCCATGGTCCACCTGATGTTGCTGAGCTTTGGTCCATATGGCCAGCATGATGAGAGATGCCATGGAATCACAAGTCATCAAAAGCAGGTGGGCCACTTAATCTAATCCATTCTTTTTTATAGTGAGTGACAGCTGCACTTCAGGATCTCTGGCATAAATGCTGTGCCCTTTCCTGTCCTTAGATGTGAAGGTGTCAGGGACTGAATGTAAAGATGGTTTTCATTGGCACTACCATTGAACACTTACTCCAAGAGAGACAGTTATTGAACTGAACAGAGCACTGATTCTCAACTTTTTGTGTTCTAAATCCCCAAAATCACTGTATCACCTAGCCAACATGCACTTCTTTGCTGTAGCGCCAATCCTTTGGACTAGTCTCCCCCTTTCTACAGCAGTGTCCCTCTTAAGTAGTCCATATAGTTGTGAAAACAGATCTTTCCACAGATCAATTACAGGATTGAAGCATCTCCCTTCTTGATGTGCAGGGTATAGGGTTTGATCACACACTCACATGACATCTTGATTTTTTTTTACTACTTCTGTCCCAGGATACTTTTTTGTCAGGGAAACATTAAGCATTGTTAACATTTAAATAACTTTAAGGAGGGATTAGGGTTGTATTTTGTGAGATTGTAACTTCCTTTTCTTCTTTTTCATTTCGGTATGAATATTTTTATCTCCTGTCCTCCTCTCTACACATTCAGCTAAGTACTAGAGACCATTTCCCTGAATATTTTGATTAGAGATGTTCATGGCCTTTGTATTTGTGCACATGTATTCCCCCAGGTACAATTTTACAGTTTCAAGGGCAAAATGGAACGAAAAGAAACTCTTGTTAGCTCTGACATATAAAGTTTGGATGAGCGAGATGAAAGCAGATATAAGACAAGGAAGTTGTCTTGACAGTTGTTCTTTAATAAAAACAAGAAAGCTCTGCTACTACTATTATCCTGTTTTTGGTGTCAACAACATACTCACACACAGAGTTATGGAAATTAGCAGTTTACTCAAGGCTGAGTAGACATCAACAGACAAGGAATGCAAACCAAAACATTGTCTCTGTGGGAAACTTACGAGTGGTTTTGCTTTTAATAGGGATGTGCAGTCCAGTCCAAGAACCAGATGAGGGTTGTTAGCCAATTCAGAGATCAGAATTTCATGAGCAGAATCTATGCAAATATCATGCAAGAGCCAGAGATCAGATGGTTGATTCCAATGAGGGATCAAGGCTGTCTTAAATAAAGCTGCAGCTAGCTGCTTTTAATCAAGGGATTGCTTGGCAAGGAGCCTCAAAGAACATCTTTGCTCTGCTCTCCATGGCTTGTGTCTTTTTCTCCTCCTCCTCCTCCTCCTCCTCCTCCTCCTCCTCCTCCTCCTTCTTCTCCTTCTCCTCCTCCTCTTCCTCCTCCTCCTCCTCCTCCTCCTCCTCCTCCTCCTCCTCCTCCTCCTCCTCCTCCTCCTCCTCCTCCTCCTCCTCCTCCTCCTCCTCCTCCTCCTTCTTCACAAAGCCAGACAGGGAGGAGGAATTAATTTAAAAAAGTTAACCTTGAGTTGTTCCTGAGATCAAGACTGACCCACCACCCCCAAGCCCACCACCTCCATGGAACCTTATCTATCTGTTCCCAAGGAAGGCAAGCAGTCTGGTGAGATTCCTGTATTATAGACAGAATACAGTCTGGTCACTTGCACCTACTAAACAAAATAGGTTTAATTCACATAATGCAAAGCAACCTTCTTCCTCCATGTGCAGGACACATCTGCATTTGCTTGAAGTGATTGATCTCAGTGTGTGAACCCAAATTTGACTATCACACAGGTTTTTTTAAATTTAATTTTAAGGGAAGTTGGACATTTCTCTAACATTATATAACATTTTTAATCAATAGCTACAAGAGTCATATAATAAGTCAAAGCTCCTAAATCAATCATGATAACCTTCAAAATGTTCCTCTGTTAAACTCTGCTTTGAACATCTTTTATTGGAATTCTTTAAATATTGGGAAATTTGCCAAAACTGCTATCTTACATTTTAAAATGGCTTAGGCCCGGGGTACTTGCGAGACCTCCTGCTGCCATTATGAGCCTCCCATCGCCCGGTTCGCTCCCACAGAGTCGGCCTCCTCAGGGTGCCATCAGCTAAGCAATGCCGGCTGGTGACCCCCAGGGGGAGAGCCTTCTCTGTGGGCACACCAACCCTCTGGAATGAACTGCCCCCAGAGCTGCGGATGGCCCCTGACCTTCGGTCCTTCCGCTGTGACCTGAAGACATGGATGTTTCAACAATTGGGCCTGGACTGACTATAGTTTTAAATTTGGTTTTATTGGGTCAATCGTTATGTATTTACTTCATTGTTTAATTCTTTTTTAAACTTTGTATTTTATGTTTTTAACTTTTTATTGTTGTGAGCCGCCCTGAGTCCTTAGGGAGAAGGGCGGCATATAAATTTAATAAATTCTAATTCTAATTCTAAAAATATACACATCATCAAGGTCCCTTTAGCTTTGATGGGCAGTTATCCATAGTCCAAAGTTACCTATTTCTTCACAATGTTACAGGCCGGAAACATGAAGAAATATCAGTCCTGGGTCTGGTTTGCAATGGTACATCTATATAGTAGGACAACTAATGATTTGAGCAAAACTGTATTGCAGCCCCATCGTTCTCTTTTTATTAGGAATAAGGAACATTCCATTTTCTGGATTATTACTTAGTTATCTAGCATGAAGTATAGTTTGAAAATTATGGGAAAAACATTCACGCAGTTCACATAATACAAATTCATTACCACGGAGATAAATGAATGTTATGCAAATGGAAAATCTGCTACTCAATTCTCATTTGCAACAGCTGGGTTTAGTTTAGTTTATTTTTTTTTCATCTTTATTTCCAGCAGATCCTCCAAACAAAAAAGAGCAAGGAATTAGTGTTAATACAGGAAGATCAATATCTTTCCACTGATTGAGGATTATTTTATCATTAAGGGATTCATTAAAAAATAGCAAAGCACTTTATAGTTGGATGGAATCATTTTCATATAATTAATTGAATATCATAGCAACACAGACAGTCCTAATGTGCAAAGACTACATTTCAATAGGTGGGGTGGGGGAAAGGGAATTTATTTAGGCTGTATCATAATACAGGTAGTCCTTGGCTTATGACTGCAACTTAACCCAAAATTTCTGTTGCCAACCGAGACAGTTGTTAAGTGAGTTTTGGTCCATTTTATGATTTTTATTACCACAATTGTTAAGTGAAGTTGTTAAGTTATACAATGGCTGTTAAGTGAGTCTGGCTTCCTCATTGATTTTGCTTGTCAGAAGGTCACAAAATTTGATCATGTGACTCCTGGGCCACTGCAACCATCATAAATATGAACCAGTTGCCAAGCATCTGAATTCTGATCAAGTGACCATAGGGATACTGCAATGGTCATTAAGTGTGAAAAACTGTCATAAGTCACATTTTGCAGTGCCATTGTAACTTTGAACAGTCACTATATGAACTATTGTAAGTCAAGGACTACCTGTATAGACCAATTCATCTAGTTTTATTGTGTGATTACAAATTATTGCAGCATTTTTAAATGGCCAGTAACATGAATGGTGATTATAAACATGTAGCTTTTGTAGTAATAGAACTATGTGAAATATAATGCTCCATAAAGCCCTCATTTTTGCACAGTATAAATTTGGGTATCGTAGCAGGTAGCCCCTCCCCCCCAGCTGATCCCTGCTGATTTTTTTTTAAGTTAACTGGAGTTTGATCTTATTAGTGTGGCATGGGAGAGAATCAGCAAATTCCAGGGCTGGAAATTAGAAAAAAGAATCAGAAGTGAAGTCTATAGTAAACCACTTCTATATTTTAGTTTGTAAACCACCCAGAGTTGCCTCTAGGCAAGATGGGCAGCAAACAAGTGGAAATAAATAAATAAATAAATAAATAAATAAATAAATAAATAAATAAATAAATAAGTCAGTTATCAAGGAAACCAGATGAACCTGTTACGTTCCCCGATAGGAATGTATGGCAGATTTTCTTAATGCCTTTAAGAAATTGTGCAGGAAATACACAGATCTTTGTAACAAATAAATAGACAATAAATGAATAATCAGGAAGCTGCTAGGCTGCTTATTAGCTCCTTTAAGGAAAGATAGAGCTATTGTTTGAAACTCCTGATAAAAGTAACCCTAGTATCAACTTGTGAATTCAGAGTTGGAATTGTAAAAGTGTGCAGTCAGTACACTCACAAAATGGACACCTTAAGAGATTGGTGTGTTTGCACAATAATTGCAAAGATCCTTAACTTGATAATAAAGATCCTTATTATCCTGATAATAAATTCCCACTTATTAGAAAATTAAACAATTTCCTAGATGCTACTGAGACCGGGTTTTTTTTTTTGTGTAGAATGAGGGAATCTATTCTTACAGGTTTGGCTTAGAGGTTAAGGCATCAGGCTAGAAACTAGGAGACTGTGAGTTCTAGTCCTGCCTTAGGCATGAAAGCAGACTGGGTGACTTTGGGCTGATCACTCTCTTTCAACCCAACTCACCTTAGAGAAGTGTTGTTGTGAGGAAAATAGGAGGAGGAAAGAGTATTAGATATGTTTACATTATGTTTATTTTAAACATAATAAAGGTGGGATACAAAATCTAAAAAAATATATAAAACAGCTGGAAATGAGTCTATTTATTATTTGTTGTGATTCAGGGTCAGCCTGTGGGTTCGGCAGTTGGGTCGGACAACTCAGAGGAGGAGGAGGAGGGGGTGTTGAAGAGCTTGCGGAGGGGATTGGACAGCTTGATGAGAGCCCTCAGCCAGGCCCCTCTCACCTGGTCACGACGCAGACCCAGCTGTGTGAGCCTGACAGCATGGATGAAGATGACCCACAGCTGGCCCTGTTCAAGGACGCCCGATGCAGGAGGCAGTCAATCAGGAGTAAACAGAGGAAGGCAATGGGGCTCCTCAGAAGGAGGCAGAGAGAAGCCACGCCCTGAACTGTATTTAAGGGGGAATGCGTGGGAGGGCTGGTTTGCTGAAGGCAACCGCTTGAAAAGCTCCTGTTTCTTGGTTCGTGTCTTGTTCTATTTGTTTTTGTAGCAATAAATTTGGCAGGCGTAATTCCAGCCTCTTGCCTTCTTGTAAAAGGGGTTGTCCCTGCCTTTTCTGCAGGGCCGGTAGCAGGCTGGTACAGAACATTATTAAAATGACTGTTATCAATAAGACAGGTGGAACAGAAAGCTTGGTGGACACTTTATGAAATGAACCTTTATTGTCAAAGTACAACTATGTGTACATTGAGATTAGCTGAGCCTCCCTTCGTGCTCCCACCCCCCAACACACAGTGACAACAAACCCTCCATCTTACTACACCATGTGAACCAACTACACCACACACTGGCCTCCCAAGTCAATTCTGCATAAAATTCACAAAAGTTCACAAAAGTTATTTCTCATTCAAAAGCCTAACAGCCCACGGATAGAAGCTGTTTTTCAGCCTGTTGGTGCGGCTGGCTATACTCCTATATCTCCTACTGGATGGTAGGAGAGTAAAGAGATACCGTCCAGGGTGTGAGTCATCCCTGAGAATTTTCCTCACTCTTCCAAGGCAACGAGCCCTGGCGATGTCATCCAGTGGTGTCAGGGGACAGCCCACAATGTCTTGTGCTGTACTCACCACCCTCTGTAATACTTTCCTATCCGTGGCTGTCAGACCAGCATACCAAACCACAATACCATACGAGAGGACGCTCTCTATAGTAGACCGGTAAAAGAAGGTCATTAGCCGTTGTTCTACCCTGTTCTTCCCCACAACGCTGAGAAAGTGAAGCCTCTGTTGGGCCTTTCTAGCCACCTGGGTTGTATTAACTTTCCAGGTCAGATCTTCACAGAGGTAGACTCCCAGAAATTTAAAGGAGGAAACTCTCTCCACAGAGTCCTCCCCAATGTAAAGTGGGGCAGGTTCCTCCTTTTTTCTCCGGAAGTCTAGCACCATCTCTTTATTAAGAAGTGAACTGGAGAACACTGCCTGGTAGCTCTAGTCTAGGTAGTTATCCCCAAAGTCAGTATCCTCAGTGTCTTGGTGTTATCAAGAAAATAATTTCACTACAGCAGAGATGTCCTTTCAGCAGTTCCAAGAGGTTTCCACACCGATTTGCACAATTCATATGACTGAGAGCACAGATAAACTTCCAAGTGGCCTCAATGGCTCTCAGAAAGAGTACTAATGACCACATGATTACAAGGAATATAAATCCTTCCATTCTCCACCATTCATTCAGAATTGAAGAAGCTTCTTGAATGAGAAACAAAACGTTTTCAAGGAAAAACAAAAAAAAGTCCAGTTGTCTTTTGAAAAAGCATCTTTGGGACTACAGCAGTGAGGTGACTAGATGCTTAAGTGGTGACAGTGAAGTACACACACACAAACACACACAAATGCATACATGTTAGGTTCCTTTTAGATTAACACTTGGTCCATTGTAAATGTATCATTCAAGTCAAGCTCATTTATGGTGACTTCATGGATACATTCAATTTGTTTTCTTGACAACAAATTGTCCTGGTAGATTCACATTTTGGACTATACTCTGCACACATCCCTTTGCAGACATCCTTTTTTTTTTTAAAAAAAAGTTGGATTTATCATGCTGAGCTGTAGCAAGATTCAGTATTCCACATTGGAAACTGACCCTTTAGTAATATTATTTTGCTAAGGATTCTGACATGTACAGTTTGCTAGAAGGAAAAGATGTCTAACTGGTCTTGGTAATTTAGAGAAACAGTCTCTGAAAACTGAATATCAGACATACACATATTCCCCTTGTGTACTCATTAGCTTTCCTAAATATATTCTTTTTTGTTATGTTTCCCAGATGTATGGTGTTTCTCTCACTTTTTCAACTTCATCCTTTTTTATTTTTATAAAATATTCCTGAAAGTACTTTTGTTCTGTGTTGTCAAAAAATTCTCCAAATATATGCATGATGTCTATCTTTTTGTTTTTCAGCACAAAAAGATACACATCATGCATATATTTGGAGAATTTTTGCACAAAAATTGATCCCTCTGAATCATATGCCTCTCCTTGTTATAGCTTCACTTTAGGAGATCATGTTATTTTGCCTGAGAAGAAATCCATACCGGTTTTCTTTCTTTTTACATCTCTGATATCCATCATTCTACCTCTTCTCTTCAGCATCATCTTCCCCTTATTGACATGCAGATGTGAATTAATACAGAAATCTAGATAGCTAGGATGGTTTGTTAAGAGGGCATATTTTGGGGGATTTGCATTCATAACGCTTTGGAACTCTGCATAGGATATGAATAAGAAATGGACAATATATCAGGATTTATATACCAGGATTATAAATATATATATTCCAATTCAATCTTTAGTGATCTATCACCATGAATCACATAGCAAATATGATATATCCCAAATTAAAATTATTCTAAATCTAAAAGATTAAATACACATGTAAGATTGTTCTTATGGACATTGAAACCTTCTTTCATGGTTTTCTATCACCAAATACTTTGCTTGATTGTAGTGAGATACAAGTAATATATGCCTTAGTTAGTTCTTGTTTGGAACATTGCAATCAATGCATTTTATATGGATTTGCCCTTGGAGTCCTCTCAGAAATTATATCAGGTTATAATGTGTTGCACGAGCAATTAAGGGCACACCTGTGTATGCCTACCACTACTATCTGAGATCCACCATTATGAATGAGCTTCCCGGTGTAATTCATGGTGTTGGTAATTACCATAAATGTCTGAGGGAACATGTGTCTCCAGTTAACTCTGCCTGTCCTCAAGATCTGACAGGGTAAATTAAATTAAACAACATCATATGGGACATAGGATCAGGATGGTAAATGAGTCTATTGTGGCTGTATTTCTTTCTCTAGTTCAGTGTTTTATTTTATTGTCTTCTTTTCTTATTATGATGTTTTTTAACCTGTTTTAGCTTCCCAGAATTTTGAGATTCTTTATTGGTTGCTGACTGATTTTTAGCAACACTAGTCCCTACAAAAATATAAAGTTTAGATCAGGGGTCTTCAAACTTGGCCCTTTTATGACACATGGACTTCAACTCACAGAATTCCTCAGCCAGTGTGTCTGGCTGAGGAATTCTGGGAGTTGAAGTCCATGTGTCATAAAAGGGCCGAGTTTGAAGACCTCTGGTTTAGATCATAGGAAGTATTTTTTTCCTCTCTAGCTTTCAACTGGAATCCTGCATCCAATTTTGAGTCCCACCATTTCAAGCAGACATTGGAGCAGGTTCTGAGGAGGACTACCAAGGTGGTGGAAAGCCTGGAAACCAAGCCCTATGAGAAATAGTTAAAGGATCTGATTTAGCATATAGAACAGAGTTGGAAGGGAGGTACGATAGTAGTGTTATCTACTATCTACTACTACTGTGTGAAAGATTGTCAGAGAATTGTGCAGCAGGTGTCCAAGTGGAGTCAGAAATGCTGACACAAATTTGTAGTTTTATATAAATAAATATATTATATAAATAATATTTTCTGTCTGTCTGTCTGTCTATCTACCTAGTAAACTACAGTATCTAGCAAACTATCTAGTCAGGCAAATAGGAGCATCATCAGGTAAATCAACACAGCAGGAACATTGTGAGGTAAATTACAGAGCACACACAGCACATAGAGGAAAAAGGTGGGAAGCAAGGAAACTCTCCCTTTACAGTCACAGCAACCAATCACTGCTTAGATTGCCTCATGCAGTAGCCAGCTCTCTTCAACCAATTAGCTATAACTGTGGGTTCTTACTCATTGTTCAACCCTTCGCTACTCCAGCTATTAAATTAAATGTCTTAATAAAGATTATCACACAGAAGAGGAAGTGAACATCCATTACCCCAAATTGTAAGACGAGCGAACCAGTGAATTAAAATTATAAGAAGTCTGGTTCAGTTTATACATTAGGAGGAACTTTTTGTATAAATTGTTAGCCAATGGAACAGGCTACCGGATGAAGACCTTCAACCAGAACATCTGTCGGAGATGCTGTTGTAGATCTGCACCGAGCAGAGATTGGAGTAGTTCACCTTTAAGGTAGCTTCCAAGTGTTATAATGTTCTGCTTTCCTTCATGACTTAGTTCTTTCTGTCCTCAATAGTCTTGTTTCTCTGTTTTGTTTTGTTTTTCATCTCATGCCCTTCTTGTTTTCTACAATTTGTCATCCAAAGCCCTTTGGGAATGACATTTTCCTGCCACATGAAAAGATCTGCTCCTCAGAAATTGCTCCAATATCTCACTGTACTTTTGAAATGGTGGGACTCAAGATTGGACACAGAATTCCAACTGGAAGTTAGGGTAGAGAGGAAGAATTACTTCCTGTGATCTAAACTTTATATTTCTGTAGGCCTTGAATAGCTAAAAATTAGTCAGCAACCAGTAAAAAGCCTCAAAATTCTGGAAGCTTAAACATGAAGTTAAAAGCATCATAATGAGAAAAGAAGACAATGAAATAATAAAACACACTGAACAGAGGAAAAAAATACAGACTTCATACAATTGCAATAAACTCTCTTACCATCCTGGTCCTATGTCATATATGATGTTGTTTAATTGATGGGACCTGGAGCAGTCCTATCTTGTCAGATCCTTTAGAGCAGGAAAAGATAACTGGAGAGAGATGGTCCAGTAAATATCCTGGTCCTCAGGTATTTATGGATAATTGCCAGCACCTTGAATTATACCTGGAAGTTCACTTGGTCAACTTCTCTAGAAAAAAAAACAACACCTCACAGCAAGAACTGAATCACAAGATATAGATTTCACCCAATCAATTGATCAAAATATCTGCAGTCTTTTTTTCCTGCTGATTAGAGAAGCATGGGAATGTTAGTTTAATATGCATGCATTTTCTCCTGAATCTGCATTTTGTTTTAAATATACCTTAAAAGCACTGCATGCTTTTTAATATTATAGAAGTTGACCTTTTGATGCTATTTTTAAAATTACCATTTCGGTTTTAAGATGCTTTCACTTTATTGATTAATTTTATTTTACTGCCTGCTAATCTGAAACTGATGATAAACCTGTAAGCTTATATATAATACATAATCTAGGCCAGCTGCAAAAAGCAAAAGAATTTCTCATGTGATGCCAGCAATATTTTAAACTAAGCTTACAGGTTTATCATCAGTTTCAGATTATTATTAATATTCTCATGCAATTAACTTAAAGCATAAAAATTAGAATATATATATGTGTATATATATATATATATATATATATATATATATATATATATATATATATATATATATATATATATATATATATATATATATATATATATATATATATATATATTTAGTTAGAGGGCAACCCAATGTGGTTAGAATCATCATCATCATTTAATGTCAAGTATTAAATATGATAATTAATGTACATTTTCAAAATATAACTAGATAAAAACCCCTAGATATATGGTAAGTTTTAATGGAATATGATATTACAGCCTGCTAAAGCACTCTGCTAAACAAGAGTGGATAGCAATGAATGGTCTTTAGCCTAGAAAATATACATTAAAACAAGAAGAATATACTTGATATATTAACCATAGATTACACCTAAATATTGAACAAACATTAGCAATGAAAACACGGGTTTTTTGTTATAAAGCATGAAGTTACCTAACTGTCTCATCATGAATGAGACAATTTTGCATAATTCTGATAGACCACCAGCTCCCTGGAGGATATTTAGAATATAACCAAATGAATGAAAGACAGTTTTGAGTAGTGTGGTGGCTTAGTAGTGAAGATGCTTGTCTTCCACTGGGAAGGTTGAAAGTTCAGTCCTAGGTAGCAACAAATGTTTCTCTTCTAGGATGCTGCAAACTCTGCATGGCATCAGGAAGGACATCTGGCCAGTAAACACTCAAGTCCATCCAGTTGCCCTGACTCTACCCCAAATTAAGGGATTATGGGGCTGTAAAAAGGGATGATAAAAATCAGAGGTTGATACTGCTTAAGAAGCTTAGGGACTATCTTGTGCGCCCTGGAAGTCTTGGAAAGTTTTGTGTGTTTTCAGCATTGGAAAGCTAGGACAAAAGCTTGGATTGAATTCTTAATAAACAAACTGCAATTCACTAGGAGCAGAATATAAGAATTATGTGTGCACTG